>NC_090440.1:1872843565-1873146690 GCF_031143425.1 Pleurodeles waltl | reverse complement strand
ACAAAAGAAAGGAAGGATAAAGCAGTACAAAAGAGATTGCCATATCATCATTATCCGACATTGATACCAAAATGAAAGCACAACTGATCCCTCAACAGCCTCAAAGATGAATGATTTCATGTACTTATCAAAAGGAATTAGGGGAAAACAATGACGTCGACAAGATGTGTGTCAACATAACTGGTGTGTTGCAACAATGAGGGCTAGAAGTTCAAGAGACCAAGCATCTACAGCAAAAAGCTACTGACGAAGTAACAGAAACCAAGTCTACCTTTGGAGAATTGCATAAGAATAGACACAATGATCGAGTGTCTGTATGAAGAAAGTGAGAAGTTGATTAAAAAATGAAGCAGAGGAACGAGGATCTCAAAAAGAGATCCAGAAGTGGGAATCCCAGAAGAAATCGAACAATCAACAAGTATGATTTCAATCATAAACAGGTTTATACATTCAATAGTCCTACAATCTGAACTATCAGAAATGAATATAGATTTGCCCATTGTTATAGCACACAGGGAGGCTTTTATTAAACCTAATCACGTGCCCCCCAACATTCGGTTCTTATTTTTTTTAAAGACTTCAGAAGCAAAGTAAAGTTATTGGTAAAAGCTAGAAAAGCAAAGGTCTTCAAATACTTAAACGGCTTTACATTTTGAATTCACTATTTTGGAACTGCCACACAATGCAAGTAAATGTGGGCACTTATGTCCAACGTCCATAAGAATGGAGCACGGGCTAAAATTATTCAACAAACCCACCTTAACAATTTTTGGAAGGGAGAATTCCAAATTCTCTATGAGTTTGAGGGTGCTGACTCTATTTGGAAAAAATAGATCTGACACTCGCAAAGAATTAGGAATCTGCATTTTGGTGGATATAAAAACGTGAGTGTAATAAAAGCAGAAGTAGGATATACCTGAAAAATATGGATGGATATGTGGGAGGCAACAAGAGCTCTATAAATTAATATCAGTTATAGCGCACTCAAGTAAGAATTACAGTCTCGGTTTTTAATCCGTATCATGTGCAACTTTTATTTGAGCATAGGTAATATTTTAATGCCTTCCTCAGCAACGAAAGCACATTTTTCTTTGAGTGCCCTCCAGCACATTCCACGACATCGGGGACGGGTCACGGGGCGGGCTAGTAGAGAGGTCAGAGATACCAGTGATGTACACGACCAAAAAGAGGGAAATTAAGCATTTTTTTCAAATGGTAGTGAAATCAGGACGAATAAAATATGTTGAGAAGGGCAGCAAGCATCCACACACCGGATATTTATCGAACTACACAAGTTAGTCTATGTTTCATATATATGACTTCATTCTTCAGTAGCTATCATGGACAACATATATAGTATTAGTTGAAATGTAAACGGGATTCACAGTCCATGCTGATGACCACTACTAGCTTGTGAAGTACATAAGTGTAATGAAGACATCATTGCCTCATCAGGCTTATAAGCATTGAGTCTGGTTGGAACAACTTGTTTATGGACTAGTAAACTGTTCCAATCAAGTTGCCTCTATCTGAAATGTCACAATTATAAATCAACCAAACAAGGGAGAGGTGGTGTGTACTATGAGTTATTAATGTGGTTGCTGAGCAGCAGTCGATATGTCATTAGACAAACAACAAGTTGTAATGTGTTCTGTATATTGACCCAACCAGGGCGATCCGACAATATATGACGAACTAGCTTTCGGGGCCAATTATAATATGTGCACAGGTTAATGATGCCTAAGAAGTGTACCACTTCCTAGCCAGAGAACTGGATTCAGAAAGTCCACAAAGCTATACATTGACTAATGGAAGTGTTTGATTTATCTGGCTGCCATACTAACAGGCCATGTCATACGCTTCAATCGTACTCATGGAGGGTAGGATTGTAATGATTTGTTTTTAGTGCCCACCAATATTATCTCTAGTATCATACTTGAAATGTATCCTAAAACTATCTCAGATCGAAATTATTTATGTACTTGAATGCAGTCTAATCTAATACACAATGGCAGTCAGCACTGGGTATTTGTGAGAGGGCTATTAAAAGATCAAGTGATTCACCAACAGATTACCAAATTTTTAGAATTTAATCTGGGCACTGCAGCCGCATATTTTATTTGGAGTTCATTACAAGCATGTATGTGGGGCCACTATCCAGTATACATTACACAAAAAAGCTGATAAAGAAAAGGAGCACCAAAGCAGCAGAAATATTTTGCAACTGGAATTTTATGTCAAGTCCGGAGGCGAATATTATGCTTTTCTTTTCCTGCTTTATTTTCAATAGCAGCTGCAGTCAAGAACGTTAACCAATCCCAGAAGGTTAGCAAATCAGGCTACCAATGGGAAACAATGAGAAACATAGAACCAATAAAAAACGCAATACACAAAAGGAATACCAAACGACTGCAAGCAGTCCTCTCTTCTTGCTGCTCGCAGTCAAGATAAGTATATCTTTCATTGCGCACATTGCTGTTTGAATTGTGTAAACGTATGAATTTATTTGATAAATGATTTTTTATTCAAATTATTTCCTGAATACTCGCGCAAATGCGTTTATATTCTTTCCTCGCCGCTGGGGATTCCCCCCTTTTTTCTGCTCGTTGTGGTTGGCGTGACCGTTAGCTCCTTGCTTATCGCGTTCAACATTTCCCTCACATGCCGCTTCAGCGTGCGGCTATTTTTAGCTTCAGTTCCTCTTCGATGTCTTCCGGCATTGCTTTCATCCTTGCTGCTGCTTGTATTGCTTCAGGACGCCCGGCCTTTGTTTTTTCTTCATTTGGGTTGGCAGGTTTTCTCCTTCTCTACACGCCCCTTAACCCTGGGACCTCCTCTTTCAATTTTAACCCTGTTTTTGCCAGTTTCACTTTTCCTTCTAATTACAATGGATTTTCCCTCGTTACTTGAGGAAAATAATGAAAACAATGAGGATTTTTCAGATAATTTAAATAAATTCATTCAATCCTCAGTTGCAAAAGCGGTTTCTGCCTCTATGTCTAAAATACCGAAACAACTGGAAAATACTGTGTCATCCTGCTTATCACAATCTCATTTGGCCCTATCTGCAGGGGAAAGCAGAAAGCGCAAAGCAACGGAGGCTTCTCAAGATACTCATGCTAATGTAACCTCTGCTTTTGACTAGTGAGTCTTCCTCACACACGAAGGAGGCTCTAAGAGTAGAGCAAACACAAAACACTTACTCTCAGCTCACAAGATTGTGATTGATAATATAAAAGATACTGATAATGACATGGATGACATTGATTCTGATAAAGATACAGATAATGCTAGCAGTTCTGATTTTTGGATTGGTCCTCCTACCAAAAAGCATAAATTAATTTCTCTAGGAGATTCTCTTTCCTCATGCCTATTTTGGGCTCTGAAGGGAATCCCATGTTTGATCCCAGGCTAATCCACCATCCTAATTCCACGGAATGGCTTTCTTCAGAGCATGTCACAGATTATATTACGGCCAAGCTACGCCTTCTGCTTGATAAGCAAGTTTGTACCAAACTTCACGCTGAATGTCCCAGACCTTCTCTCCCACTCCACATTACTCCTACCCCCTCCATTGATCCCACCATGATTACTTTCTTCTCCAAATTCGGAAAAAGACCTGCGTAAAGGTGTTGATAGTGCTTGGTCAGTCTGTGAAGACAAATTATTGGATATAGTGGGTCCTCTAGCTCGCATTTTTTATATGGCAGATTCTGCCAGGTTATAAAATGAGTTGATTGATCCTGAAGAACTTTCACTTTGGATTCAACAAGCTTTCTATTTACTATAGAATGCAAACTCCGCTATGACTCATGAGAGGCGTAAAGGTCTCCTTCTCAAATTGGACTCCAAATTTGCTAACCTTGCTGTTATAGACCCAGGCCCCAAAGCTGACGGTTTATTGTTCTGCGATTCCTTCATCAAGGAATTAAGTAAATACTTCACAACGTTTGCGTTGCTTGACAAAGCACAGCAATATCTCAAAAAGTCTTTAACGTCTGGGTTTTTGCTTGGGCTGGTAGAGGACGGTGTCACTTTACCGGCCGTTTCACCACATACCAAGGCTACAGAGGCTCCTATAACTCCTCCCAACAAGAATTCCAACCTCAATCCTACCTTCAACGATCAAGAGGCTCCAGAGGCAGAAATCAACATAATACAAAAACCTATCAGCCCTCAGGTAAGCTCTCATTCTGGCCATCTTTCAGTAGGGGGTCATCTAAAATTATTTTTCCACCAGTGGAAGAATATCACTTCAGACCCTAGGATCCTCAACATGGTTCAAGGTTATTCCATAAAATTTTATGAAATTCCTTTTCAAATGTCCTCCACCCCTCTAAAGTTCTCCACAGATATGTCAGCTCTGATTTCCTTAGAATTCCAGACTCTTCTTCACAAACACGCCATTCAGCTTTCTCACCTTCACCTGTCAGGATTTGTTTAAGTTCCATATTTCTAGTTATCAAGAAAAACAAAAAGAACAGACAGGTTATAAACCTCAAACAATTCAACCAATTCGTTGTCTATCGTCATTTCAAAATGGAGACGATTCTTCATCTCAGAGACGATCTGCTTCCGAACGATTGGATGGTTTGTCTCGATCTCCAAGACACTTATCTGACTGTCCCTATCCATCATGCTCACAGGAAATTTCTTCAGTTCCAATGGCAACGCCAAATCTATCAATTTACTTGTCTTCCTTTAGGGCTTTCTTCAGCCACTTGGTGTTTCACCAAGTGAATAAAACCGGTGGTTGCTCATCTCAGAGCCCAAGGTATCAGATTGATCATTTATCTAGACAACATCCTTCTCATGCATCAAAATGTGAACCCTCTTCTCAATCAGCTCTCTTACACATCTTCACTTCTGTCGGACTTGGGGTTCACAATCAACAACTCAAAATCTGTCCTAATTCCTTCCCAATCCACAGAGTTTCTAGGATTCCTTGTAAATTCCACTCAAGGCACTCTTCAATTACCGGAACCAAAAATAAAATTCGTAAAATCAGAAATAATCCACTCTTTATGGCAGACTTCTTTCTCCCTTAGGTCTCTTGCCAGGTTTGTAGTTCTTCTTTCCTCTTCGATTCAAGCGATCTTCCCGGGTCCCCTTCATTATCACACCCTCCAAAGATTGAAAATCCGACATTTGCACAAGGGTCTTGCTTATTCAGATTCGATCCCCCTCGATCAAGAATCCCGTACAGTACTACAATGGTGGTTAGACCATCTAGACGCTTGGAACGGCAAGACTATCTTTGCATCAGCCCCAGATCTTGTAGTAGAATCCAATGCAAGCCTAACAGGTTGGAGCACAAGGTGTGGTCAATTATCTACTGGGGGCACATGGTCTCCACAGGAGTCTTCATTGCACATCAATTGTTTAGCGTTGCTTGCAGGCTCCTTTGTGATCAGACGTTTTACCAAAAACAATGTCCAATGTTCTGTACTTCTTCGCATGGACAATCTCACAGCAGTCAAATACATAAATCATCTGGGCGGTACCAGATCCAAACCTTTGGCCAAACTAGCCAAAAGTTTCTGGGAATTTTGCCTTCATCTGAAAATCTCTGCTCAAGCAGAATATCTGCAGGGTTCTCTCAAGACAGTAGCAGATTGGTACTTGCGACATCGCCTAGATTACAGCGATTGGAAACTTCTTCCATCCACCTTCAACTTACTTTACTACAAATGGGGTCCTCTCCATATAGATCCCTTTGCGTCTCATCTAAACGCACAACTTCCCCAATTCTTCAGTTGGAGACCGGATCCTCAAGCTTTAGCAACAAATCCTTTCCTCCAAGATTGGTCAACCTCAACTCATTATGCCTTCCCACCATTCCTCATGATCAACAGAGTTCTCGTCCAAGCACGTCGTAAGATGGCCATAGTGGTGCCATTTTGGCAGTCCCAAGTCTGGTTCCCTTCCCTCCTCGAATTATCAATGTATTTCCCAGTCCTCCTCCCCTCCTTTCTATCTCTCCTCCTCAACCCCCAAGGTCTACCCCACGATCTGGTTCTGAACAATTCCCTTCTTCTTTCAGCCTGGAAGGTTACAGGTCTTCAATTTCCTATCCAGGAATTTCGATTGAAGCTTCTGCCTATATCAACAAGTCATGGGCCCCAGGTACATCTAAGGCATACAATTCTGCATGATCAATTTGGTCCAGCTGGTGTTTGGGAAAATCAAGTAATCCCTTTTCAGCAGATATCATCTTAAAAGCTAATTTTCTTGCCTCTCAGGCTAGTTCCGGTAAATCTTACAGAACTATCAATCTCTATCTTTCAGCTTTCTCCCTGCATTACCCGTTCATCAACAGTAAACCAGTTGGCGAACATCCTCTCATTTGCCGTCTGTTAAAAGGAGTAACATCTT
Organism: Pleurodeles waltl; assembly: GCF_031143425.1. Lineage (NCBI taxonomy): Eukaryota > Metazoa > Chordata > Amphibia > Caudata > Salamandridae > Pleurodeles > Pleurodeles waltl. The sequence goes on along the minus strand of NC_090440.1, from coordinate 1,873,140,315 downwards.
CTAATCCTCCTCTACCCAAATATAGTGTTTTGTGGGATGTCAATTTTGTTTTACAAATGTTTTCATCTTGGCAGGATAGTGACCTGTTGTCACTCAAAATGCTCCCTGCTAAATTGACAATGTTATTGTGTTTAGTTTCTATCAAACGTCTTTCAGATGTCAGAGCCCTTGATGTATCTTCTCGCCATTTTATTCCTACAGGTGTTCTCTTTAACATTTCCAGACATACTAAAACCAATATCTCTTCTGTGTTCTACCCTTTCTTCCCCAATTATCCAAAATTGTGAGTTGGTAACTGTTTAAAAGTTTATGAACAAAAAACCATTGATCTTAGAACGTCCTCTGCCACCCAACTTTTAATTTCTTTCAGGAAACCCCATAAGCCAATTTCTTCCTCCACCTTAGCTCGATGGGTTAAATGGATCATGTCCCTTGCTGGAGTTGATACGTCCCAATTTGGAGCCCATTCTTCCCGGGGTGCAATGACGTCCAAAGCCTTCTGTGCGGCTTCCCGACTAGATTAGCAGATTGGTCAACTTATGTTACGTTTCGTATGTTCTATTGTAAGCCTATTAATACTGCATCTTCGGTTGTGATTGATATGCTTTAAACAAGCATAATTTGAGCCTCCGATCTTGACAAAAAATTGAGATTTTCCAAATAATTTATGATGGAAAGTCTTAATTTTATTAAAGACACGGAGGTGAGTGGTATCCCACCGCTCATCTACTATAATTATGTTTGTTTTCTTCACTCCCTTTAGTTTCTACAAATGCTACAATAACTTCCTCATAACATCCCTCTTCGATCATCATCCATTATGGGACAGGACTTCTCTCCTCCAGTGCTGCCTAATGATTCTTTCCAACCACCTTTTCATAAGACTGATACTGTTTTCCATTTGGAATGGATTCAAGATTTATTCTCTCTAATTTTAGCCATATGTATAATAGCTTGTATATTTCCAATTTTTCAATCTTATTCATGACTTTCTCGCAGAAGAAAAGAGGCTGCTTGCAGTCAAGTTTGGTATTCCTTTTGTGTATTGCTTTTTTGATTGGTTCTATGTTGCTCATTGTTTCCCATTGGTAGCCCGTTTTGCTAACCTTCTGGGATTGGTTAACGTTCTTGACTGCAGCTGCTATTGAAAATAAAGCAGGAAAAGAAAAGCATAATATTTGCCTCTGTGTCTTTAATAAAATTGACTTTCCATCATACATTATTTGGAAAATCTACATTAGAGCATGCAGCCTCTTTAAGCCCCGGGTACAGTTGTAAACGGGCAGTCTTTTCCAAGTTATTAATGATTAAGTTTCAATTACTTTAAACAATGTGTCCGAAAACAGCTAGTCAATATTTTACACATTAAAGAAAATATACAAATTTAGTGTTTCAGGTGCGTACTAACATAAAGTACAAAGCAGGAGAGGCACAACAACCAATGTGTTGTTTGATTTTACTAGATTTTAGCTTTGTCAAATTGTGGTGTTACCTGGCAGTGCCGAGATGGGAGTGGAAATGTCCTGCATGGAAGGATGCACCTCCCAGCTAGGATGTGGATAATTTCCCAAGGAGAGGCAGGTGGCTAGAAAAGAAGTCACAGAGCTAAGTGTTAGTCCGGCATACCCTGCATCATTCTGGGAAACAGCTCAACCAATGAAACACAGCCCCTCCTGTGGATCCAGTTCTTCATGAGGTTGTCAGGTTGGTAGTGGCTGAATTCCCATATTTGCCATTAGATTAAAAGCACACTCCATGTCATGCACACCGTCTGTCAGCGGGGACTGTGACCTCCCTTTTAGATATTAGCTCAACATCATGGTGCTATCATTGATGTCAAAAATTGTCATCGGGAGGCTCCACCATCACAGAAACTTTAGTCTTGTATTTTTGATCCACAGGAACTGGACTTTCCTGTGTCTTAGTGGTTTCAAGTCTCGGTTCTTCAAAGTTGGAGCCTGCTCTCAGCTCCTACTGCCATACCCTGCCCAATACAGAAACCATTTGTTGATGCTTGATGAAATGACAACCCAGTGAATTAAAGAAGGCTATCTTCTCTATTTAGATACTAGGCCCTTATGTATAGCATCAGGTACATACTTCTAGGAAGGACTACACCCACTGACCAACTATATCCGTCTATAGGCTTCGACCCACCCATACACACATCAACATTCTATTAGATCATCATTTATTCTCAGCATTCCAGATGTGTGCTCAGGCATAAAGTGGCCCCAAGGATGCTGCCCTATGCCAGAGCACCACACACATGCGTCTGACTGGGAGCTCAGCTAGCTACAATCACCATGTGCATCTTAGAGTCAAAATAATATTCCATGGTTTGTCGTGGAGGTGGAAGTGTAAGAGAAGTTAATGCTATCAGCGCAATAAATGCAGTGATGTTTAATGAGAGTTAAAGATGGAATAGTGTATTCTGGGAGGGATTTCGTTTCTGTCTTCAAAGAGTTGAGCATGGCAGAAAGGGCATCCAATGCCTGATTGCTGGGAAGCATTTGGAACTGCGAGATTGGATCAGGGTTTCATTGGCATTGAGGTGGAGGACTAGCCAGAGGGTGACATAATATTGCTCAGTGACAAGGTCTTTGAGAAGGAGGGTGGGGAGTATTCAGGACCGAGCCATGCTCAAAGCCCATTGGCTGGTAGGTAGTCGAAGTAGAATAGCTGGAGACAGAGAAGAAACAATCAGAAAAGTAGTAAATGATCCAGCTGAGGGAGGTGAGAGCAAAGCCGAGAGATTAGAACATATGGAGTAAGTTGATAGCTGACAGGTCAAGAAAAATAAATATAGCTGCAAATAGTTATGATACAGTGGGCTTATGTATTTGGAGACTTGAAAAATATATGTTTCAGTGGAATGAAGATCGCGATAGCAAGGATGAAGCTAATTAAATAGGCTGTGAGTGGTTTAATAGAGAAAAAACGCATTTCAGACTTGAGAGGAAGTGGTATTTGGAAGACTGTTATAATTAGAAGTGATGTTTCTTAAGAGATGTACATAGATGACAATGCTATTTTGGTAGATGCTGATGGTTAGAAATACATTGAATATGTCAGACAAAGAGAAGGGAGGATATTTAAAAGAGCAAGATGTGTGTGGATTTGAGAGTGTAAACTCAATGAGGCACAAAAGCAGGCTTTGTTAATTGTACAGTCTGTGGGCCACGTGTAGCCCGTCTGCCCTTTCAAAGCGGGCCCCTGGTGAACAGAAGAATTGGGCTACCATTAACCAGACTCAGCAACAACATTGAAAAAGATGTTAAATGGGCAAACATTTATTTTAAATGTTAACTAAAGTAAAGGAAAAGAAGCATAGAAGGTGTCTGGCCCGCCATATCTTTAGGTGGACCATCATGTTTAAGGACACTGCCCAACAAATATGTAAAAAATATGATAACATCTCTTCAGAATCCAAAGATGTGTATTTCTCTAACTAGTGGAAGTATTTCAGCTTAGTACAGCAGCACTGTATGAATATAATTTATTACACAGTTTTCAAATGTGAACTTAGAAAATTTTATGCACCCCCTCTTTTCTGATGACAATGCCATTAGTGAACCATGAGGCTAGCCTGTAGTCATGTATGCCCATCTGTGACCTAGGTTGTTTCTATACATAGTCTACTTGATCAAACACAAGAGCAGTTTTTGAACAGCGCACATACTGAGCTCATGTATTTCAAGGTGCTTTTATATGTGATAATAAAGACCAATGAGGCAAGGTGATAATTGTCTAGGATCACACAAATAATTTGTGCAGGTGGGGTTAATCGGGATTGATCCCAGGTTTTCTTTCTCCTACATTGCGTAATCAAGGCATTAGAAGGGTTTCTCCTTATCTCTCTCTCATTTTACATCCAAAGTTAATGCTTTGGCTTTAATTTGTGGCACATGAGGTTAGAGTGTGGGTGGCAGGCCGAAGCCATGTGAACGTTTTTCTAGTTTTGGGCACCAGGACCCAAGAGGACCTCGAGCTGGGCCAAGCCAGGAATTTTGCTCAAGCTTGGCTCGAATTTTCTCTGCCCCTTCACCTCTGTCACATTATGGCAATTAAGGGTACAAAGACATAACAAGAATGATTTGAACCATGCTTAAACAATTTGAGGAAGCAGGAGTAACAACAACATAGAACAGGACTCCTTGTTTCTCTCCACACAACATTTTAGTGAGTGGACTATGAGACTTAGGACCTCATTCACAAGAATCTGACAAATCGGCCTGATGCGCCAGATTTTGTGTGCTTCCCAACGATCCCTCACGACACCAGGGATGCATTGTATTTACTAAACAGAGCTCCATGGTGCACCTTTCCACAGATGCGTCAGAAATTCTGACACATCTGTGGCACTAAACTGACACATTGCTGGACTAGCGTCAAGAAAGTGATGCTACTTCCATAGGAAAAAGCCCTGCATCAGTTTAATGCCTGCTCTGAGCATGCGTTACATTTTTGATGCAGGGAAGTCGCAGATTGATGCAGTGAACTTTTGTAAATTTCACTGCGTTAGTTCTGCGTAGCTTTTTGCCCATGAATGATTACTTTGCATACATTATACCTGGCGCAGATATAATGTGATGTAAGGCTTTAAAAACTGACGCATTGGGCCCAATGCATCAGTTTGTAAATATGGAGCAGTGTAAAGCACTGAGTAACGTCACTGCTGCATAAAATAAAATGACGCAACAGTGGCGCAAAAGCCTTATAAATGAGGCACTTGGAGTCTTTGTTGCCATGGGTAAAGTCAAATAATTTTTGGATTACATTCCTGTTTTCTTATCACATTCTTTGATTTAATTTCTTTTATCTCTGTTAACAAAAATAGAGCCGAGAAATGTATTAAAAATGTGACTGCTCAACAGCACTCAATTTGTCACAAGGGGTGGCTGAGATTAATAAAACCCTGTCTTCTGGCCTCATAGTTTCCATCTTACTCATTACGCAACAGCTGGGTGCGAGTGGTTCTGATTGTGAGACTCAGAGACTACTCTCACCAAAGAAATCATTCTATTTTGTGTAACCTGCTCGGCCTTTTAAAACAGAGTTCATGCAGCATGTTTAGTCAAAGTGGCAAAGCCAGGATTAAATTTAAAGTCAGCTATTGCCAGGGCTATAACTTCCACCTGTACTACGTCTACCAGTAGATTATTGGGTGTTTGTGTCTACCCACATCAGTGAATTGAACACCTTGTTGGGAGGGTCTTTGTCAAGGACACTTTATAGCACTATCCTAACTGAGTCTGTTTCTAAGCAATCTTAATCTTCACAGAGAGATAAAAGCATAAAAAGATTTTGAGGCCTAAGATCCTGTTTTACTCTAGTTCAATGATCAAGTTACTTCCTTTGTACACATGGACTCACCAAAAGGAGCGACAGCAATCGGAGAAGGCTTACTCGAGGGTGCAGTAGAGGAAGCACAGCTCAGATAAAGTACAAGTATTGTCCAATTTATGACTCTTCTAGAGACAATTTAAAGGGCCGTATGGAATAAAACACTAGAAATAACTCATGATTCGCAGTCCACGCCTTCCTTTTCTATAACTTTGAGTGCACTCTGATCTCAAGTGACCAGATAGGAGGGGATATCCATGGCTGCTTACAGGGTATACATGCTGCATAAGGTCAAAAAGGGTGTATGCATTGGCAGCAACAGGTAGGGTGCAATGAACTCTTTGTACCTCCATTCAGCTTACTTTAAATGATCCAACAGCTGATTGCAGGGGGGAAGAGGCAAGAATCCTCCTAAATGGAAAGACCTCTTGAATTAATCTATGTATTCTGTAGGCAAGGGCCTGCACCCATCTTGGTTTGTCTGAAAGTATATTACCATCTTTCTTTTAGAATAGTATGATGTGTGGAAGGAAGCTTCATAAGGTTTGCATCTGTAATTAGACTGTGATGTACATACATGCATTGCTTGGGAAAAATTACATTTGTTAACATTTTCTCAACTCCATCACAATGTGTGTTTAAACATATATTTTTTTTAAAACAACCCAAAATTAAGGGTTTTATCATTAATGTCTCAAAAACATTTTAGGCTTCCTCTGAAAAGTAAGTATAACATTACCCGTTTATAAATGGAGATAAACATTCTGGCTGGGAGGAAGACTGCATTCTTAGATGCATATTTATTAAGTGAAGGCCAAAGTGAAGAAAACCAGTGCAAGAACTTGGAGGGGTATTTACTTTCTAGCACAAAACTTTTTTTGCTCTGGAAAGTGCTCATTTTGCACAAATAGTGCTCTGCATGCTGGTTCTTGGGCACTGCATTAAAAACAACCATGTTTTTAGTGCAAAGCTGTTTCTTCTAAAATTGTCAGAACAGACTTTGCGTCAAAAAATAAGGCCAAAGTTAATGAAATATACTTATTTCTCCAAAAAGTTCACATACTATGTGTGCTGCAATTCACAGCACATATCCAGTGTGTAAAATGTGTTTAAACTTTTCTATGCATAGACTTTTGCACTGGGAATGCAAAACCTATTCTACACATCATGCATACACATTCTGTGGTGTTATACAGCCTGTTTGTGCAGGAGTGCAGGGTAAGACAGGAGCAGCAGGCCATATTTAGTACACATGTCTCTATTCTGCTTTCTTACCCTTATGCAATGCTGTTCACCAGGGCCTTATTTATGTAGTAGTTGCATCGCTTTCGAACCATGCAACAGTGTGCAAGCGTGACGCAACTACTAAATGCAATTTATCAAGCCATGCAAGGCCAGCTTTTGTTGCCCTGAGTGGCTTAATAAATCCAGAGTGACTCAGTGCAGCCCACACCACTGCGTTGTGTCACTCTGCCCCGGGGAGGCGGTCTGTGGGTGTTCCCATGCAACACCCATAGATTTTAATGCATTCTCAGATGTACCATAAGTGGTTGACCTCGGAATGCACCAAAACTACTACTGCGCCTCCCCAAGTGAGGCGTAATGAGGAGAAATATGTTTATTTCTCCTGCTTTTTTCCTCTTTCTATGTGTGCTGCATTCTGCACACATAGAAAGAGGAAAATGCCTCAAGGGAATGTTCACAATCCTGCTTATGGTGCAAGGGTGCCTTCATTGGCACTAAGCAGCACATTGTGTGCCAGCATTGGGAAAAGGCAAGAACGTTCAGTTTTATTTTAAATACGCACATTCCTGCCCTTTCCCTGTCACGCAGCACAGCAAGGTGACTCGCTGTGCTGCGTGACAATTTAATAAATATACCCCCTACTTTGGTTGCTGTGCTGCATTGTGCTATAAGTTAGTAAAGGTGCCCCATACTCTGTGATGTGGGTAACAAACAGCAGAGTTGTCTACAAACAGCGGCTCACAATTGTCATCAGTATGTTTGGCAAATTCCATATTCGTGAGGATTCCACAAAAATTCTAACTTTTCAGCTGACATCCAGAAAGGGGGCAGACAGAAAATAATTTGGGGGGCACATTTAAATTTAAGGGCATCTGATGTCGGTGATTGCATTGTAATCACTTTTAATAGTGCGCCTAGTGCAAAAGGGAACATTAGGTGCCACAGGGCATAGCCTCTGCACAGATCCAGCTGGTCTTACCTAGGTTACCCTCCCTCTCCAGGCTGAAGCTAAACTCGCTGTCTCTTCCCTGGTAGTATTTAATGTGCAATTTAGATTATTTCTGAAATTATGTGTCACTAGGATAAAAAAACAACACCTGTGATATTTGGACAGTTGATTGTGGTCCACAATAAAAATGTGTATGCTTCTAGGCGTCAATGTCAAAGTATTGTTTAAACTACAAAATCTGTCAGAACACGTTCACAAAAAAAAATCGATGCATGTAGCTCGTTAAACAAAGTCAATGTGATAAAACTATTGAGTGAGTCATAAAATGATTACGCCCGGGTGCTGAAGTCTGATTATGAAACAGAGCAGGTGTTTCAATCAAGGCTCGTCGCTTGTGAAACTGCGCAGTGAGCTGCAGACGGTGATACACGTTTTACGGGCGGGACATGGTGATGTTACAGACCTGTGTTAGGAATGTGAGAGAGCACGAGCGCCCACGGAGTTTGAATCCGGCCGTTGGCTCTACCCGACTCCACTCTTGTTTACAAAAGCCAGGTTCCTGTCCTCAGGATAACACCCATAGTAAGGTAAGGTGGTAGGCCTGCAGGTTTCCCGACCACTCCCTCCCTCTATGTTTCAGTACCTGTTACTTTCAGGTCTGGAAAACCATGCCATGTGTTGTATGGTGGAGCAGTAGCCACCCTGGTAATACTACCCAGCAGATCTGTAATGAGGCCCTTAGTGGGCATCAAAGGAAAGTAAATAACTTGATTCGAACCTACAGCAAGAAACTGAAAAAAAAGATATCTAAAAAAGATATAGGGGCATATTTACTAACATTTCATGCAACACAGGACAGCAAGCAAAGTTGCTGCTGTGCATTATGCAAAAGGGAGAGAGCAGAAATGCTCTACGTTTCAAAGATATGGGGCATTTCTGCTTTCTCCTCACTCTGGCGCATGTGTTGCCTAGTGTCACCACAGGCAGGACTGTTTTTGTGCAGGAAGGGACACTTTCCTATACAAAAACAGTCCTTGGAGACATTTTTTCTCTTTCAATGTGCAGCATATGTGAAAGAGAACATACTGAGGAGAAATAAATGTATTTTTCCTCATTGCACGGCAGTAGGGAAAGCATACAATTTTGCCACATTCCCAGATTTACTACCTGAATAGATCTGGAAATGCACTGAAATCCATGAATGGATCCATGGGAACCTCCATGCTATACCCATGGAACCCCTCCCAAGTTGAAATGTAACATAACGCAATCCAAGCACCTTTCTTGCGTTCTGTGTGCAAATCCCCTTTTGCAGGGCTCTATAAATACATTACATTGTCCTTGTAATGTCATGCACAATGCAAAGTCAACACAAAGGCTAGATAAATCTAGGCCATAGTTTCTCAGAGCCACACCGGACACAGAAGAAATTTCATAGGAGGAATTCTTATGTCTTCTTCAAAAGGCATTTATTTTCCTCAAGGGTTAAATTCTGACAAAGAAAATAGTTTAAGCAATGGTAGACTCGTGGATTCCAGCAACTCCCTGGGTCTGCAAAGAGTTCTCTCTGAGTGCCTTGACAATCAGCAGCATCAAGCTTATGGAACTTGAAAGAAAACACTGTAATACGCAGAAAGCAGAGAGAATTTGAAATAGCTGTGTAACAGAATCAATATTTTGAAGATAATGTTTTACTAGAAAAATACTCAATAGTGCCCATTGTTCCCGATGGATTCCTTCAAGGTTGAAACCATGGTTAAAGGCTCTTAGTTGCCAGCAGACAAGACACTAGTGCATATAAATAAGTTATAACCCAGAGTAGTCCATATTGTTACAAGTGTTTTCCCCCCATTGACTCAACAGGAATCTGCAGAAGTCCGAAATACAAAACAGTTCTGATATATTAGATGAGAAAGGATGAAGGGCGAACTTACTCTTTTTGGGGGAAACTCAGACTCTCTGTAACTTGAACCCGAAGAAAGAACTCTCTTTTCTGGCCATGCATCTCCCAGGTGAAAATCAAATCCATCTTCTGCATATCGAGACTCATATTTCTTGCTTTTGGAGCAGGGCAGCACAGCAATTCACCTTGATGTGCTGGTCGGCATCAAAGGGAAAGGGCAGGAATGTCCTGTATCTGTGACATACTGCTCATTCCTGTCCTTTCCCAATGCACTGGTGCTGTTTTGGCAGCCTAGTGCCAACCCAGGCACCTGTCTGCGTTGTGGGCAGGATTGCTTTTGTGCAGGAAAGGGCACCTTTCTGCAAAAAAACAATCCTGGTAGGCGTTTTCCTCTTTCTATGTGTGCCGCATAATGCAACACACATAGAAAGAGGAAAATAACAAGGAGAAATTAAGACATTTCTCCTTGTTACACCTCCCCTGGAAAGGCGTAAGGTTTTGGTGCATGCCCACGTTTATAAGGTCTTGTAAATCTAGGGATGCATTTTTTTAAACAGTTTTGTTTTATTGATGCATCACCATTCATGGGTGTTGAATGGGAACACCCACCACAATGACTGTGGAATGTCTCCCTTGTACAGAGTAAGGCAATGAAGCGATTTGCGATGCCTTGCCAACTCCATACCTATGAGGCCACTCAAACTGGCTTTGCATGGCCTCATAGATAAGATTTCAAGATTTGTGCCATAGTTGTGTCACAAAAAGTGACATAACAGCAGTGCAAGGGGCTTGTAAAAATTCCCAGTAGTTTGGAGTTTGCCACACAGCATCTTGTTCTCTACAGAAAACAATGCAAAATGCATTCATGTTTCCAGAACTGAGGTGTATAGGGGAAATGCCTTACCAAATTTCTGGGTAAGGGCATTTCTCAAACACACAAAAGGTGATTCAAATTACAATTTGTCTAACCACTGGCAATTGCTCTGGGTAACATCCGAACCCATTGTTCTTTTGGTCACCATGCCACCTCAGTTTGGACCCAGCCATAGAAAAATCATTATTGATCCTGCTCCACTAGGAACAATACAGCCTAACTGCCAGACCAATTCTCCATGAACCAGAACAGATGCAACCGAAGATTGGTTTCACCCTAAGTAGGGCTCATCAGTCAGGTATAGCTTGTTTGCAGTGGCACACTGAGCAAGGAACCCACATTTGGGCTTAACCTTTCCTCTTGGGCCTTACATCAAACACAAAAGGTGATGGGAGGAATGCTTGCAATTTGTCTAACCACTGGCAATCCCTTGAGGTGACATCCCAACCCTTGCTCTTTTGCTCCCCATGCCACCTTAGATTGAACCAAGCTATAGGCAAATCAGTCTTGACTCTGTTGCAAAATGATTGGTCCATCGCAAGCTGTAAGACCAGGTCCTTCCTGAACTGGAACAGATAGATCACTCAGTAGGTAGAATAGGATATCCTTGTCAGCTTCTAGCTGCTCTGCGGTTGTGATCTACCAGATGTTATTTACTCCAATCAATTTGAAACAGGGCTATTCAAGCAGAAATGAGATTAAAATTCCTGTCTGGCAGCAAGAACGTTAATCGGAGGTTGCAAGGTTCCTCTTCATGAGCATAGGCTTTAGTGGAAGGGTGCCATGTCTTGCCATGGCGAATAATCTCCTCTCTCTTTGAAGGTTGGGGATGTTGAGAGAGGACGGAGACACAAAAGAGGTTGGTCCAGGTTAAAGTTCCCCAATGCTTTGTTTTGATTCTCTACCTGAAGTTTTGGAAAATTTGGGGTACTTTTGTGTTGATTATTTTTTGGGGTCGGTATGCCTGTGCTTGAGTTAGTGATGCCAGTTTGGGCCCAGGTGGTTTTTGCTTCTTTCTCCCAGGCTATGACATAATTGGATCTATTTGGCACAGTACAGTGTTCTTTCCATGCTTTGTATAGTAGGTTGTTCCTGTTTGTTTTCAGCAAGGTCATACTGATGCTTTGGAAGTCTTGGAAATCCAAACATTTTCCTTGTCCCAACCTTTCAGTTTCTGGAGCAGCTCCTCTTTGTCACTCCTATTACTCTCTAGACCTCAGGGACAGCATGTATGGGCCAGTATTCACTCCAGCAAGGCCAGCCAGCAGGACCCAGTTCAGTTCTAGTTACTATTGGCCAACTGGACACTTTAGGAAAAATGCCGCTTGTAGCTGTTGTGTCCCTTCAAGTGTTCACATAGGTCATCAACAACATGTTCATTCCTCTTCTTTTCTTCTGCAGGTCCAGAAAGTATTATGAGGAGCTGGTGATGAGGTTAATTTTTGTACAGTTCAGTTGCCAGTGGGTAGGGGTGACTCCTGGACATTCCTTCATCAATGGCGGAAAGAAGTTCCCGGGAGCAACCTTATCCACTTTTTCTGCATGTCCTGTTTGTCTTTCTGCAAACTATCTCAAAGTGCACTAGTCTAGTCCTTATGTCTCTAAAGGGAGCCCAGGGCCAGGTGTGTATTTATGGAAATAAAAAGTCCCCTTCTCTTTAACTTCACCAAACTGGTTCTGGAACCAGCTCCTGTCCCACTAAGCTGGTGCACAGCTGGCTACTCTGGGCCTAACGAGGAAAGGCTGTTCCTTTCATAAGTCTCCATTTACACAAAGCTATGACTGGGTAGGCTTCACCTCTGTTCCTTTAAGTTAATTCTGTTCTAGGAGCCTACCCTGCTGCCCTTCCTGAGCTATTATGTATCACACTCTCAACACCCAGCCCGTCTTGTCACCAGGCCAAAGCCATTATACCTGCTTTTTGGGGAAGTTTTCACACTTCATTAAGGCCATGCACTGGTCAACTGCAGCTGCTAGCAGGCTAATGCAAATTACTCTTCAGGAGCTTCAGGCAAGAAAAAGGTAACCTTATGTAAGTTATTTTTCATATATTTGTGTTAGATATCTAATTTCACATTGGAATTGGATTTTGATAAATATTAAATATAGAGATTGAACCATATATCTAGTTTGTCACACTGTAGAGAGAGCACAATTTATTATTCTACCACCTAGATGTCCTGATAGATCAGCCAGAGTCTTCCACAGTGAAAAAAGCTTTTAGGGGCTTGCCACTGTAAGGACATGACAACAACAAATCTCTACATGTCCCATTTTTAAATACTAGGGACTCCACCCCTAAGCCCGCTTAGGGGTGAAATTTTAATATTTAAAAAAAGGTTTTACCTTTGTCAAAAGGGTTATTTTGACAGACTGTACTTCAGGTTTAAACTGCAGCAGTCATGCTATGTTGGTAGGCCCGAAGTCATATTTGCCTTGTCACCCTAGTGGATGGCACAATACGGGCTGTAGTCCACATGTGACATTTGATGTTCCATGCCACGGGTGTAGTTTTTATACCATATACTGCGACAATATAGGACATTTAGATATGCCAGTCAGGGATTAAGCAATTTTGACATTGTTTTAGGGGTCAGATCATATACACTGGGAACTACACAGCAGTGCCCCTGTGTGTAGAGTCTATAAATCAGCAATAGAATTCAGCATAAAAGTGGATGACCACACAAAAAGAAGCATTTTCTCACAGCGGTTTACCATGCAGCATTTTTCCGTTGGAGTTAACTGGCCCTGAAGCACGCTGGGTGTGTGAGTGATACAATAAGGCAGGTGTCTGTAAGTGTTCTTTCAAGGCTTTCAGGACTTCATCCTAAATCACATTAGTGTACAGCAGGGTTTCCCAACCTTTTGACCCTTGAGGACCCCCACTGAATCACTACTGAAAGCCTGGAACCCCTAATCAATTTATATGATTTAAATTTCAAACATTAAAATAGTGATTCACAAAAATACACAAACAAGTACACACCAAACAAATACTTGCATTACTAAAAATATAATTATTTTATATTGAAAAAATATGCAAAAATCAAAACATTTTAATGGGAAGATAGGAGCTGCATCTCTAGGTGACTAACTTTTCAATGTTTGGTTTTATTTGGGAAAGCTGAATCCTCAGGTCAGATTTTACATTTTCCAAGTGATCATTGTTTTTATTTTGTAGGTACATAAGATCTGAGAAAGCTTTTTCACAAATATGTGGCGGGGAAAGGAAGTAAAACCATACGGGCCTCTCATCTCTCTGTAGCCTCTCTGTTACATGTAATTCATTTTTTTAATAGCATCTCCCAGTGTAGGGTGTTGTAGCACTTTACAGGGGACTACAATGTGTAGGATTCACATGTCATCTATACTGGTAGGCATTTTCTAAGAGTGCTTGGTCTGGAGAAGCGCAAACTCAGAATTCATAACAAAACACAATGGTTAAAGTTGACTTTAATAATAATAAGAATGTATTTCTACACAAGCAAACCTTTTTTAGCAGCATAAGAATAATGAAAGACTGCAAAAAAAACCATACTTTTTTAATTTGTGCCATTCAGTTTGTATGCAGCCCTTTGAATGGAGTTCATAGCTCACTGTGCTAGATTATGATTGTAATTTATGAACTGCACAGCAGCCAAATATTCTCTGTGACAAAAGCAGTAACCCACTGTGCTATGCACATAAAATACAGTTCTTTTCATGATACACGTTCTTTGCAGTAGGCATGTTAACCATCTGCGCTACCTTAGATGAGTCAAAACTGCCACTAGACAAAACTCCCATCTGGCTCCAGCAGGTACATTAATCATCAGAGTTATCTTGACACTTTTATTTTTCCCTGAAAGCTACTGGATTTACCTGGAACTTTGCAGTGCTTTTCAAACTGCTGCACAAATGAAGTAATAAACATAAAACACCCAGCGAGAGGCCAAGGCTGGAGAAGTGCCTCCCTGCTGGTCCAGGCCTGCGGAACCCCTGGGAATGTGTCACAGACTCCTGGGGGTTCGCGGACCACAGTTTGGGAACCTGGTGTAGAGAGAGAACAGTAACTGAGAGAAGAGTTAGCCCTGTTGAGCCACACACTTAATTGTAAACCTTCAGCTCAGACATTCATTTTCATTCAGTGTTGCTTGTGAAGTTGTGCTGGATACAGCATTTTTACGAGTGAAATCAGGTCTGGATCACAGCCTAATGATGAGAGCTTTCTCTACAATCCTTGCCAGAAAGGTGATGTTAAGTGGCAACTTCTTTGAATACTATGGGGGTTATTCCAACTTTGGAGGAGGTGGTAATCCGTCCCAAAGGTGACGGATTTACCACCAGCTGTATTACGAGTTCCATAGGATATAATGGACTCGTAATACTGCTGGTGGTATATCCGTCACTTTACCGTCACTTTTGGGACGGATTACCACTTCCTCCAAAGTTGGAATAACCCCCTATATTTGTGAATGTTATGTAGAAACATGAAAACATGTTCAACTGTTGAGAGATCCTCTCTAAAGTCTCCTTGAATTGGATTTAATATATTTGCTTTTTTTCTGCCTGTCCACTATGGCCTTGAGCAGAACCTTTGTGTATATTTTGCAGTCAATGTCAACGAGACTGATGGGTTAATATGATTTTGGCTCAATACTGGGCTTTCTTGTAAAAGGGAATGATGATACTGCTGAGCCAAGATGCAGGACCGGTTTCTGTAGATGAAGTCTTTTGAAAGGTTGCATTTAAGATTTTTGCCGGCCATTCTAAGGAGAGTTTAAAAACTTTGGGGAGGGCCATGTTTGAGCAATTAGCTTTTCACTTTGGGAGCTCTTTAATAGCTAACTTTATTTGCTTCTCCTGAAACACTGGTTCATAATTGTAACTTTAGGCATCACTGGCTGTTTCTTTTGAAGGGAAGAAAGATGTAGGAGCTGTGTTTCACCGGTCACTGCTTACAGAATTTTCTTCTCTTTAAGACATTTTTGGAGTGGCTTATGCAGGTTTCTTCAGACATATTAGCTTCAAGGGGGAACATCATGACATGCATCACTATGCGTGGTAACAACACACATGGAAAAAGGTTTTAAAAATGTAAAATTGTTTTGTGTTTCTTTGGTATTGAATAGATTTCTTTTTTGGGTGCAACAAGGATGGACTTTGGAGCGTGGACACTATTTAAGACTTTTTTTTAGAAAAAGTTTTTAAAATGTTTTGTGTTTCCTTGTTTTTGGATAGATGTTTATTTTTTTGTGCAAAGAGGATGGATTTTGGAGTTTGAACACTGTTTACCTGAACTACATTTTCAGATTACCAAAGACTGTTGGTGGATGGATCATTAAATATATCTACAATAGGTGAAAAAAGACACCTGCAAGTAGGATATATTTTTTTAAAATAAAACGTAATGTACAATTTTAAAAATGGCAATTTAATTACAAGATTCTGTAAACACTCCAGGACATTAACTGTATTAGTCTTTTACCGTCTCCCTTGCTCCCTTTAGCCTTATCCAGTTACACTTGAGTAGACAGATGTGTATGAGGTTATTTTTGCCCTTTTTCCCACATGCTTCCCACTCAGTGCCCCCCTAGTGCCCCCATCTGTGCCTTGTACCCTACCCCCCACCCCTGGGAAAACCTCCCTTTTTATTGACAGACCTACTGGTCCCATTTAGAGCGCCTGTGAGCTCCCCAGCTTTCCTTACATGGTATCCCCCTTTCTTATACCTTCTAATAATTCACCCGCTGCAGCGGGATCCCTGATGTTATGCATTTTATTATTGTGCATTACACAAAGGTTTGCTGGAAATTTAAGTTGGGCTACCACACCTATGTATTTAAAGTCCTCCAATCGTTTTCCCAACTCCCATTGTCTATTTAGTGTTGCCCTAGAGCGGTTAGATCTAATCTCAAATGAAAATTCCTCTACTCTTAGATATCTCACACCTGACGCCTTTGCCAGTACTGTTTCTTTCAAAAGGTAAGTTTGAAAGTTCACCAAGATCTTTCGTGGCTTCTTATTGTTGGGGTTCCTCGGAAACAGATCTCTATGAATCCTCTGAATATCATTCGCAATCTCAACTTCACTTTCATCCAGTACAATTACCTTTATGATAAGAGAGACTACATACTTTTTTAAAAATCTGCTCCCTCCACTCCTTCTGGCACATAAAAAATTCTTAGGTTGTTCCTTCTGCTACTGTTTTCTAAATGTTCTAATTTCTCCTGCAGATCATGCTCGTTCCATTTTAGCAGTTGAATTTCTACTTTATTCCTCCTCAACTCCCCCTTTATAATCTCAACTGATTCTGCAAGGGCTTGAGTTCGAAGTGCCAGGAAGTCGATTTTTTTTCCCAGTGATTCACAAGCCAGCCTTATCTCTCCTTGATTTGCTTCTGAAATCTCAAAACCATTTTTAAAATTATCTGTGAGTGACAAGAACATGTTTTCCAAAGTACTAGACTCCACTGACGTGGCCTGTGCTTGATTATCCACTGAATCTAAAGAGTGTGAAGGTTCCATAGTCTATAAGGGCCCGGGTGGGTCAAAAGTTTCAAGTATCTCCAGTACCAGCCTCTCCAAGACATCCGTTTACCCACTGTCCTTGCCTTGATTTACGAAGTGGCATTCATCATGGGGTAATTCTACCAGTGAGGAGGGTATAAGCCCCCTTCTCAGGCTCTGAGCCTTGCAGAGGAGGGGAACCCTCACTCAGTTCCTGCTCCATCTGACTGCTAGGAATGTTAGCTACTACTAATGTCAGAGCCTTAAAATAAGCCCGTAGGGATGGGGTAGCTTTAGTATTAACAGTGTTTATTCTTTGCTTAATTTTGGTTTTCCTAGAATTACACACCTCCTCTTTCCTCAGAGACCTTATCAACCTGTCCTGTAGCTTCCCCCCCTCTTCCCCACCTCCCCAGCCTGAGGCTGAGCCTGTGCTGTCTGTAGTAGTCATTTTATCTTTCCTCTGGTTCCCCCTTTGTTTACCTGCAACCAGAATAGGGCCTCTTACTGTCAAACGCTTATCCCCCACTTCTGTGGACACAATAGCCCTCCTATACCTCCAGCTGCCTTCTCAGGCCCCAGAAACTCCAGGGCAGTGCTCAACGTCGATCTCTCCGAAGAAGCCGCAGCACGAATTGTGCTGACTCTGTCTGCGCTCCCCCTGAGGGGAACACGCAATACCGCTCCCCGGCTCCTACAGAGCTCCAAGGCTGCGCGAGCCCAGCTTGCGCCCCCACCGGGACCGTCCATGCACCAGCCGCGATCCCAACAAGTGAAACACACATGAACCCGTTACTCCAGAGCAACAAAAACCTGCAAGGGAGTCCTTCCTACGCCCGCTGGGGAGAAAACTGTTAGATCTTGGCCAGTAGTCGATTGAAGATTCAGGGTACTTGCTCACGATTGTGCCTGCCTTGTTTCCTGTACACTTTGGAGCAGATTTAAGAGCCCCTAGTGCCTCCTTAAGCCACATTAGTGCAATTTTTTTTCACACTAATGTGGTCTAACAAGGCCAAAATTGCAGCACCATATTTACAAAGTGCTGCAATGCATGCATTGCTCCACTTTGTAACCCTTTGCGTTACATTATGCCTGCCCCAGGCATAATGTATGCAAAGGGGGCATTCCCATGTTGGGGGGGGAATGGGGAAAGAAATCTAAGAGTTAAAGGAGGCACACCATTTTTTACAATGGGCATCAATAGACTTTGCAGGATTAGCATCAGAGTTTTTTATGCTAATCCTGCAAAGCTTCAAACTAGCATAAAAAATTCTGACGCTAGTTCTCTAACTATCGCCATGGTGCGCCGTATATTACATACTGTGTGCACATGGTGGCCTTAGGGGGCACTGAGGGGCACAAGAAAAGTGGCACTGCACTAGGTGCCGTGCCACTTTTCAGAAATCTGCCCCTTTGTTCTCTTCATAAAAATTACAGAAACTGACACAGGTTAGGGTGTTGTTTGCCAATTTAACTTTAAAAAAAGTTATGGCAACCCTAAATGGCATTATTGGTTTTTGCACCTCCCTCTAAGCAGGTTGAGTATCAGTTCCACCATTCAATTGGAAAGAATGGTTTACTCCTGTGACCCATCCTGCTTAGATGGTCAATCCACGTATCTTCAAATAATTTAAAAGGGGTGCCAATTCGTCGTGATTTTGAGTAAACAAATCCTATTGTACAATTGCAGTGTAGATGCCATCCACACATTCAGGAGCATAAGACACAAAGCTGTTACTTTTCTACATTTAAATGGTAATTTACTATTTGATGCGTAATCCTCAGCTAAGGAAGCTTGTCTTCAATGTACCTAGAAAAAGTGAAAAAACATATTTCCTTTACTTTGGGGAGTTGGATAAAGGTCAATAATAATTGTAATCATCTGTAATTCAAAGTCAGTTATTATTTTTCTACACTGTTTGTTCCTTGTTTTCAATTTAATAACTGAATACAAAATTCAGTATAGGTAGAGGATTGCTTGTCAGGGAGTAACCATAAATTATCAGGACTGTAGTGTGATTACTATCAGCATGTAGTATGTAAATATGGGTGAATGGCATGGGAGAAAGGAGGGTGTGTGGATTATTAGTGCCATCCATCATCTGAATGTCACTGTTTTCTAGTGTAACTGTGTTATGAAGAGTTGCAAAGATAAGAATACTTTTCTGAGGGTATTGGCTGTCATAAAGAAGGAAACGTTCATGGTTGAAATACTATTCATTCCAGGGGAATGTTAATATCAGAGTAGGAACAAGGAGTTGTTAGTTGGGGATTGCTCACCTGTGTTTGATTTTGCACCATTCTTAAATTTTGCACAATTCTTAAATTGGGAATTGTGGGCATACTACCAGGAACATGCATGGGGTGTTCTGTGCTGTCTCCCTCAATACAGAGCCACAGGTTTAATTAGAGATGGCACTAAGGGCCTGTTCATGGCATTGGTGATAGGGCCAGCTGACTGCCAATGCCACGGGGAGGATGCCACTGTCATACCTGTGGCATCCCCCCCACCCTATTACAATGCTCCCGCTGGGCTGACCGCTGGGGACATTGTAATACAGCATTCCCGTTGGTCAGTCTGGTGGAAACAGTGTTATGGGAGCCGAGCCCTTTACCGTAGCACAAAGAAGACCGACCAGCACCCTTGGAATGTGCACTGTCTGCAAAGCAGACAGTGCGCATTCTGACAGTGCTGGGCAGGGGGGCCCCTGCACTGCCCATGCCATAGGCCTTGGGCATGGGCAGTGAAGGGGCCCTCTTGTGGACCCCAGCACTGGTTTCCTGCCAGGCTTTCCATGGCAGGGTCCTCACCATGAAAAGGCTGTCGGAAAGGGGGTTGTAATCAGCCAAGTGTCACCGAGTTCAGCATCGCCATGGCAAGTTACAAACCCGGCTGCCATCACCCCCTCAGGATCTATGATCCTGGTGGGGATGGAAGTCTTTAGGCAGGTCTGCCCACCAAAGTTGTAATTGGGTGGTCGAACTGCCTGGAGTGTGGTGGTCCTGAGACCACCCCTCATGTAATGAGGCCCCAAGTGTTGAATATGCTGTACACTACCACATGCAACCAACTCTGTTGCAGAGGCAGAGTGGTTATGCTCGGTTGCTCTTTTAACTGTGTCACCAAGTGTAACAGCTTTGCCTTTGCAGCAGGTTGAGAGGTACTCCACACACTTCCAACCACTTCTGGGTTCAGTAAGTCTCTTCTTACAATAAAGGTACCACCATACTTTTTTGCCCCTCTTGGACAGTACGTATTTGGCTTGCCTTCAATGTTCCATCTTCCTGTTCTGAAAAAAAAGTTCAACATATGCTATGGAAATGTTTATCATCTTAATAGTTTCCCTGCAAAAATCTTTTTAAATTAATTGAACATTTTTCTGAAAGTAAATTTGCTATTTTCTGGAAGTCTGTTTGTGGTGCAGTTTTATGAATTGTGTAACTGGTTATTTATACTGTGAAAAGGAAATAAAATGGTTATTTTATCCATGGTGTCCTGCTGAAAGTAAAAATGATAGTTCAATGAAATTGTTTGATAGAGAGAGTTAAAATAAGGTTATTTTCCTGTTTGAAGTTGAAAGTATTTTTTAAATTTTTTATATGTTTATGTTTAACTTTTGAGATGGAGTTTGGCTTTCAGTTGACTATTTGTTTGTGAGGACCTCCAAGGAAGTTGGTGGCATATTTTTCTATGTTTGTTTCTAATTCTGAAATGATACAAAAATGATAGATAAAATGTTTGACATATGTTTTCAAATGTTTCTTCATGCTAGCAAAATGTTATGCATTTAAACCACACTTTTCAAACAATTATTTATATGTATGCTTCCAGTTTTGCTTCTAGTATTTGATTCTTCTTTTCCTGTAACGTAGTGGCAAAAAATGAATATTAGTTTTAGTCCAAATGTTGGTCTATTTTCAAATCTGTTATTCATTTTTATGGAGGATGTTTTGATCTTTATCTAGATTTTTAAAATAAAGATTAAGGAAAATGTTTAATTTATGAAATTATTTAATATTCGTTTTTATTCTAGTTTATGGCATCTTCCTTGAGTTGGAAAGGGGCGGAGTAGAAATAGTAATTCTGTCCCTCCCCCACCAGTCAGTGTCCAGCATCTTTCCCAAGTTGGTACAGGGTGGAGCTGGAATAGTGATTCTGTTCCCAGTCAATTAAATTTGCTTCTTTAAAAATAGGTTTTTTGTTGAGTTCTGCCAAATTTATTATTTGCACATTTTTTAAAAATGCACTAGAAAATAATCAAAACTTACTAAAATTGGTTTGTAGAAATGAGTTTTAATTTACTAATCATTATTTTAAGAAATTACACTTATGTTTGGTGATAGTTGGTACTGTGAAAGAGAAGACAGCGAGGAAGTTGCTGCTGTGTTCTGTGTCGTGTGTAGCCACCTCCGTGGTTAGTGACACACGGATTTCAAAATAGTAAACTCCTGTTTATATGCTGTTTTTGTGGTATAACCAAAATTCATTTAAAAATATGTGTTGGAAACATTGATTTCTTCTCATTAAAACATGGCTAAGGGCCTCAATAGGGGTGTGGCGGTTCGAGGACTGCCACACTCTCGTTGACAGTCGGACCGCCACACTCCAGTCAGTCAGACCACCCAATTACAACCCTGGCAAGCGGACCATGGAGAACATGGTCATGACAGTGATCAGAGTTGTACTCAGCCAGGGTGACGTTGACCTCAGTGCCACCTGGCAGATTACAACTCCCCTCACTGCCAGCCATTCCATTGTGGTCTGACCTGAGGGTGTCCTGGGGGCTCCCCTGCCCAGCGCCATCAGCATGCGCACTGTCTGCTTTGCAGACAGTCAACATTCTGAGGGTGCTGGTTGGCCCCCTCTGTGCGGGATAGCTTCTTGAAGGAACCTGATTGCTATCTCGTAGCACTGTTCCTGCCGGTCTGACTGGTGGAAATGCTCTATTGCAATGTTCCTGCCGGTCAGACCGGAGGGAACATTGTAATAGGGAGGGGGGGATGCCACCTCCATGGTGTCCTCCCCTCGAGTTTGGCGATCCCACGGTGGGACCTCTAAACTCCTAATGAGGCCCAGAACCTATAACTTAAATTGTGTATGAATTTTAAGCTTCTAATCTTGACCTTATCATGTCTAGTGGTCTGCCATGTTGGTAAAGGGATATATGCATATTGTTTAAAACAATGCAATGTATTTACTAATTCATGAAAGAAATGATAAGTTATGTTTTAAATGGTTGTTGAATGTCTAAAATATTTTTTATAGTTATCAATCAAAAAAATGCATTGTAAGAGCATGTGTGATAACAGGATGCCATGTAAGGGTATGCATCATAAAGGTATATTTAATATAAATGCAGTATAATGCGTTGTAAAGTTGTGCCTGGTAAAGACATGCGCTGCAAAGGATGCTTGGTAAAGGCATGCATGGTGAAGGCTTGTGTTGTAATGTCACACAACCTATTCAGGCTGTTCCTTCTGGCACCCCACCCTTCACCAATTTCGGTTCAGAATCATTCTTTGATGCTGTTTTCTCTATGTTGTTAGTAGTGTTTATAGCTGCCTCCTTCTTTTTTCTCCTTATCAAAGTTTCGTAGTATTTCCTGGCTGTCTGAATATACTCCCTTAGGCCCTTTGAGATGATTAATATTTTCAGTTCCTTCTTAGTGTATCTACATACATCATCAAAATAGGACACAATGGGCCAGATGTATAATTTTTCCAAATAGTGATTACCTAATTGAGATTATCTGTGAATTGCAATTACGTAATTGCTATTTGAATGTATGAAACTCCAGGAGTTTCATTTGGCGATTCCCAATGGCTTGCAAATCAACCTACCTCATTAATACTCACGAGGTAGGTCGCACTTTGGGACCCATTGTGAATGGCTATAAATACAGGGATGGTGGCCTGCTAGGCTCAGCAGACCACCATGTCTGTGATTGCTTTTAAATAAAGCAATCTTTTTTTTTAATGGATGCATTTAAAAAAGAAAAATGAAAAGTTGTCTTTTCATTTTTTAAGAGTAGGCAGTGGTCCGTGGGGCCACTGCCTGCTCTTAAAAAATGTTTTCACATGCATTCCGAAAGAAAAAGGGGTCTTTTGGGGACCCCTTCCCGTTTCTGAATGGGTTACCACCTACTTAAAGTAGGTGGTAATATGCAAATGTTTTGAGAGTGCATTTTGGTCACAAAACATTCCTACATACCACTGTGTTTCGCTATTAGGAAGGGACACCCTTGACATTCCCCTTCCTAATACCGAATCGGTATGTAGTCGCAATTCCAAATTGCGATACGGTAACAAGTTACCGAATCGCAAATTGGAATTCATACATACCAAAATGCATTTTTGCGATCCCAAAAATGCATGATACAACTGGCCCAATGTTAGTTTTTTTAGGGATCTCAGTCTCCTTGGTTGTTGTGATGCTAATGATGTCATTGTCTCCATGAGGTTTTGAGAGTAAATCAGGTAATTGTCCTTGTATATAACTTAATTTTTCACTGTTTGAATTCAAGGTGCCTTGGTCTTCTCTCCAGTCATCTAACTTAGGTTGTAGAGTCTACTTACAGTTCAGTCTTACTTTGGTAAAATAATCCCATATATTGTTTAATTCTCAAGGTTGTGAAATCTCTTTGAGGGTCATAACATTGGTGTTAAGGAGGGAAATGATGTGATTGCTTTCTATTCTTCACAAAAGCCTGCAGTTACAAATTTCTACTCTAGACTTTGGCTTGCAAGGTGATATACCTAATCCCATTTTTTGTCTTCCTGCATAGCATATGGGACTTAACTGACAAGCCTTATACAATTTTGTATAGAGACAACTATGTCCTCCATACTTGTCTTTTATATCTAAAGCAATGTTTGATTTTCAACCAAAATAATAGCTTGTTTGCCTGTCTTCATTGTACAGCCCCCTACTCACCAATCCATGCATTTTGATAAGTGACATTCCAAACAATAGCTTGTATCATATATAACTGTCTAGGAAAAGGCGTTCATTTGTCTAAGCAAATTTTGGCATAGTGAATGGCTGTCTGCTTTGGTTTCTGTTATCAGTATGGTAAGTGACCAAGAAAACTGAGCGGAACAGTTTGCCAGTGCTGCTCCCCTGAGTGTGGGGAACATTTGAGTTATAGAATGATAATATGTTTTATTTGGAGAATTTCAATAAGTGTTCTAAATGGGCTTTGAGAGACCCCTCCCACAGTGTGGTGCCTCGGCAACTAGACAAAAAGCCCCGCTGTGATTCTACCAACAGTGTCATTCAAGAGTCATCTGTGATACCACATGGGTTGGAATGGTAGAATGTAGTGGTAGTGTGTGGTGCAATGTAGAATGTGATTGGATACAACTTAGAGAAGAAAAAGTAGAGGAGGGATTTGCCATTGGTTGGGTTGTCAGAGCAGGGAGATGTATTATATGTTGTTCCAGTTATTAAATTCACATTCTTCCAATAAAATGGATAAGAAGTTGGCCTTAGAAGTGGTGAATCATTTTCTTCAGCACAACACTTACAATGAGTGGAGCAACAGGAGCAGCAATGTAGCAGAAACACAATAGCATGGAGAGGTTCATTAAATTAATTTTGATTCTCCTCGCAAATATTTTGAATTCTGACCTGTTTGTAATCGGTGATCTCTCTGCTGGGTTATTTTGGTTATGCTCTTGGACGGCTGCTAAATATGTGCCTTTCAGCTGGTCGTTGAGTCAACAGATGCATATTCAGCTATACTGAGTGAAGAATGTGCTGGCCACCATTATGTCATCAGTCATCACACCAGCCTAAATTGGATCAGTTTTTAAAGTAAATGTTTTTTGTTCTAATCTGAATTGTTATATTGATCAAATGTAGTTAAGATTGGAATGTGAATATTAAATATGAACCGAAATCCAACACTTTTCACAAAGTGGTGGGTCATTTGGATTGGGAATAGTAAATCCAACCCCTCAAAAGTCCATCACGTTCTCCAAAGTGGTAAAGTTTGGAATGGGAATAGTACATGTAATCCTATTAAAATTCAACAGATGGGCAGAGTAGATCTCTCAGCCCTCAAAGTCCAACACTTTCTCCAATGTGGTTAGTTTTGGAATGGGAATAGCAAGTCTAACCACCCTGTTACCAGCCCTCCAAAGTCTGGCACTTTCCCCAATGTAGTTAGTTGTAGAGTAGAAATGGTGATCTAAACGCCTCAAAGTCCAAACGTTTCCGCAATGTTTTTAACTTTGGAAATCGAAGGCCTTGCCCATCCTGCACTCTGAGGGCTTGATAGGAATACCTGAGGGAGTCGAGTTGGGTAAGTAACAACTATGAAAATGGCACCAAAATGTATCAGCATGCATTCTCACTGATCAACCTTTGCCAGCTTCACTGTCAACCCATCCACCAGCCCAGTCACCCCCTGTCCAAAGACCACTGTCTGCCATCTCACATGGGAACTAGACCCACCCGGGGGAACCACGTCTCCATATACTGGGTGTAGCACAGGACAATGAATGCACCACAATTCCAATAAGGCACTGTACTACTATTATTAAGACCAGATTTGTGTACTTCAATTAAGATTACCATATCCTGCAATTCCCTAGTGAATGTTACTCACCAGAGAAGAGGTCACATCTACAGTATGTGAGAGTAGGGCAGGCACTGACAGGAATGCCAAGGCCAGGGGGCAGATGTAGTGGTACCCACCACAGCCAACACAGTGTACCCAGATACAAAACACCCTTCTCCCTCTACTCACCCATTGAACTGTACTCAAGTGAGAGGGAGGACAACTGCAGTGTTTGGGAGTAGGGCAGGACATGACAGGAATGGCAAGGCCAGGGGACAAATGTAGTGTTATACACCCTCAGCCTATACAGAGTACTCCATACAAAACACCCTTCCCCCTACCCACCCATTGAACTGTACTCACCTGACAGGAGGACAACTCTACAGTATGTGAGTTTGTGTGCAGTGCTGTTGTCCCCCACGGTAAGGCTGTCTGTAATGTGATGGGTATAAGTGTGTAGATGCAATGTTGGTGCCATGGCGTTATGTTGTGTTTGTTGTGGTATGTGTTTCTTTTTGTGATGTGGGCATGTATGGTGTAGGACTTGTCCCCTTGATGTGGCTATTGTCTACATGTGGTGTGTATGTTTTTGAGTTTTGTCAGTGCAGACATGGAGTGTGTTGAGCTGTAATAGTTTGCTTAGCATTTGACTGTGCATATGTCCATTTAGGTGTGGGTTCCTTGCAGCTGGTTGGTCTAGGGGTATGTCCCATGGAGTGTGAATTATGTAAGCTTTGTTGACTTGCCATTCCCCATTGTGTGGCTGTGCATGACAATTGGTTTTGATATTGTTTTTCCCTGAGATCCAATGAAGGCTAATTCCTGTTGCCATGTTGTTCGAGGCCCTGTTCAACATAATATGTGTCCCAGTGCAGCCTCCTTCCACATATGGCCCTGATGCTCCCATCCTAGCTGTGCATGTATTGTTCTTGTGGTGCACTTTGTCTCTTTTGTCTATTTTACTCTTTGTGTATTGTGCATTGCATTGTGCTTCCAATTTGCTAAGTGTGTGTGTCCACTGCAGGGTTGTTTGATGATTGTGTTGTGTGTGTGTGCCATGGCACATGGATGTATATGTGTGTTGTATGTGTTGACAGTCCCTGGCCAGTGTGGGGAGTGAGTGTGTGACTTGTATTTGTATATGTGCAGTAGTTGTATTGTTGCTGTGTGTGTGAGTGTTGTGCGGCCTTCAGTGTCCCCGAGCCTGTGCTGTGTAGCCATGCATAAATGTGTAGTGTTGCCGTGTAGTGTGTGTGCTGGCTGAAGTGTGCGTGTTGTGAATGTATGGGTGTCTGTGTTGCAGTATGTGAGTGTGTGTGTCAAATGATGGGTGTAGTTGTTGCCTGGTGCGTCCCCCCATGATTATTTGCAGGCGTGGCGTGCTGTTTTGAAAGGGTTAATTATACAGGTAAGTGTTTGTACCTACGGTTGCTGTCATCCATGTCGGCGTTGATTTCGTCGTCTTACGGTGAGCAGAAGCAGCAGCATGACATTTGTGAAGGGTTCCATGGCGGCTCCCGACGTGTATGGCTGCCTGCAGGTGAGTATCTCCCTCTATACTGTTGGTTTCTGCCATCTTGTATGTGGTGTTTGGACCACCATGGTCACATTGGCGGTGTGCAACATCGACTTGTAATACGGCAGTCTGCTCTGCCAGCCAGTTGGCGGTCAGACCGCCACCGCTAACATGGCAGTCCTTGGACCGCCAAACTGGTAATCAGCCCCAAAGTCTTCTCCTAGTGGGCTGAAGGTTTAAACATGCTCCTGCCAGCTTGAAGCTAATTTTTTATTTGTTTCCCTGCCCACAGTGATACTGACAGGGAAACAGATCAAAATATTGCTCTTGTCTGGACGGAATGGCATAAGTAGTTGCTTCCTGTAGACAGGAGCAATGACAGCTCCCACTAAATGCAGGGAGCTGGCTGGGACCTCAGGGCCCGGAGGATCACCCTATGGCCATCCAACGAGTGAATGATGGGTGCCCTGTAAGGGGTACTAGGCACCCACCTTTAATATGTGGGACCTGTGGGATGGGGTCCCCGGAGCTCGAATAAAGGCCTGGGGACTGTGGCCTCCTGGCTTCTTGGTCCCCCTCCACTTGTTCCCCCTCGCCTTTAAAAAACACAAGGCCCTGTGGTGGGGGGGGGGGGGCGTTTGTCGCATGATAACAAAATATTATTTTTCATTTTTTTTAAACCCTAGAAATTCACTGAAAAAAGCAAAGGTTAAAGTAAGGTTATCGTTAGGTGAATATGTGTGGGACAACATTAACATTTTTAACCAGTTAAATTGCACCCCACCAAGCACAGCTTATGACCTCACATATTACATCACTCATGACATGTTCTATCACATCTAGTATGAAATCACTGACGACAGCTCAAATTACATCATTGATGGCATCACTGATGACATCATCCAATGATTGTGTTAGTTTGAGTTATAGTTTACATAGTGGCACTGAACCCCCTGCAGCCAACCCCATGCCACGCATGGCCTTTGGCTGTGCTCTGCAGGGATTGGCCGGAGATCCTGGCCTGTAGCCAGGCATGCAGCCTACTCCCAATAAGTACCCAACTCCCTACAAGCTGAGACCAACCCCCATAAGCTGAGGCTGAGACCCAAAATGGCTGCCAACACTCCTGGGTGAAGTGTTGGCAATACCCTATAAATTGCACCCAACCCCCTGTAAGCTGAGGCTGAGTCCTAAAATGGCATGAGATCTCTGGGATCCACAGAGCCTCTGCGTCCCTAGATATACAAATTGAGTTTTCCTTTAAATACTCTAAAACTACTGAACGGATTTACACCAAATAACAAAAAGCCCAATCTGCTCATTAAGATCTAGCTTCCTGCCAAATTTGGAGTAATTCCATTGAGAGGTTCGGGCTGTAGTCATGTCTGAAGACCCAATGGGAAAATGCCTGGGAAAGACATGTTTTGGGGCCACCCCTTTTTCTCAACCCCCACTTGAGAAATCACTTTCAAGACAGCAGCTGAAGTGAGTGGCAAACTAGTATTGAAAATGTTTGGAAGATTCATCAAACGGCGCCAACGTTATTGGTAAAACAAAAAACACTTTTCCTATGGAAACTAGGTTCTAACAATAACTACCTACTAGTGATATATCTATATAACCATAAATCTATATCTTTATAACTATAAAACTTTCATGTTAAATTAGTTATAGTTTGCTCAGTACACCATAACTGGTAAATTTCAATTTTGTTTTAATTGAAAAGATGACTGTCTTAGCTGACATTTTCATCCATCAACTTCTACTTTAAACTTTGTTTTATAAATGAATATATACCTATATTTATTCATTTATTTATGGGCTGTTATTCCTGAAAATTTCTGTTGATGCATCCATAAATATATGTGGTTTGATAATCCTAATCTACATCGGGAACAGCACTTCTTCTTGCAGACTGATTATATGCCTAGAATTTAAGGATATGAAAAGGGCCAGCATTATTTTCAGCTAGTACTGTATATATCTTGTTGACACCATGCACCACAGCCAATCAGATCTCTGCTCTGGAATGCAGAGTGCGTTTCAAGCTTTCAACTGCTCAAACTCACAGCAGGGGAGCATGGGAGTGCATGTTAAAAAAAGAGGGGGTTAGAGAATTTCAATAAGAAATAATGAGAAATTTCCTAGCTATCGATAAGTAGAGTTTCAATTCTATTAGGGACATGGAGGCAAGGATTATGCCTTTTTTTCTGTACTTTTATTTAACAGCAAGTTCAAAGGTTATCAGAAAAAAATCACACAACACTACATATCCTATGGTTCAAAATAACAGTATCCAAGAAAACCAATAACCAATCATGGCATAGGCCGACAGTCTATGTATATTAACTGCCCCGAGTCCTTTCTCAACTTCACTGCGGGAGGGTAAGCTCAAGCATCATCAATGCTCCTTGGAATCAGATCCTATGTAGAGAACATATTTTTATTGAGTCCATTCTCCTACTTGTATCATACATGAGAATCATGTGTAGCCAATAACATTGTGAAAACATAATTTGTAAAGTAAGACTACCTTCCAACAAAAACATGACATTGCAAAAGTTTCATATTGTCCATCTGTCCATCTATCAGTTGAAGATAGATACCTTTACGTCAATCATATTTATGGAAAAGAAAACCTATACTACCTCTTAGTATCTACACTCACTTACTGTTGTCCAAAAGGGTGGGAGACACATCTCTAATGTGTTGGGAGGAATAAT
Source organism: Pleurodeles waltl (assembly GCF_031143425.1). Lineage (NCBI taxonomy): Eukaryota > Metazoa > Chordata > Amphibia > Caudata > Salamandridae > Pleurodeles > Pleurodeles waltl. The sequence continues at coordinate 1,873,110,704 of NC_090440.1, read as the reverse complement.
CCTCACCTTGGAGTCCTTAATAGAATTGAGACTTTCCTTCTCAGCAGCTAGGAAATTTCTCTTTCTATGGCAGGACCGGAGGTGAGGATTATGCATGTTCAAAGCTTACTCACCACCAAAAGTGACAAACAGTTAGGAGCGCACCTGCCTGACATCCTAGCAATTAATCTGCCCCATTGCATCATGGTAGATGTAGTATCTTCAAAAAACGAACTCCATAAATTTTTAAATATTTCACCTTTAAGAAGGTACAGCCTTTACTGTGCATCTCTGGACACATGTGTTTCTGGGTTAGTCCCTTCTTCAGCAGAGAACATATTTGCGGGGTGCTGGGAATGCTGCCATAAATCACCCGGTTTCAGTACCTCTTCCCTGGCCTGCTGGTGCCTGCTCCAGAGCTCGTCAGCCCAATAGCTCAAGGGAGCCTTTAAAGTCACAAACAGTTAGGAGCGCACCTGCCTGACATCCCAGCAATTAATCTGCCCCATTGCATCATGGTAGATGTAGTATCTTCAAAAAACGAACTCCATTAATTTTTAAATATTTCACCTTTAAGTAGGTACAGCCTTTACTGTGCATCTCTGGACACATGTGTTTCTGGGTTAGTCCCTTCTTCAGCAGATAACATATTTGCGGGGTGCTGGGAATGCTGCCATAAATCACCCGGTTTCAGTACCTCTTCCCTGGCCTGCTGGTGCCTGCTCCAGAGCTCGTCAGCCCAATAGCTCAAGGGAGCCTTTAAAGTCACAAACAGTTAGGAGCGCACCTGCCTGACATCCCAGCAATTAATCTGCCCCATTGCATCATGGTAGATGTAGTATCTTCAAAAAACGAACTCCATTAATTTTTAAATATTTCACCTTTAAGTAGGTACAGCCTTTACTGTGCATCTCTGGACACATGTGTTTCTGGGTTAGTCCCTTCTTCAGCAGAGAACATATTTGCGGGGTGCTGGGAATGTTGCCATAAATCACCCGGTTTCAGTACCTCTTCCCTGGCCTGCTGGTGCCTGCTCCAGAGCTCGTCAGCCCAATAGCTCAAGGGAGCCTTTAAAGTCACAAACAGTTAGGAGCGCACCTGCCTGACATCCCAGCAATTAATCTGCCCCATTGCATCATGGTAGATGTAGTATCTTCAAAAAACGAACTCCATTAATTTTTAAATATTTCACCTTTAAGAAGGTACAGCCTTTACTGTGCATCTCTGGACACATGTGTTTCTGGGTTAGTCCCTTCTTCAGCAGAGAACATATTTGCGGGGTGCTGGGAATGCTGCCATAAATCACCCGGTTTCAGTACCTCTTCCCTGGCCTGCTGGTGCCTGCTCCAGAGCTCGTCAGCCCAATAGCTCAAGGGAGCCTTTAAAGTCACAAACAGTTAGGAGCGCACCTGCCTGACATCCCAGCAATTAATCTGCCCCATTGCATCATGGTAGATGTAGTATCTTCAAAAAACGAACTCCATTAATTTTTAAATATTTCACCTTTAAGTAGGTACAGCCTTTACTGTGCATCTCTGGACACATGTGTTTCTGGGTTAGTCCCTTCTTCAGCAGAGAACATATTTGCGGGGTGCTGGGAATGCTGCCATAAATCACCCGGTTTCAGTACCTCTTCCCTGGCCTGCTGGTGCCTGCTCCAGAGCTCGTCAGCCCAATAGCTCAAGGGAGCCTTTAAAGTCACAAACAGTTAGGAGCGCACCTGCCTGACATCCCAGCAATTAATCTGCCCCATTGCATCATGGTAGATGTAGTATCTTCAAAAAACGAACTCCATTAATTTTTAAATATTTCACCTTTAAGTAGGTACAGCCTTTACTGTGCATCTCTGGACACATGTGTTTCTGGGTTAGTCCCTTCTTCAGCAGAGAACATATTTGCGGGGTGCTGGGAATGCTGCCATAAATCACCCGGTTTCAGTACCTCTTCCCTGGCCTGCTGGTGCCTGCTCCAGAGCTCGTCAGCCCAATAGCTCAAGGGAGCCTTTAAAGTCACAAACAGTTAGGAGCGCACCTGCCTGACATCCCAGCAATTAATCTGCCCCATTGCATCATGGTAGATGTAGTATCTTCAAAAAACGAACTCCATTAATTTTTAAATATTTCACCTTTAAGTAGGTACAGCCTTTACTGTGCATCTCTGGACACATGTGTTTCTGGGTTAGTCCCTTCTTCAGCAGAGAACATATTTGCGGGGTGCTGGGAATGCTGCCATAAATCACCCGGTTTCAGTACCTCTTCCCTGGCCTGCTGGTGCCTGCTCCAGAGCTCGTCAGCCCAATAGCTCAAGGGAGCCTTTAAAGTCACAAACAGTTAGGAGCGCACCTGCCTGACATCCCAGCAATTAATCTGCCCCATTGCATCATGGTAGATGTAGTATCTTCAAAAAACGAACTCCATTAATTTTTAAATATTTCACCTTTAAGTAGGTACAGCCTTTACTGTGCATCTCTGGACACATGTGTTTCTGGGTTAGTCCCTTCTTCAGCAGAGAACATATTTGCGGGGTGCTGGGAATGCTGCCATAAATCACCCGGTTTCAGTACCTCTTCCCTGGCCTGCTGGTGCCTGCTCCAGAGCTCGTCAGCCCAATAGCTCAAGGGAGCCTTTAAAGTCACAAACAGTTAGGAGCGCACCTGCCTGACAACCCAGCAATTAATCTGCCCCATTGCATCATGGTAGATGTAGTATCTTCAAAAAACGAACTCCATTAATTTTTAAATATTTCACCTTTAAGTAGGTACAGCCTTTACTGTGCATCTCTGGACACATGTGTTTCTGGGTTAGTCCCTTCTTCAGCAGAGAACATATTTGCGGGGTGCTGGGAATGCTGCCATAAATCACCCGGTTTCAGTACCTCTTCCCTGGCCTGCTGGTGCCTGCTCCAGAGCTCGTCAGCCCAATAGCTCAAGGGAGCCTTTAAAGTCACAAACAGTTAGGAGCGCACCTGCCTGACATCCCAGCAATTAATCTGCCCCATTGCATCATGGTAGATGTAGTATCTTCAAAAAACGAACTCCATTAATTTTTAAATATTTCACCTTTAAGTAGGTACAGCCTTTACTGTGCATCTCTGGACACATGTGTTTCTGGGTTAGTCCCTTCTTCAGCAGAGAACATATTTGCGGGGTGCTGGGAATGCTGCCATAAATCACCCGGTTTCAGTACCTCTTCCCTGGCCTGCTGGTGCCTGCTCCAGAGCTCGTCAGCCCAATAGCTCAAGGGAGCCTTTAAAGTCACAAACAGTTAGGAGCGCACCTGCCTGACATCCCAGCAATTAATCTGCCCCATTGCATCATGGTAGATGTAGTATCTTCAAAAAACGAACTCCATTAATTTTTTAATATTTCACCTTTAAGTAGGTACAGCCTTTACTGTGCATCTCTGGACACGTGTTTCTGGGTTAGTCCCTTCTTCAGCAGAGAACATATTTGCGGGGTGCTGGGAATGCTGCCATAAATCACCCGGTTTCAGTACCTCTTCCCTGGCCTGCTGGTGCCTGCTCCAGAGCTCGTCAGCCCAATAGCTCAAGGGAGCCTTTAAAGTCACAAACAGTTAGGAGCGCACCTGCCTGACATCCCAGCAATTAATCTGCCCCATTGCATCATGGTAGATGTAGTATCTTCAAAAAACGAACTCCATTAATTTTTAAATATTTCACCTTTAAGTAGGTACAGCCTTTACTGTGCATCTCTGGACACATGTGTTTCTGGGTTAGTCCCTTCTTCAGCAGAGAACATATTTGCGGGGTGCTGGGAATGTTGCCATAAATCACCCGGTTTCAGTACCTCTTCCCTGGCCTGCTGGTGCCTGCTCCAGAGCTCGTCAGCCCAATAGCTCAAGGGAGCCTTTAAAGTCACAAACAGTTAGGAGCGCACCTGCCTGACATCCCAGCAATTAATCTGCCCCATTGCATCATGGTAGATGTAGTATCTTCAAAAAACGAACTCCATTAATTTTTTAATATTTCACCTTTAAGTAGGTACAGCCTTTACTGTGCATCTCTGGACACATGTGTTTCTGGGTTAGTCCCTTCTTCAGCAGAGAACATATTTGCGGGGTGCTGGGAATGCTGCCATAAATCACCCGGTTTCAGTACCTCTTCCCTGGCCTGCTGGTGCCTGCTCCAGAGCTTGTCAGCCCAATAGCTCAAGGGAGCCTTTAAAGTCACAAACAGTTAGGAGCGCACCTGCCTGACATCCCAGCAATTAATCTGCCCCATTGCATCATGGTAGATGTAGTATCTTAAAAAAACGAACTCCATTAATTTTTAAATATTTCACCTTTAAGTAGGTACAGCCTTTACTGTGCATCTCTGGACACATGTGTTTCTGGGTTAGTCCCTTCTTCAGCAGAGAACATATTTGCGGGGTGCTGGGAATGCTGCCATAAATCACCCGGTTTCAGTACCTCTTCCCTGGCCTGCTGGTGCCTGCTCCAGAGCTCGTCAGCCCAATAGCTCAAGGGAGCCTTTAAAGTCACAAACAGTTAGGAGCGCACCTGCCTGACATCCCAGCAATTAATCTGCCCCATTGCATCATGGTAGATGTAGTATCTTCAAAAAACGAACTCCATTAATTTTTAAATATTTCACCTTTAAGTAGGTACAGCCTTTACTGTGCATCTCTGGACACATGTGTTTCTGGGTTAGTCCCTTCTTCAGCAGAGAACATATTTGCGGGGTGCTGGGAATGCTGCCATAAATCACCCGGTTTCAGTACCTCTTCCCTGGCCTGCTGGTGCCTGCTCCAGAGCTCGTCAGCCCAATAGCTCAAGGGAGCCTTTAAAGTCACAAACAGTTAGGAGCGCACCTGCCTGACATCCCAGCAATTAATCTGCCCCATTGCATCATGGTAGATGTAGTATCTTCAAAAAACGAACTCCATTAATTTTTAAATATTTCACCTTTAAGTAGGTACAGCCTTTACTGTGCATCTCTGGACACATGTGTTTCTGGGTTAGTCCCTTCTTCAGCAGAGAACATATTTGCGGGGTGCTGGGAATGCTGCCATAAATCACCCGGTTTCAGTACCTCTTCCCTGGCCTGCTGGTGCCTGCTCCAGAGCTCGTCAGCCCAATAGCTCAAGGGAGCCTTTAAAGTCACAAACAGTTAGGAGCGCACCTGCCTGACATCCCAGCAATTAATCTGCCCCATTGCATCATGGTAGATGTAGTATCTTCAAAAAACGAACTCCATTAATTTTTAAATATTTCACCTTTAAGTAGGTACAGCCTTTACTGTGCATCTCTGGACACATGTGTTTCTGGGTTAGTCCCTTCTTCAGCAGAGAACATATTTGCGGGGTGCTGGGAATGCTGCCATAAATCACCCGGTTTCAGTACCTCTTCCCTGGCCTGCTGGTGCCTGCTCCAGAGCTCGTCAGCCCAATAGCTCAAGGGAGCCTTTAAAGTCACAAACAGTTAGGAGCGCACCTGCCTGACATCCCAGCAATTAATCTGCCCCATTGCATCATGGTAGATGTAGTATCTTCAAAAAACGAACTCCATTAATTTTTAAATATTTCACCTTTAAGTAGGTACAGCCTTTACTGTGCATCTCTGGACACATGTGTTTCTGGGTTAGTCCCTTCTTCAGCAGAGAACATATTTGCGGGGTGCTGGGAATGCTGCCATAAATCACCCGGTTTCAGTACCTCTTCCCTGGCCTGCTGGTGCCTGCTCCAGAGCTCGTCAGCCCAATAGCTCAAGGGAGCCTTTAAAGTCACAAACAGTTAGGAGCGCACCTGCCTGACATCCCAGCAATTAATCTGCCCCATTGCATCATGGTAGATGTAGTATCTTCAAAAAACGAACTCCATTAATTTTTAAATATTTCACCTTTAAGTAGGTACAGCCTTTACTGTGCATCTCTGGACACATGTGTTTCTGGGTTAGTCCCTTCTTCAGCAGAGAACATATTTGCGGGGTGCTGGGAATGCTGCCATAAATCACCCGGTTTCAGTACCTCTTCCCTGGCCTGCTGGTGCCTGCTCCAGAGCTCGTCAGCCCAATAGCTCAAGGGAGCCTTTAAAGTCACAAACAGTTAGGAGCGCACCTGCCTGACATCCCAGCAATTAATCTGCCCCATTGCATCATGGTAGATGTAGTATCTTCAAAAAACGAACTCCATTAATTTTTAAATATTTCACCTTTAAGTAGGTACAGCCTTTACTGTGCATCTCTGGACACATGTGTTTCTGGGTTAGTCCCTTCTTCAGCAGAGAACATATTTGCGGGGTGCTGGGAATGCTGCCATAAATCACCCGGTTTCAGTACCTCTTCCCTGGCCTGCTGGTGCCTGCTCCAGAGCTCGTCAGCCCAATAGCTCAAGGGAGCCTTTAAAGTCACAAACAGTTAGGAGCGCACCTGCCTGACATCCCAGCAATTAATCTGCCCCATTGCATCATGGTAGATGTAGTATCTTCAAAAAACGAACTCCATTAATTTTTAAATATTTCACCTTTAAGTAGGTACAGCCTTTACTGTGCATCTCTGGACACGTGTTTCTGGGTTAGTCCCTTCTTCAGCAGAGAACATATTTGCGGGGTGCTGGGAATGCTGCCATAAATCACCCGGTTTCAGTACCTCTTCCCTGGCCTGCTGGTGCCTGCTCCAGAGCTCGTCAGCCCAATAGCTCAAGGGAGCCTTTAAAGTCACAAACAGTTAGGAGCGCACCTGCCTGACATCCCAGCAATTAATCTGCCCCATTGCATCATGGTAGATGTAGTATCTTCAAAAAACGAACTCCATTAATTTTTAAATATTTCACCTTTAAGTAGGTACAGCCTTTACTGTGCATCTCTGGACACATGTGTTTCTGGGTTAGTCCCTTCTTCAGCAGAGAACATATTTGCGGGGTGCTGGGAATGCTGCCATAAATCACCCGGTTTCAGTACCTCTTCCCTGGCCTGCTGGTGCCTGCTCCAGAGCTCGTCAGCCCAATAGCTCAAGGGAGCCTTTAAAGTCACAAACAGTTAGGAGCGCACCTGCCTGACATCCCAGCAATTAATCTGCCCCATTGCATCATGGTAGATGTAGTATCTTCAAAAAACGAACTCCATTAATTTTTAAATATTTCACCTTTAAGTAGGTACAGCCTTTACTGTGCATCTCTGGACACATGTGTTTCTGGGTTAGTCCCTTCTTCAGCAGAGAACATATTTGCGGGGTGCTGGGAATGCTGCCATAAATCACCCGGTTTCAGTACCTCTTCCCTGGCCTGCTGGTGCCTGCTCCAGAGCTCGTCAGCCCAATAGCTCAAGGGAGCCTTTAAAGTCACAAACAGTTAGGAGCGCACCTGCCTGACATCCCAGCAATTAATCTGCCCCATTGCATCATGGTAGATGTAGTATCTTCAAAAAACGAACTCCATTAATTTTTAAATATTTCACCTTTAAGTAGGTACAGCCTTTACTGTGCATCTCTGGACACATGTGTTTCTGGGTTAGTCCCTTCTTCAGCAGAGAACATATTTGCGGGGTGCTGGGAATGCTGCCATAAATCACCCGGTTTCAGTACCTCTTCCCTGGCCTGCTGGTGCCTGCTCCAGAGCTCGTCAGCCCAATGGCTCAAGGGAGCCTTTAAAGTCACAAACAGTTAGGAGCGCACCTGCCTGACATCCCAGCAATTAATCTGCCCCATTGCATCATGGTAGATGTAGTATCTTCAAAAAACGAACTCCATTAATTTTTAAATATTTCACCTTTAAGTAGGTACAGCCTTTACTGTGCATCTCTGGACACATGTGTTTCTGGGTTAGTCCCTTCTTCAGCAGAGAACATATTTGCGGGGTGCTGGGAATGCTGCCATAAATCACCCGGTTTCAGTACCTCTTCCCTGGCCTGCTGGTGCCTGCTTGAGCCATTGGGCTGACGAGCTCTGGAGCAGGCACCAGCAGGCCAGGGAAGAGGTACTGAAACCGGGTGATTTATGGCAGCATTCCCAGCACCCCGCAAATATGTTCTCTGCTGAAGAAGGGACTAACCCAGAAACACATGTGTCCAGAGATGCACAGTAAAGGCTGTACCTACTTAAAGGTGAAATATTTAAAAATTAATGGAGTTCGTTTTTTGAAGATACTACATCTACCATGATGCAATGGGGCAAATTAATTGCTGGGATGTCAGGCAGGTGCGCTCCTAACTGTTTGTGACTTTAAAGGCTCCCTTGAGCCATTGGGCTGACGAGCTCTGGAGCAGGCACCAGCAGGCCAGGGAAGAGGTACTGAAACCGGGTGATTTATGGCAGCATTCCCAGCACCCCGCAAATATGTTCTCTGCTGAAGAACGGACTAACCCAGAAACACATGTGTCCAGAGATGCACAGTAAAGGCTGTACCTACTTAAAGGTGAAATATTTAAAAATTAATGGAGTTCGTTTTTTGAAGATACTACATCTACCATGATGCAATGGGGCAGATTAATTGCTGGGATGTCAGGCAGGTGCGCTCCTAACTGTTTGTCACCACCAAAAGTGGCTGCCTCGTAAATGGGTTTGAAATAAAATCTTTTAAAGGTAGATTCAGATGACCAGTTGGCTGCATTAATGATATCTTTTAATTTACCACCTACCTGTATGGCCTTAGAAGCCATTACACCTCTTGAGGAGTGAGCTCCGAAAACCTGGATATTGATTCCTGCGTCTGCCATGATCCACCTTACCCACCTTTCAATGGAGCAAGACAAGACTGTTTTGAATGGTTTCTCAATGGAAATTAACAACTGTCTTTTCCCCGGCGGCCTGAATTCCGTCGTCATTTCCATGTACGCCTTGAGGCATCTGACCACACACAGCATAGGAGAGTCCTCAAAGGCCGGGTATGTTACTGACCTGGTATTGCATTTAGTCCTCCTAGAAATGGTAAAGGTAACTCCTTTTGATGTGAACACTCTAACCGTAATGTCCAGAGCCCTAACATCTGAGACCCTTTTGCAAGAAATGAGGCAGAGGAGAATAGCTAGCTTAGCTAAGATCTCCTTCCTACGGAGGTACTGGCAATCCTGCCAAGATGACCCAAAATGTAGAATTATGTTTACATCCCATAGGCCAGAATATATTGGTCCGCCGATATAGCTGATCTGAAAGAGTTCACGGTGCAGTAGGATAAGCCTGAGTTTACCAGTTCAACCAAAAAATGTAAGATATCTGTAATCTGGGTCCCCATGAGATACGGCTGTCTCTCCACACACCAGCAAACCCAACTAGTTGTATCTCATACTTGGCCCATGGGCCCATGCCAGCTGGATGAATCCTTCAGCCTCCTTTGAAAGTCTGACGTCTTTCCATCTGCGCCTGAAATTCTCCACACCATGAGATTCAGGTGGCCCTGAAGAACCAGAGGGTGTGGTTGGCCCCTGGGATCCAGGAGCACCTGAGGAGATGTTGGGACCAAGATAGGGGCATCCCAGGACTGTTCCTGGTAGGGAACCATACTTGTGAGCTCTACAGATGGGTTGCTAGAACAAATGATGCTCCCTGATGACGAACTTGTGCCGTCACTCTCAGTATCAGGAGAAAAGGAAGGAATGCATAAGCCTGTTCCGACGCCCAGTCTTGCAGGAAGGCATCTGCCACCAATGCCCCTCGGTAGTTGTGCATTCAGTATGGATGCGAATAAATCCACAGAGCTTTTATCCCACTGGTCCATGAGGGCTTTGAAGATCAGTTTGTTCAATTGCCAATCGCTAGCATCCCTGAAATTCCAGTCCGCTAACATATTCTGTGACCCCCAGAAGATACTTTGCTGTTGGTGTATTCTGGTGTCAGAGGCAGTAATGCCAAAAATCTTTGGCCAGTACCACCAGTGTCTTCGAGCAAGTGCCCTTTAAACGTTATATTACTGGACTGCGGACACATTGTCCATTCTTAGAAGGAAACCGTATGAAACCTTGTCCCGAGTCAGCAACTTGATTGCACAAACTCCACCAGGAGTTCCAGGCAGTTGATATGCAGTTTGAGCTCCTCTTGAGTCTATTCCCCCCCATGGATATCTCCCCGCATATGGCACTCCAGCCCTGATAGCTGGCATCCAATTTTATTATGATGTCCAGAGAGGATAAAAAAAATTCTAGCTATCACGTCAAGAATTTTCAATTCTATTAAGGACACGGAGGCGAGGATTATGCTTTCTCTTTCTTTACTGACTTAAACAGCAGCCAACCAAATACAAGTAACAGAAAAAACTACACTTCCCAGGATGCCTGACATCCTGTCACATGGTCCAATCACCATCCACGTCCTCTGCCATGAGTCCTTTGACCTATGAAGTCACTTCCTCTTTCTTTGGTCAGAACAGATAAGATCAACTTGAAAACGAAACTTCTTACGCCATCCCGAAAACCGGAGTCATGAACTTCTTCTCCTTACTGAAGAACCGAATCCTGGATAGCTCAACGCTGGAGAAACAACCGGGTAAAACCTTCAAACCAAACTTCCCTGAGGATACGAATTTCAGGAGTTCTTCTGATCAGAGCCTGTAACAACAAACAGGTAGGTAATATCCCAATAAAAATTGAAATGTCTCAAAACTTTATAATTGACAATAAATGGGAGGGTTAAATGACAATATATCATAAATATGCACAATAATTGATATTCAATATTCATTGTATATATAAGGGGGGGATAATCCTCGCTTCCGTGTCCTTAATAGAATTGAAAATTCTTGACGCGATAGCTAGAAAACATTTTATTCTATGTCAGGACCGGAGTCTCCATTATGCTAGTTTAAAGCTGTTCCATCACAACAGTAGCTACATCCAATACTGGTTTATGATAAAACTTACGAAAAGTATTTTCTGAAGACCAATCTGCTGCCTTCATTATGTCTTCTAGTTGAGAACCTAAGGCAAACAATTTTGAAGCCATAGCCCCTCTAGCAGAATGGGCCCCAAAAACAGAGGTATCAATACCTGCTTCACTCATCAACCATCTCATCCATCTAGCTAAGGTAGCTGAGGTAACTGGTTTAAAAGGTTTTTGCAAAGCAATTAACAATTGACCTTTAACATCTTGTTGAAATTCTTCTGTGACAATTTTTATAATCCTTTAAACACTGAACTACACATAATTTCGAATTTTCAGTATAAACTGGATAGGATACTGACGTGCAATTTGTTTTAGTTCTTCTTGTCACCGAAAAGGTGACTCCTTCTGGTGAAAAGGTTCTGCCTGCTAGATCTAATGCTCTGACATCAGAAACTCTTTTGCAAGAGATGAGACATAAAAGCATGGTCAGTTTGGCTGCAAGCTGCTTGCGAGACAAATACCTATTGGTAGGCCAAGAATCCAGAAATTTTAAAACAATGCTAACATCCCATAATACAGAGTATTTTGCTTGAGGAGGCTTAGAAAGACGTATACCCCTTAAAAGTTTGCAAATTAACGGGTGTTCTCCAATGGGTTTACCTTCTAGATGAGAATGTCCTGCTGAAACAGCAGATCTAAAGTTATTAATTGTGTGATAAGCTAAACCAGAACTAGCCATTTCTGCTAAAAATTTAACAATCATACCAAGATGTGCTTCCACTGGATTGGCACCCCTTCCATCACACCAACTAGCCCATCTGTGCCAGGCTGAGTTATATCTCTTATGGGTACTACCGGCCCAGGCGTGCTGAATGTACTCCGCAGCTTGTTTCGAACCGTCTGGGGTACTCCATCTAGTCCTGAAATTAACCAGGCTAGTAGAGTCAACTTCCCTGACAAGACCAGTGGATGTTGACGGCCCTCCAGACTGAAAAGAAGATTCGGACGAGGCGGAATTAGAAGAGGAGAGGCACAAGCTAAATGAAGAGCAATGGGGAACCAAGGCTGTGCTCTCCAAAAAGGTGTTACCAGAACAATCTCTGTCCTCTGTCTCCGCACCTGAGACAACACCCTGGCAATCATCAGAAAAGGGGGGAAGGCATAACCTCGAAACTGGGACCAATCCTGAAGAAAGGCATCTGTCTTTCTTGCACAAGGGTCTGGACGCCAACTGTAGAATTTTGTAATCTGGCAATTGAGTCGTGAGGCAAACAGATCCACTTCGCAATTGCCCCATTCCCTGACTATCTGAGAAAAAAATCAGAGGATCCAATTTCCAGTTGCTGGAATCCAAAAGGTATCTGGAATTCCAGTCTGCTATGATGTTCTGGTCCCCAGGAAGGTATTCCGCTATGACCACTAGACGTTGAGATAGGCAGTAGTGCCAGAAGTCCTTGGCAATCTCCGCTAGGGTTCTGGATCTCGTGCCTCCTAGTTTGTTGACATATCTCACTGCTGAGACATTGTCCATCCGTAAGAGTATGCAACAATCCGTTTTCTGCGGGGAGAGACTCTTTATGGCAAAGGAACCCGCCAGATGTTCCAGGCAATTGATATGAAGGGATTGTTCCCATTCTGACCATCTGCCCCCCATCACTAGGGAGTTGCAACGAGCTCCTGAACCCCATCTGCTGGCATCGGATTCTATCACTACCTCCGGGTGAGAGCCGAAAATCGCCCTGCCATTCCAAGCTTCCATGTGATGAAGCCACCACTGAACCTCTGATCTTACTTCGACAGTCAATGGGATTTACTCTGAATAACTAAGGCCCTGTTGTAGATGTCTGATCTTGAGTCTTGGAAGTGCTCGGTAATGTAGGGGTGCAGGGAAGATTGCCTGGATAGGTGAGGCTAGTAGGCCCACTACTCTGGCTATATTCCTCAATGAGACGGTCTGGCTGGAAAGAACCGATCTCAATTCCCTCTTGATGTTGCGGATCTTCTGAGAGGGAAGAAGGAGTTGACATAAGGTGGAATTTATCTGGAACCCCAGGAACTCTATCACCTGAGAAGGTTTCAACAATGACTTCTGCACATGGAAACCTATGTTTTGTAGAAGACTGATGGTCCAATCCAAGTGTGAGACTAGGACTTGCGGGACTGGGCCATCAGTAGAATGTCGTCCAGAGATAAAATCAATCTGACTCCCTTGGTCCTGAGCCACTCCATCACCGGTCTCAAAAGCTTCGTGAAGCACCAAGGGGCTGACGACAGACCGAATGGAAGGGCGAGAAACTCCAAACACTGTCCCTTCCACTGGAATTGCAGAAATCTCCTGTGGGGAGGAAAAATTGGTATCAACAGGTAGGCATCTTTTAGATCCAGTCGAACCATCCAATCTCTGTCCAAAAGGATATCTCTTAGCATGTGGATGCCCTCCATCTTGAAGTGTCTGTATAGGATCCAATGATTGAAATCCTTTAGGTTCAAGACTAAACGGTGACCTCCTCCTTTCTTGTCTACTACGAAAATAGGACTGAGGAATCCGTAAGGATGAGGAGAAGCAAACTGCATGGCCCCTTTGTCTAAGAGAGCTTGCACTTCTTTGTCTATAAAATTTTGATTTGCTAGGGAAAAACACATTTGTAACGGAGGGGAGAGTTGCTTGGGAGTACTGATAAACTCCAGCTGAAATCCCTCGACCGTTTGGAGAACCCATGGGTCTCCGGATATCCGTTTCCAATTTGTCAAGCAGGATGCTACTCTGCCCCAAAGTCTGACCTGAGAATAATGAATAATGCTCACCTGTGAAACTTGAGTCCTGTATGGCTCCTTGTTGCCCTCTGCGATGGCCCCTGCGGAAACGGGGACGTCCTCCCCTGGGTTGTGTGGGGTAGAAGGTGGAGTCTTGTTCCCCGTACCAGCCACCTCTGCCTCTCGGGTAGTAGTTTTGGGGACTTTTATATGATCCTCGGCCAGACATATGTCCCCCGTAACGACCGGCCCTGACAAAAAGGCCTCGTTTAAAAACCTTCTTGAGGGACATTTGGGCCTTTGGGAAGAAAAGGTGGAACAGAACTTAGCCAAGTCTTTGATAAAAGATGATCCAAAGAGAGGTCCTTCAGCCGAAGGGCCCGCTTCCGAGGTCACAAGATCCGATAATTTAGGATCAATGTCCATTAGCACAGATTTTCTGCATTCTGCAGAAATAGCACAATTTGAGTTTCCTAACAGGCAAATAGATCTTTGCGCCCAACAGATAAGAACATCGTTGTCCACCGGAGACCCTGATTCCTTGGCCACATACGCCATCTCAAGGATCTTGGTCAAAGGTCCTGAAAGATCCAACAATTTGTCTTGGCAATTACACCAGGATCGATCTAAACCTTTTTTGGGGTCCTTAGCAAATTTCCTCATAAAGGTGACAATGGTGGGGTCTATATCCGGGGTATCAGCAACCTTGCCTTCTAGGTCAGGTCTGGGGCACTCTGCTTTTAGGCGTGACCTGACTTCCTTATCGAAGCTTTTACGCAAATTGGATTGGACATATTGAGCCACTTCGGGAGGGGGAACCCAATTGGAGGCCTTGGGGTGGATGATTTCTGTGGGATCGAAGTCCACAACCTGACAGGGAGTGGGCGCTTTTTAAACTTTTTTACTAGGCAAGGGAGCGTCGGAATCCTCCGAGTCATCCGAGGAGGAACTTTTATCAGTTGAAGAGGTAGAAAAGGAAGCTTCCTTTTTTGAGCTGTAATTATGATCGCCACTGCGTTTCTTACACAGTTTTTCGAATGCGTCTGTGTGAAGACCACTAACCTCCGCTCCAGATTCCACATTTTTTGATTTGTCCTTTACTTTCTTAGATTCGTGTTGAGGTTGTTGTCCCTGTGACCAACCCTGTGATCGAGCGAAGTCAAATAGCTGCCCTGAAAAGGGACCCAGAGCTCTCACCAGGGCATCATTTACTGATTGTTGAACCCTGGTATCAAGGGCTTCCACCAGATCAACTTCCAGTTGATTGCCCAACTCCTCTGTATAGTATTAAGTTTACTGTTCATCTCACTGAGCCATGACCAATGTATAAAGTTACAAAAGTCTTGAGGAGTATTGTAATGTCAAGTATTAAATGAGGGATCAAACAGGGGGAGTGCAAAAACCCCAATTCAGGCACAGGAAAAAAGGAGCCTTTAAATAAAGTGTGGAGGGAGCTGCCTTAAATGGCACTCTCGGTTATAGCCTAATTGAATTTTACAACCCAGTCAGTTGAATCTTCTGGGCGTCAGGGAGCAAGTGCTACAAATGAAGGGGGCACACAATGGGGGCACACCAGCGAACACGCAGCACTCGAGCCGATCGTTTCCAAAATTAGAAAAGGATCGGCTCGATAAAACGCACGCGCGCGATGTTAAAAATAGAAAGGAGACTGCTGAGAGCAGCTCCGCTCACACACCACCATAAAAAACTGCTCAAAATTGTCAAAAAGCCAAGAAGTCAAAGCGCAAGAGCGCTTACATCAATACAATAAAAGCGCGCTGAATCGTGGTGCTGAAATTCACAATATTACAGCGAGTAACATGAATTAAATACAGTGAAATACGAGAGCAATGAAAATTGTGTACTTATCTGCTGCGAAGCAGCAAAGAAAGAGGAAGTGACTTCATAGGTCAAAGGACTCATGGCAGAGGACATGGATGGTGATTGGACCATGTGACAGGATGTCAGGCATCCTGGGAAGTGTAGTTTTTTCTGTTACTTGTATTTGATTGGCTGCTGTTTAAGTCAATAAAGAAAGAGAAAGCATAATCGGAGCCTCCGGTCCTGACATAGAATCAGAAAATCTCCCTGCTGTTTCACGCCTCCATGTGTTCTGTCCACCACTGTATCTCTGTCCGTGCCTCGGGGAAAGGGCAATCAGTTCAGAGTAGCTCAAACCCCGACTGAGGTATGAGGCCTTCAGCCATTGTAAGGCCGTGTATTGCAGGGAACCCCGGAATATGGCTTGAATGGAGGATGGTAAAGGTAACTCCTTTTGATGTGACTTGGATGGAGGAAGATAGCAGTCCTACTATCCAGTTGTCTGAAGGAAATCCTGTCCCTCCTCGGAGCCTTTCCCAGTTCTTTCTTGATCTTGCTTACCTTCATGCTCAGGAGGCTGAGAGAGGCAGCATTGGAATCTATAAGGAAGCCCCAAAAGGTCATAGTCTGCGAGGGTGATAACTCCGATTTATGACAAACCCCAGATTCTGCAGCCAGACAATGCTCGTGTTGGGATCGTGACTGATCCATCAGGAGGATGTTGTCGAGGTAAATTATTAGCCTGATCCCCTGTGTCCTGAGGGTTTCTACTACTGGCTTGGGGAGTTTTGTGAAGCACCACGGTGCTGATGAAAGTCCAAACGAGAGAGATCTGAATTCAAAGACCTGCTGTTTCCTGATGAACTGCGGAAACTGGCAGTGGGGTGGAAAGATTGGCACTGTCAGGTACGCATGGTTGAGGTCCAAGCAAACCATCCAGTCTCCCTGTAGGAGGAGATCCCTGAGCATGTGAATGCTCTCCATTTTAAAGTGTCTGTATACTACCTACTCGTAGAATGAATGGAAGATTGTGACCAGACAAAAGTATTTTCCAACAAGAAAAGACTGCCCAGGAAACCTTGAGGGTGCAAAACTGACCAGCAGAGCTCCTGCACCTTTGCATTGATCAGAACCATGTCTGCTTGTGCAAAGAATATTGGTTTTCGTAGTGTTTCCTGAATCGGGATTCCTAGAAACTCTATATTGAACCCTTCCACTGTCAGTAGGACCCAGGGGTCCGAAGTAATTGTGTCCTATTTGTGCATAAACTCTTCTCAACCTCACCCCAATTCTCAAAGGAAAGAAGGGGTAATGCTTACCGTTAGGTTCTCCAGGGGTGTTCGCCTCACCACAGGTGTTGCAATTGTTTATGTTCTTTCCCCTTCCTCTGTTGGGGAAAAACATTCCCTGTCGGCCATCATGCCATCCATTATTACTTCTGGTTGTGCATCCTCTGGGGCCTTGGAAGATGAAGCGGCTGGAAGATCGACCCCTGCCTCGTCAGCCCCCCACTCCAAAACCTTTCCAGGAAAGATTCTCTTAATCGAAGTCTGTGCCTTGTCAAGCACTGAGAATGTAGCCACGAATTTCCCAAGCTCCTTTGCAAAGGGATCGCCTAACAGGTTTCCCTGTGCAATGGCCCCTGCTTCAGAGTTGGAGAGCTCCCCCCACTTTGGATCTAGTTTAATTAGTAGGAACCAGCATCTCTCCGCAGAGATGGCACAATTGGTGTTGCCCAAAAGTCACACTGCCCTTTGGGCCCATCCTGCCACTATCTCTGTGGGAAGGTGTTTGCCGGTGTGCTTTGACTGTTCCACCAGTTGTATAATCTGAGTGAGGGGTCCCAGGATGTCCAAGAGTTTATCCTGACATGCTCTCCAGGAGTGGTCAGTGCCGTTCTTTGAGTCCCTGGTGTATTTTGCAAAAAAGGTGCACATTTTGGGACCAATGTCTAGCGTAGCCACCACCTTGCCCTTCAACGTGGGGCGAGAACATTCCACCCTCAGTCGAGCCTGCACCTCTTTATCAAGGGGCTGGCATATATTAATGGCCACATCCTCATCAACTTTCTGGTCTGGCTGCCACTCAGAGGATCTGGGGTGATAAATACCCTCTGGGTCAAACATGTACAAGACAGTAGAGTCCCTTCCGTCGGGGTCTGGTGTGGCTGAAGGTGGGCACCAAGGTCGACCAGAGTCACGGTCCTCATCTGAGGACACTTCCTCATCCGTCTCACCCTCTCCCGGAATGGGTAAACCTGTATCAGGATCGGATTCTGGGGTGACCTCGTCCCCAGTCCCCAGGGTAAGTCACCCTCCCGGTAGGGTGCATGCTTTAACGTGCATGCACTCTTATGGAAGGCTTCCCTCAGGGCATTGAAGCCTTCCAGGTGCCCCGTGTCACGTTTGCGTGTTTTCTTGGGAGCAGACATGTTACTGCCACTAGAGCCTGCTCCTGTATCCCCAAACATGCTGGCCCCATTAGTGACCTAAGCCATAAACTTGGCCACACTATCCTGCAAAGGGGAAAGCGCCTTAGCTATAGACTGGGACAGAAGATTGTCCGTTTCAGCAGGGAGTCGGCGCTGAGGGGATCATTCCTCCTCAACCATAGCTGGGGAATACTCGTGGACCCATAAGTACTGCATCATAAGGAGGGTGTGAGCACTGAACAGACAAGGAAAAACTGTAAAAATCTAGGTACACCCTGAATACTATGAAGGGCTGCCCCCTCGCCAGTGCACTGGCCAGTCAAGTTTGTTTCCGTTTAAAATTGCCAGCAGGAGGCTGTAAAGGGAGACTGGCCTGGAAGCTGCTTACTATGTACCGCTGCCACGGTGTCAAGCGAGTGTTGGAAGGGGTTAATTAGGCAGAGCACCCACACTGGGAGAGCGCCCCACCCCCAGCGTGCGGCGTGAGACCGATCGAGCGCTGTGGCAGTGTGTGACTCATTTCCATTCACAATGAGCAGTACGGGTCTCACAGACAGCTCAGAAGAGCGCCCTTTGATGGACCTACTCTGTATAAAGAGGCAAAATGCACTCAGGCTGAAGCCTGCCAGGCGATCAAAGTATACAATAAAACAATAATGGTAAAGACATTGCAGCGATATATTGCAGGCAAAATATACAACCCAGTCAATTCGCGCAAACTAGTGCTGAAAGGAAAAGGTATTGAGGGAACGAGGGAACTTAACTGAAGCTCAGCAGTGAAGAAAGAGGAAGAACTCACGGAGCAGTTAATATATATAGATTGCCGGACTGTGCCAGAATTGGAAATTGGTTGTCATTGATACTGTTATTTTGAACCAGGGGATATGTATGTAGGAAGCTGGCTCTGTACATACTATCAAAATTAGATATAGTGTGCACATAGTCCAGGGGTTTCCCTGAGGTTTAACAGAGGCTAAAGTAGATAATACTGATGCTCTCTTTTGTGGTAGTGTGGTCGAGCAGTTAGGCTTATCAGAGGGTAGTGCAAAGCATTTGTCGTGCACACACAGTCAAGAAATGAGGCACACACTCAATGACTAACTCCAGACCAATGTATTTATATAGGAAAAATATATTTTGCTACTTTATTTCTAAAACCCAAGATATCTTGTTGCAGCTAAGTACCTTTGCAAGTACGTATCGAACATATGTATCAATTGTACGTTGTTTGAGTTTGGCAAATAAAACCGTTTACAGGCAAGTAACACTTTTCACTTTCAAAACTTGACACTGTGCAATTTTCAGAATAGTCCTGGGTTGAGAAAAGTGTTAGTGCAGTTTTGAGGTAAGTACTCGACTTACAACTCCAGTCTCTGTGGGTTAGGATGTCCACTGGTCAGTGTTCAAGATAACCCCAAATATAGACCATCAGCGGCACAGGGTCGGCTGGGTGTGTCGCGTTGGCTCTCATCATCCTAAATGAGACTACTGGATTTCTAGGTAGCAGAGTCATTCCTGGTGTGGGGGACTAAGTCTGACCCACTAAGAAGGACCCCTGTCACCTTCAATCCGGTTTAGCTCCGGCTAACTAGCAGTGCCTCATCTCTCCCAAGGGGAAGGGATGATTGGGCAGCGGAGCGCATGACATCTTTAGAACTTCTCAGGGAAGTCGTGGTTGCTCAGATCCCAACCAGCTCTCTCATATACAGTATGATCTCATATACAAATGACAAAGGCAGTTTAAGTTGCATAGATTGATTTAATAAAACGACTGCATTTTAGATAATAAGGCGTGCGCCGCAATAACCAGAACCATACAACATAGTAGGATTGAAATTGTCACGAGGAGAGTGAAACATAAGAATAACGCTATCATAGTGTTAATAGATTACGTTCTCTCTAATTAAGTTCTATTTCGAGCACAGCATGTTAAGCTCTAAGCTTGCCTTTCAGATTCCCTGGGAAGACATCAACCCTCATACCTGAGCAAAGGCCTGTGATCTGGATCAGCATCTGCAACAGGGCAGTCAGCGTCTAGTTGTGGTTCCCTGGTCGGAATCTCCATCTTACGTGTATTAGGACTAGGAAGTGTTTTTATAACTAACATGTCGATGTGGTAACAAAACGTCCCTACGTAAGAATGTGTATCGTCTACAAACCAAAGACTGAACTCCTACCACATCTATCGGCAATGTACCAGACTGTATCCTTGACCGAAGCACAGAGTGAGCGAGAATGTGTTATTGAGAACTCCGGTGCTGAAGTAGGCTAAACAGTGTGATATGAGAAAATAAAACAAGACCGTAGAACTGGTTATTGAAAAATAACAGTCCGAAGCTGAATAAAATGCATCTAGAGCAAAGTGCACAGAGGCCCGATGCTGTGAGCAAATGAATAAAATTAATCTAGGATATAGTGCACAAAGGCCTAATGCATGAAGCAAACGCGCAAAAAGCTATATAAAAATGGCTACACTACAGGTGCAGAGGTCAAAGTTGGTGGTGGATTTGAAATTAGATCCTATGGAGACTGGGGGCACTCAGAAAAAGATCTACTGGCAGGCAAGTACCCGTGACTTCGGAGGGCAGACCTGGGGGGGTGGTTTAGGTGAGTTCCTGGGGGGCCACAGGTTAGCACCAAAAACACATCCTTAGCGGCACAGGGGTGGCCTGGTGCAAACACAGCGTCGGGCTCCCAAAGCTTTTCAATAGGGGAACCCCGGGGGTCACAAAGATGCTGCAGGCTGGGCCCAGGGGGTCAGTTCCGGAAAACCAAAGGCTGGGCAAGGAGGACTGCTGCCAGCTGACTGTTGCTGAACCGTCGGTCAGATTCCCCAAGGCCAGGGGGCTGTGGGTGCAGGGGTAACTTTGGGTGTTGGGTATCTGCGTCCGATTTTCTTGTGGTCAGGGGGTTCTCTGGATTTACGCTGCATGCATCGTCATGTTGGCCAGGATGGGTCAACCCAGGGTTGACACAAGGCCAGAATCACCTGGGGACCTGCTCTGGACTGGTGGGCCACCTGGACTTGGGCCGTGGGTGTTGGGTGCAGAGTGGGCAGGATTCGCAGATCTGGGGTGATTCTGGTGTTCTTCTTGGAGTTTCTTGTGGGCAAGGCCGCTGCCCTCCAGGGCTCTTGGTCCTCTGGTGGGCAGGCAGTCCTCTAGGGGTTTATTCAGGTCGCTGGTCCTGCAGGATGCATCACCTTTTTGTTGCAGGGTCTCTGAAGCTACAGACAGGCTGGTAGGGCTGGGGCCAAGTCAGTTGGTGTCTGGAGTCTTCACTGCTGGGGGTTCGGCTTAGCAGTCCTTCTTCTTTCTTCTTGTCTTGAGGTCACCAGGAATCTGTTGAGCTAGGTTCAGGGGTGCCCCTAAGTACTCCTCCCTGTTTGAACCAAATTTTTCTGCCGGACTTGCTGCCAAAAGTGGGGCTTCATCCGGGCTGGCGGGCACCTCCACCAGCTGGAGTGCTCTGGGGCTCTGTTGCAGTTCCTGCAGGGGGGAGGTGTGAAGCACCTCCTCACAGGGCAGGCTATGTTTCTGACTCCAGAGGGCACAAAGGCCCTCACCCCATGGGGTCAGAAACTTGTCTTTTAGACGCAGGCTGACACAGACTGGTCAGCCTTATACTAAATGGTTGGTTCAAATACCACCTCTGGGTGCACTGTACAATAAATCCAACACTGGCATCAGTGTGGGTTTATTGTGCTGAGACGTTTGATACCAAACTTTTGAGCCTTCAGTGAAGCCATCATCGAGCTGTGGAGTTTATAATGTCAAACTCCCAGCCTAGGTACCTATTATGGCCACACTGCACTGACAATGTCTAAGAATGTACTTAGACTCTGTAGGGGCATATTGCTCATGCAGCTATGCCCTCACCTGTGGTATAGTGCACCCTGCACTATGGCTGTAAGGCCTGCTAGATAGGTGACTTACATATCTCACAGGTAGTGGTTGGTGGGCATGGCACCCTGAGAGGGATGCCATGTCGACCTTACATTTTTCTCTCCACCAGCACACACAATCTGCAATGGCCGTGTGCATGTGCTTGATGAGGTGTCCTTTAGGGTGGCACAATACATGCTGCAGCCCTTAGGGACCTTCCCTGGTCATAAAGCTTTTGGTACCACTGGTACCTTTTACAAGGGACTCAGCTGTGTGCCAGGGGTGTGATAATTGTGGGAACAATGATACAGTTGGTATCAAGATCCCAGCACACTCCCAGTGAATCAGGCAAACTCAATATCAGGCAAAAAGTTGGGGGGTAACCATGCCAAAAGTGGCACTTTCCTACAATGTAGTGTTGTGTTTTTTTCTGATAAACTTTGAACTTGCTGTTAAATAAAAGTGAAGAAAGAAATGTATAATACTCTCCTCCTGTCCTACCATAGAATTCAACCGGCCAAAACCATGATCGGGATTGCACAGCCATGCAATACAAATAACAGGTTAATAATGTGAAACACTATTTACAGACAAGATCTAAATAAGAATAGTATTTTCATTGTCTCTAAAGCAATACGAACTGTTTTGTGCATAGATGCAAAAAGTCTTTCTTAGTATCCAGTCGAGTACATCTACCTCATCTTGTACGATTTTATCCTTGGAGTAGGGATATACATCTGAGCCATTTCTCACTGGTGTGTAAACCTTTTTCAGTCAAGTCACATAAAATCCATTTTTTCACCAATCTATGCAGAATTAGCGAGATGTTGCCTCCTCTTGTAGGAGTCAGTGCCACTTCCAGTAATTGCCATCGAATATCATTAGCAGAGTGACCAGCATCAAGGCAATGTGCCACCAAG
The DNA here is from genome assembly GCF_031143425.1 of Pleurodeles waltl. Classification (NCBI taxonomy): domain Eukaryota; kingdom Metazoa; phylum Chordata; class Amphibia; order Caudata; family Salamandridae; genus Pleurodeles; species Pleurodeles waltl. The sequence continues at coordinate 1,873,088,152 of NC_090440.1, read as the reverse complement.
AGTGCAGTGATCAGTCCACACCAGATCCTGCTCCTATGCTGTTCAATTCACACTTTTATCTTTGAATGGTTTGACCTATCTAAATCATAGCACAGGGACATCAAATGCCATATACCACATTGACTGAATTATAGTTAGAGAAATGCATCAATTCAGATCTGAAATTGCTACAGTCAAAGCACTTTGTTATGTCTGTAAATGGAAAAACAACACAATCTCCACATGTGTAATGACCCCTCACTAGAGGAAGGCCCCATATGTCTTTAGGAGTGTTATTAGATAGCTTACTACGTCCTGTCGAGTGTACCAAATGATGTTTCAAGTTTTTGGCTCTCTTGAAGGAAAACAATGGCAATTCTAATGTGGGGTCAATATTCCAAAATTTCTTAATGGAAGCCACAATTTTATTGGTGTGAAGGCAAAAGGTGTTCACACTTACTATTTGTATGCTCATTTTCATGTGGTTTGCAAACGCGCAAAAAGCTATATAAAAATGGCTACACTACACCCTCCCCTTGTCGGTAGAAAGTGGTTCTAATCGAAGCAAAAAAAATAAAATAATTGCCCTGTATAAAAATCTACCAAATACACATTTCGACAAGTCCAGAGGACACCAAACCAGAAAACACTAAATTTAAAAATAAGCATGTGACTTGAGAGCCAAATTTATAACAATGTCAATTTTGAATAAATTCAATTTAAATGGAAGTCATGGAAAGCAGGATATTCTCCACCTCTGCAGATGACAAGACCGGAAAATCGACGCCAAACACTATCGTGGAGCAGGTGTGTTCCAAAGCCCCAGAACCATCCAAGGCGGCATCCCGTGCAGGGCCTATGAACGAGTTAATATCATCTTCCTCCAGGAAGGGTATCTCGTAAACAGCCTCACGAAGCAAAGGCAGCCGCAGTGGGCATGTCTGGGAATGAGCCATGACCGGGAACATCAACAGATCAGCATCAACCACTGGGGGGCGCTGCATTGAGAGACAGAGAGCTAGTGCATGTTCAAATGAGCACCAAAGGCACCGAAACACGGGTTGCACGCAATCCAAAACTCGTCTGAATGACAGGGACCAGTCACACTCCAAATGTCCCAGGAGTGTTGCTCCAAAATGCTGCATCATGCTTCACGACACAGCTGCACCGATGGGAGCGCCCACATTCGCTCTTGTTGCGGCGGGACAGCCATTGCGGAAGAACAACAGCAAAACACCAGCCAATAATGCCAAAGTTATCGGAAATCCTCCAAAAATGCTTCAGAAAATAGAATGAATAGCCGAAGGTATTAAACCGAATATTGAAGAGAAGGTATGAGCAAAACCGACACCAACGGCTTTGAAAAAATGTGCTAGTCCAGCAGTGCTGGACGCATTAAATATACGTCCCACGAGTTCACCAAAGTGGCTCGGAAAGTTAGTATTTAACAGGCACTGTATTTCTGCTGATGACCTCACCACCTGAAGTGCGCAGGTCTCGGGTGCAGATGTAAGGGCCACATGCTTTTGAAACAATAGAGCCTTTAGTCGACTCAACTTGTTGAAATTCACCTTGGAAGTAGCAATGTGAGACCAGATATCTGCCACCTCCCTTAATTTAGTGGGGGGAAATAACACGTTCCTGAAGCAAGTAACAACCTTGGTGACCAAAACTACGTAAACTATTCCGGCACGCATGCCACAACAGTCTTCACTGTTAAGGAGGACATAGCTGCCATTTGAAAGCACCTGGAATGTGTTTTTAATCAAGGGGACTGGAACTCCCTTTAGATAGCAAGCCAAGTTCGCAACTGAGGATTACACGCCCAATGCAAGGACAGCTGCTTACAAACCATCGAATGGCTGACAGAAGTTTCGCATTCACTACCGCTAAGAAAAACCTCTCTCATGCCATTAAGACATCTGTATAAAAAAGGAAGCTCCCACACCTCATGTATATAACTGTCTCCCAACCTCTCATATCTGCCCACCGGAATATGTTTCAAACAGGAAGTGAATTGCAATGTGGAAATAGGCAGATTAATAACCCCGTGTATTAACCACTCAGCTGAAGGAATCTCTGCCACAGTAAAATGCAACCTCTCCAAATTTTTCAATGTTTATCATAACATATGTTGCTTCCTTTTTCGCAATCAGCTGTTGTTGACGTGTCAAATTAAAGGAAAATAATATCTCCCTGGCTCTGATGTGCTGCCACGGAACGCGACCCGCCTTCAGTGTCTGAAGTGTCCAACCCAACTGCATAATAGACCTCGTCTGGCTTTGCCCATGATATAAAGAAGACATGTCTGATCGAATAATGTCTATAGCAGAAGAAACAATGTTGTCAATCGTATATATATACGGTCGGACAGGGTGTAAATCCCATTATCCACAACAGATAATGCTTGTTTCAAATTTTCCTGATCTATCTGCCTTAACCGGGCCGCTGCCTCCTGTTGGGAAAGTTTCCATATTTCATTCTATACTTCATACAAAAAACGTTTCCTCCGGGGTACCTTCGGGCCTGACAAAAAATCCTGCAAGTCAGTGTAATTAGACAGAAGCGTGAGATGTGTCTTAACTGCATCTAGCGTGGAAGATTTTAACCATTTTTGACATAACTTCCCCAAGCTACATGTAGTAATGATATCAGCATGTTCAGGTGATATGTAGCGTGGGTCTGCCCTACTCGTCCTGAAACCTCCTGAGGAAGTGACAAAACGCTGATGACACCCATTTGTGTCTACGGGCCACAATAACCACCCAGCTGGACGTGTCAATGAAGTGTTAAATGTACCATTCTGGACCCATTCTGTAAGCTCACTAAAAGTGGCATTGATATATTTCTGCCAATCTTTCATTTTGGAATATTCAGGCATATTCAATTCTCTAATCGTTGCTAAGCCTAAACAGCTAGTCTGTTGCACAGTGTCATTTAAGAAAATCATCTGGACAGGAATGAGACATGCTCTAAACAATGTTTCTCTACCCTGCATCTGCCAATGTTTTGTTCCCCAAACACTTTTCAAATCAATTTTTTTTTACCAATATTCATATCCCTCAATAGAGAGTTGGGAAACAAACGAATTTGAATACAGGAATTTCGTATTAGTCAACAGTACTTGCTTATTTGTATGCAGAGTTAATTTAAAATAATATGACTTAGCACTCATTTGATGATGCCCAGAAAAATATGCAAATTTGTCAGAATATGTTTTGGAACTCCCTTGCGGAGGAGTCGGGCAATGCTCCCATTGCGTATAGTGAAATATTGTCTTAGGACTACTGGCTATATGAATAAAGTGGTGCCCATAATAATTGTAACAAAACATGTCACCATAATTATTTTTAAACTGGTAAACATCTTCATTTTTATAGATAGTATAATATTGTAACTCAGTCAACATAGAATCAACTGTCTTCACGTCCCAATCATCAGATACAATGCCTGGTATCACTATATCATTCATTGATAACTTTAGAACATACGGTATTTGAATTATCTCAGTGGGACCATATATATCAAACATTACTCTGTCCCACACAATCCCATCCGGAATTGGCACAGCGGAAATGTTCACAAAGGACAAGTCTCTTCGAACCTTATGTGATGAAAAATGTGGCTTCAACACCTCTTCCACCTGTTCAACCATTGACCTCTCAGGAAGAAAATGACCATGTATGAACAGAAAAAAGGTAACGACAAACCCTATCCACAGAAAAAAAGCCATCAGAGTCATGAAAAGCCATAGATAGTTCCAAGGAAAAACAAAATATGTATCTTTAAGCCAATACATCAGCTTACGAGGACCTGGTTCAGGTGTTGAAGAGGACAAAGAGTCCGATAGACCATCGTCGTTGGTATTAAAGCATCCGGAGGCAGTTCTCGCAAAAGGTGCCACCGTAAACAAAGGAGTAGTAGGTGTCTCTCGTGGTGGTACACTGTAGATAACACCACCAGCAACATCAGCAGTCACAGCAACTCAATCAAATGTTTCCAAATTATTTGTCGTCAGTGGAACAATCGCAAGATCATCTTCCACCCTCAGCGTTTGTGTAAATCACCTGTAGCGGAACATCTTCCCCAGTAGTGAGAGGGATTCGGAAACTACTGGGCGTTCCTCTTGGTCTGCTGTGCAGAATCGGCCACATGTTGTAACTTGACATTGTCGATGGAGACAAAGCGATTTTCTTTGGCACCTTGCAACAGCGGTAAAATCACAGTTCTTGTTCCGTGGATTCCCAGTCCAGGGACTGGTGCTCGATACGAAGGGACAAATTATTTTTTCACTGTGACCTTTTCACGCACAAGATCCCCAACTCTAGGAATCCAACCAGTAGGCATTACTGGCTCATCCTTAATTCCTGTGGAGGCAGCACTTGCAGAAGAGTTATCTTCACGGAATTGTTGTAAATCCTGCAAAACAGTGACACGATCATTTATGTCAAAAGGCGTTTCTGCCGCCTCCACACCAGGAGCATCTAGATCTGGAACAAACATTCGTGTTCCGAACAGGCACTCATATTAAGTACGACCCCCCAGGGACCTTCTAGGCAAGTTATTCAGTGCTCTCTGTACTCCATACAGGTGGGTTAGCCAACTACGACCCGTACCTATAACTCTGGCCGTTAAGGATTGGTTTAAATCGCGATTTAAATGCTCCACAACAGAGTTTCCCTCGGGATGAAATGGAGATGAGAACTGGAGCTGGACCCCCAATGAAGCCATGGCGTCCCTGAATGCCTTTGAGGCAAAAGCAGGGCCCTGGTCCAAATGGAAAAGCCGCAACTGCATATGTAGCGACAAAGATACGCAAATCTTTAATAACAGTTCGAGCGTCAGCCGAGCGCTGTGGCCACACCCACACAAATCTGGAGCAAGAATCTACAGCCACCAAAATATATTTGTATGCACTATCTGGTGTCAGCGGACCACAATGATCCAAGTACACACACTGTAATGGTTTATTTGATATCAGAAGGGGCGTCTGCGGCGGGTGTTTAGCCGTTGAAACTTTAATTTGTTTACAGATGTCACAACAAAGGACATACTGCTTCGTCTCTTTATAAAGACCAGGCCACCAATAACGGGCCTTTAATAGCGAAATTGTGGCGGCCACGCCAGCATGTGCAGATGCCACCCCCTCATGCGCTGCAGTAATCAATTGAGGTCGTACTATTGTATTGGGCATTTCGCGTACACCTACGCCTGGAATCTTAACCTCAGCATTCAGCATACTACCCACTGAGTAATGATATTTAGATGGAAATCCTCTAGGATAAGGCGTGCCATCAGCTGTAGCTTTTATGGCTGCCAAAATCTCTGTGTCCGGTTTGGAACTCGAACGAGTAACTGCGGCCACAGTGGCAACTGCCACTGCCGATTTCGCGGCTTCATCAGCCAAAGTATTCCCAGCAACGTGTATTCCAATGCGCTGGTGTCCAAGAGTATGTACAACATGGACTTTAGGAAGTGTCTCCTTCAGATCCGCTACCTTCCCCCACAGCAATCTGTGTTTTATGGTGTTACCCTTGGAATCTCTGAACCCATTCAACCTCCAGTAATGCAAATATTCATTAAAAGACTGGACACAGTAATAGGAATCACAAACAAGCAGTGTAAACTGTGCCGGATCCGTATGTTCCAAGGCCAATAATAGAGCTTTCAGCTCAGCCAACTGTGCCGTACAGTCCCCCAATGTCTGTGTATAAGTATGATGGGGGCAGAACTTCTCCCCCTCCATATGGCCGCTTACATGCAGCAGAATATTGGTGTTTTGTTCCCACCGCAGGTTGCGCAGAGCCATTGGTGTACATGACTACTTGATATTGATCAATAGGCAACGTGTCAGCGGGAACAGGGTATTCAATTTCATATTGGAGAAATTCCTGTGTCTGTAGCTTTGGTTAAAAAATGTAATCTACATCAGTGGCTGTCAAAGACATAGCCCATTGTATCCATCGCAGGTGTAATGCTTTTGCATTAGGAACACTCGCCTTCGTAACAGCCTCTAGGGCCGGAATGGGGGAAACGACTATGATGCGTTTGCCCTGGGCAAGAGGTCGTTCTTTAATAACAGCCATCTGTACAGCAGTGAGAATCTTCTCTGTTGGTGCAAATCGTTGTTCTGCAGTAGAATACAAGTGAGACTTGTATCCTATCAGGACTGTCTCACCTTCATTAAAGGTGACATACGTAAACACAACGGCCCCAGCTACATCCCTGATGACCAGATGTGTCTTATTGTCCCGTGTGTGTAAATGCTTTGCAGCTAGGAGATCAGTTTGCAAGTCTCGAAGAGTATGTGTATGCTCAATCGTCCAAAATCTACTCGAAAAATCTGGGCGAATCAATTCGTACAGTGGTTTTATACGTGTAGCATAATCAGGAATGTAAGTTCTGCCAAAATTTAGAAATCCCAACAACGATTGGAGTTTCCTAATCATATTAGGAGGTTGCAATTGTGCACATTTTTCTAAAAAGTGTGGCGCTAGGCTCTTACCTTCGTTCGACAGCTCATATCCCAAGAAAATGACGCTGAGGAAGGCAATTTTCGATTTTTTGAAGTTGAATTTGTAGCCAATATCTGCAAATCCCACAACAATGCGGGCTACCCACCTTAAATGTTGTAGTAACTCGTCATCTGTGAGATATATATCATCAACATATGACAAAGCTTCAGGGTCCAGTTTGGGCAAGATTTTAGTCACCCAAGCCGAAAACAGTCCTGGGCTATTCTTATACCCCTGAGGCAACGACAAAAAAAATTCTGAGAGCCAAACGCACTGAAGCTCGTAAAATCCCTGCTTTCGGGCACTATATTCTGGCAGAAGAAACCATTCGAGATATCTAAAGTGGTTTTGCATTTTTTACGCACAACGTTATTCATGAGTGCAGCGCTATGTGAATTTTGTATAGCATATGTACGTGCATGTCTGTTCAAATGTCTGTAGTCCACCACTATTCTATAACAATGGTCCGGTTTAGCTACAGGGAATAAGGGATTATTCATCGGCGAGACACAGGGTTCAATTACTCCCTGGTACTCCAATTGTGTAAGTATGTTTCTTACCGATGCCCTCGCTTCATATTTAATAGGATATTGCGGTTGTGGCTGAGGTTCGCCCTTAATCGGAATTACATGATAAGGAGAATCCCTATCCCACCCCACATGATTTCTATATAAGGCAGGTGCTTGTGCCAGAGCCCACTTAATGCTATAGGACTCTGCGAGTTCTCCCGGAACAAGTAGTGAGAACGAAGGTGTAATAACCTCCTCCCCAACTGGACAGTCGTGAACAAAGTCAGGGGGCCAATCCTGTTCGGCCTGCAAAATGTCATATATCTTGACTACACGATCCCAAAAGATGGCGTTTATAGTGCGCTCAATGTCCCCTTCCAATTGTAAAGTTACTGTATATACTCTATCGGAATCAGAGACACGCATATCTGCTGTTTCGACTTGTATGAAGTCATCAGTTGCTTTCACCTCCAGATGCTCTAGAAGATTCCGGCGAACTATTGTGACCTCTGCCGCGCTGTCTAACAGTGCTAGTGCCCATGTCTTGTTCTTCAAGAGAACTCTCTTCCTGTGTGGCATGTCTAACTGAGACTGCCGCCACTTTTTTCTTTTTAAACTGTTGTTTTTGTTGGATCGGTTTCTCTGCCTTCTTGACAGAAACCTCCGAGGAGCGTTGTGAATCCTGTCTTGGCTTCACGTACTCCGTCCTCTGCTCTGATCGCCCACCTCTCTCATTTCTCTTTTCCGATGAGTCCTGAAAGGAACGAGATTGGCGTGTATCAGTGTATTGATATCTATCAGGCGTCTTCAAATTATCCCTATTTCTGAGATTATACCTTGTCTGTGGGGTCTCCGGTCTCGGAGATTCTCCCCTTTCTTTTTTAGGTGTTTGTTGTTTTTTCTCCCAGCGCTTTTTATTACCCTCAGGTTGCTGTTGTTTAGCAGTATCTCTACTAACCTTTCCCTGAAACTGTGGTTTCTGTGGTCTAGCCCCAAGGCTATCACGACCGATACTGGAATATGTTTCCGCTATTATTTTCGGCAGCTCCTGCTCCTGATCTAGTTGCGGGACGTCACGAAGACGCATACGCACCGCTAGTGCCACTGCTTCCCCTTTTAGATTACTCAATATAATGGAGGAAACTGTGACAAAATTGCCCATCAGTTGCATCCCCAAATCTAAGGCTGGGGCAGCCCCATATTCATCTTGAATTTCTTTAAGCACTTCCGGTAAGTTCGCCAATGTCGGTGTAACGTGTGCCGTTGTGTAGAGCGCGGCAAACACCGTGCTCCATGTATTACAATGGTCCACTGTGGGAACCATACCAAACGGTAAACACATTGTTAATATTCTATGTTTATCCTGAGTTCCCGTATGGGGAAATACTGCCTCCAGCGTATTCATTTTTTGCGCCAGCCAAAATGGAGTCTCCTCCCGTTTAGCCGGAACTTTTCCCATAATAGAGTGTACAGTGGCCGGATTGATACCTGGAGCGACTGTATGTTGTTGCGCTGGAGCAGCACGCGCTGGGTTTCTGTTTAAGGTCTGCATCACAAATTGTACTAAGCGTCTATGGCCCTCATTACGAGCCTGGCGGTCTGTGACCGCCAGGCTCGCGGTTGGCGGGAGCACCGCCGACAGCCTGGCGGTGCCCCTTAGGGCATTCTGACCGCGGCGCTTTGGCCGCGGTCAGTGCAGGAAAACCGGCGGTCTCCCGCCGGTTTTCCGCTGCCCGTCAGAATCCTCCAAGGCGGCGCAGCATGCTGCGCCGCCTTGGGGATTCTGACACCCCCTACCGCCATCCTGTTCCTGGCGGTTCTCCCGCCAGGAACAGGATGGCGGTAGGGGGTGTCGCGGGGCCCCTGGGGGCCCCTGCAGTGTCCATGCCAATGGCATGGGCACTGCAGGGGCCCCCGTAAGAGGGCCCCGCTTGTATTTCACTGTCTGCATAGCAGACAGTGAAATACGCGACGGGTGCAGTAGCACCCGTCGCACCTTCCCACTCCGCCGGCTCGATTCCGAGCCGGCGTCCTCGTGGGAAGGTTGTTTCCCGCTGGGCTGGCGGGCGGCCTTAAGGCGGCCGCCCGCCTGCCCAGCGGGAAACTCAGAATGCCGGCCGCGGTCTTCAGACCGCGGTGCGGTATTCCTGCGGCGCAACTTTGGCGGGCGGCCTCCGCCGCCCGTCAAAGTTGTAATGAGGGCCTATATGTAGCCGTTAAGTCTGTGTATAAACTACGAACTTCAGCCACCGCCAAGTTAGCAACCACTGGATGTGGTGTATATGTAGCCAATAAAGGCCAGGTAGGACCATCATTACTTAGTGGGCCTAGCCTAACAGGTAATATGGTGTGGGGTAGGGCGCCATCAAGCCAATTATTATGTTCTTGAAAAGATAGAGGTATCTCTAAATATGCATATGCCCTGTACTGTCCAGGGGCGTTCGCAAAGTGTAGTTGTGAAATGTATTTGAATTCCCATCAACAGCTGGAAATGTGACCCAAGAGTAAAAAAGTTCTGTTCTATAGATTGCATGGGCGGCCACCACTAACGTGACTGGCCCCCCCTGGTTCGTTAGACCATGTGCAAACAAATGTACTGTGAGCGGTTGTCGCATATTAACTGCTATTTGTATTGCCTGGGGATTCGCCATTATGAAAACAGCTATGGTTCAGAGAAGGCACACCAATACCGGGGTTTTTCCTTTCAGAGTTCAAGCTTGAACAGCCAACTGCTATAATTAGGATCTACCTATATCGCGGTGGAGGAAGTCCTCAGTGCCATGGACGTCTCCGTTAACGGAACCTAGGAGTCAATATATATATGAGACTGAGAGAGTCAGCCGGACCCAAAAATTAGAGCCAGACCAAACGTTGGCGGCGCCATGTGGCGTTGGCTCTCATTATCCTGAATGAGACTACTGGATTTCTAGGTAGCAGAGTCGTTCCTGGTGTGGGGGACTAAGTCTGACCCACTAAGAAGGACCCCTGTCACCTTCAATCCGGTTTTGCTCCGGCTAACTAGCAGTGCCTCATCTCTCCCAAGGGGAAGGGATGATTGGGCAGCGGAGCGCATGACATCTTTAGAACTTCTCAGGGAAGTCGTGGTTGCTCAGATCCCAACCAGCTCTCTCATATACAGTATGATCTCATATACAAATGACAAAGGCAGTTTAAGTTGCATAGATTGATTTAATAAAACGACTGCATTTTAGATAATAAGGCGTGCGCCGCAATAACCAGAACCATACAACATAGTAGGATTGAAATTGTCACGAGGAGAGTGAAACATAAGAATAACGCTATCATAGTGTTAATAGATTACGTTCTCTCTAATTAAGTTCTATTTCGAGCACAGCATGTTAAGCTCTAAGCTTGCCTTTCAGATTCCCTGGGAAGACATCAACCCTCATACCTGAGCAAAGGCCTGTGATCTGGATCAGCATCTGCAACAGGGCAGTCAGCGTCTAGTTGTGGTTCCCTGGTCGGAATCTCCATCTTACGTGTATTAGGACTAGGAAGTGTTTTTATAACTAACATGTCGATGTGGTAACAAAACGTCCCTACGTAAGAATGTGTATCGTCTACAAACCAAAGACTGAACTCCTACCACATCTATCGGCAATGTACCAGACTGTATCCTTGACCGAAGCACAGAGTGAGCGAGAATGTGTTATTGAGAACTCCGGTGCTGAAGTAGGCTAAACAGTGTGATATGAGAAAATAAAACAAGACCGTAGAACTGGTTATTGAAAAATAACAGTCCGAAGCTGAATAAAATGCATCTAGAGCAAAGTGCACAGAGGCCCGATGCTGTGAGCAAATGAATAAAATTAATCTAGGATATAGTGCACAAAGGCCTAATGCATGAAGCAAACGCGCAAAAAGCTATATAAAAATGGCTACACTACAGGTGCAGAGGTCAAAGTTGGTGGTGGATTTGAAATTAGATCCTATGGAGACTGGGGGCACTCAGAAACAGATCTACTGGCAGGCAAGTACCCGTGACTTCGGAGGGCAGACCTGGGGGGGTGGTTTAGGTGAGTACTGGGGGGGCCACAGGTTAGCACCAAAAACACATCCTTAGCGGCACAGGGGTGGCCTGGTGCAAACACAGCGTCGGGCTCCCAAAGCTTTTCAATAGGGGAACCCCGGGGGTCACAAAGATGCTGCAGGCTGGGCCCAGGGGGTCAGTTCCGGAAAACCAAAGGCTGGGCAAGGAGGACTGCTGCCAGCTGACTGTTGCTGAACCGTCGGTCAGATTCCCCAAGGCCAGGGGGCTGTGGGTGCAGGGGTAACTTTGGGTGTTGGGTATCTGCGTCCGATTTTCTTGTGGTCAGGGGGTTCTCTGGATTTACGCTGCATGCATCGTCATGTTGGCCAGGATGGGTCAACCCAGGGTGGACACAAGGCCAGAATCACCTGGGGACCTGCTCTGGACTGGTGGGCCACCTGGACTTGGGCCGTGGGTGTTGGGTGCAGAGTGGGCAGGACTCGCAGATCTGGGGTGATTCTGGTGTTCTTCTTGGAGTTTCTTGTGGGCAAGGCCGCTGCCCTCCAGGGCTCTTGGTCCTCTGGTGGGCAGGCAGTCCTCTAGGGGTTTATTCAGGTCGCTGGTCCTGCAGGATGCATCACCTTTTTGTTGCAGGGTCTCTGAAGCTACAGACAGGCTGGTAGGGCTGGGGCCAAGTCAGTTGGTGTCTGGAGTCTTCACTGCTGGGGGTTCGGCTTAGCAGTCCTTCTTCTTTCTTCTTGTCTTGAGGTCACCAGGAATCTGTTGAGCTAGGTCCAGGGGTGCCCCTAAGTACTCCTCCCTGTTTGAACCTAATTTTTCTGCCGGACTTGCTGCCAAAAGTGGGGCTTCATCCGGGCTGGCGGGCACCTCCACCAGCTGGAGTGCTCTGGGGCTCTGTTGCAGTTCCTGCAGGGGGGAGGTGTGAAGCACCTCCTCACAGGGCAGGCTATGTTTCTGACTCCAGAGGGCACAAAGGCCCTCACCCCATGGGGTCAGAAACTTGTCTTTTAGACGCAGGCTGACACAGACTGGTCAGCCTTATACTAAATGGTTGGTTCAAATACCACCTCTGGGTGCACTGTACAATAAATCCAACACTGGCATCAGTGTGGGTTTATTGTGCTGAGACGTTTGATACCAAACTTTTGAGCCTTCAGTGAAGCCATCATCGAGCTGTGGAGTTTATAATGTCAAACTCCCAGCCTAGGTACCTATTATGGCCACACTGCACTGACAATGTCTAAGAATGTACTTAGACTCTGTAGGGGCATATTGCTCATGCAGCTATGCCCTCACCTGTGGTATAGTGCACCCTGCACTATGGCTGTAAGGCCTGCTAGATAGGTGACTTACATATCTCACAGGTAGTGGTTGGTGGGCATGGCACCCTGAGAGGGATGCCATGTCGACCTTACATTTTTCTCTCCACCAGCACACACAATCTGCAATGGCCGTGTGCATGTGCTTGATGAGGTGTCCTTTAGGGTGGCACAATACATGCTGCAGCCCTTAGGGACCTTCCCTGGTCATAAAGCTTTTGGTACCACTGGTACCTTTTACAAGGGACTCAGCTGTGTGCCAGGGGTGTGATAATTGTGGGAACAATGATACAGTTGGTATCAAGATCCCAGCACACTCCCAGTGAATCAGGCAAACTCAATATCAGGCAAAAAGTTGGGGGGTAACCATGCCAAAAGTGGCACTTTCCTACAATGTAGTGTTGTGTTTTTTTCTGATAAACTTTGAACTTGCTGTTAAATAAAAGTGAAGAAAGAAATGTATAATACTCTCCTCCTGTCCTACCATAGAATTCAACCGGCCAAAACCATGATCGGGATTGCACAGCCATGCAATACAAATAACAGGTTAATAATGTGAAACACTATTTACAGACAAGATCTAAATAAGAATAGTATTTTCATTGTCTCTAAAGCAATACGAACTGTTTTGTGCATAGATGCAAAAAGTCTTTCTTAGTATCCAGTCGAGTACATCTACCTCATCTTGTACGATTTTATCCTTGGAGTAGGGATATACATCTGAGCCATTTCTCACTGGTGTGTAAACCTTTTTCAGTCAAGTCACATAAAATCCATTTTTTCACCAATCTATGCAGAATTAGCGAGATGTTGCCTCCTCTTGTAGGAGTCAGTGCCACTTCCAGTAATTGCCATCGAATATCATTAGCAGAGTGACCAGCATCAAGGCAATGTGCCACCAAGAGTGCAGTGATCAGTCCACACCAGATCCTGCTCCTATGCTGTTCAATTCACACTTTTATCTTTGAATGGTTTGACCTATCTAAATCATAGCACAGGGACATCAAATGCCATATACCACATTGACTGAATTATAGTTAGAGAAATGCATCAATTCAGATCTGAAATTGCTACAGTCAAAGCACTTTGTTATGTCTGTAAATGGAAAAACAACACAATCTCCACATGTGTAATGACCCCTCACTAGAGGAAGGCCCCATATGTCTTTAGGAGTGTTATTAGATAGCTTACTACGTCCTGTCGAGTGTACCAAATGATGTTTCAAGTTTTTGGCTCTCTTGAAGGAAAACAATGGCAATTCTAATGTGGGGTCAATATTCCAAAATTTCTTAATGGAAGCCACAATTTTATTGGTGTGAAGGCAAAAGGTGTTCACACTTACTATTTGTATGCTCATTTTCATGTGGTTTGGTCTGTAATATTTCTTTTCTGTTAGAATACCACGCTTGGTTAAGTGCAGTTCTTATGAGTCTGAGAGGATAGCCCCATTCCCTTAATATCTTAATATTGTGACTTCTCTGAAGTAATCTGATTGATGGTTACAATTGCACCACAGTCTTAGAAATTGACCATCCTGGCCCATATTACTGAAAGGACACTCTTTCCCTGTTTGCGCTGTTTTACATGCACTCTCACCCATACTCAATTGACCTAACACCTGTAGGTTCATGGCGCACCACATTTCTTTCATGCTCTATTCTCAAGCTTGGTTGCAATTTTTCATCTGCTCTAATCTGCCCTCTTCTATTCTCATCTTTCATATCTCTTACAATTAAAACTCTTCTCTCATTGTATTCTCTAAAAAACTCATGCTCTTAATACTTAAACTGCACACATACTTCAAGTTAGTTTTATTTATTTTAATCTTCATTTGTGCAACTGTATTCCAAAATGTACCACATTTTAAATCATTTTTGATATCTTCAGGACTAGGTAGATCTTCCAGCAAGATGTTGAAACCTGACAAACAAGGAGATAAAAATTCATATTTGTTAAAAATACTATGGAACACGTTGTGAGGAATATCACAAGGCCCCAGAAGTTGCAAGTAGGTAGCACCTTCACCTGCAGAAGAGGGAAAAGAAGTACACACAAAACAACATTTGACCCCCAAAATATCCACATATTCACTCAACATGGTAGTATAGATATTATCGTGAAATCCACTAACTAAGCTTTCCATATATCTCTGTGTATTAAGTTTAATCTCAAAAAGTACCGTAGTTAGTTCAACATTTATGGAGTCATAGCTAACAGAAGAAAGGAGGCATTATTAGCCAACTTGAATTACAATGATTATCAGCTTGTTTATCAAAGTCATTATACCAGTAGGTTTGCAAAGTTTGCAGTATGTCTTTCTCTATTGAGATCAAAAACAAAGAGGAATGTGGAACTCTAAAAGCTAACCAAAAATTTCTTTAAAAAAGAAAACTTTTCTTCTTTCCTTTAAAAGTAATAATCAAAATTTAAAACCAACATCAAAAGTCCTTTTTCTTCTGTTGTCTAATTCAGTTCATAATCTCCAAAATATTTTTTTCTGATATTCTTTCACAGTTTAGACTAATCCATAACAGTCTCTTAAGGTGGTTCTTCTTCTTCTAGTTCACTTTTCAAGATGTATTAGCAAAAGTTTATTTTACTATAGATCTCTGGTTCTGACTCTTCTTCTTCCTCATGACCAGATATAGATGCTAGATACACCCATTCAGGTGAAACATACTTTTTGTTTGGGATTCTCTTTGTTGCTGGTCTTTTATCAGCTAGTGATTCCCTTTCCCTTTTCTATGAGTCAATTCAATCACCTCAGGTTCTTCATTGATTGGTTTGAGTCTTTCATTCTGTTAGTGCTTTCTTTTACAGATTCTTTTTAGTGTCTTTGTGGATTCAACTCTTACATTTTAATTTGTGATTCCTTCTGAATCTTTTCTACTCTATGATGGGAACTATGGTCCACATCAGCAATATGATTCACTGTGAACTATTTTCTTTCATTGGCGATTCTTGTGCTTCAAATCTGCAACTGGAATTTTTCACTGGGGGGATCAGAGATACTTCTTTGGATATGCCACTCATGACTTTGTTACAGCTCTCCAGTCCTTAGCTTTAAACTGGCCACTATTGCCAGTACCGTAACCAGGATCCTCAATCTTATCAGCAATAACGTCTTTAACGTCATTCCCTTCACCAGTTTCATCAGTTTCATTTTAAAATTTTCCACCCACCTTTGCAACTTGACCTTGTGAATCAGTGGTTATTGTCACCACTTCTTCATCCACCACATTCACTATTCTTGTATGAGTGGCATGGATCTGTTGTGGAACACTAGCACCTTCACAGTAGTATTAGTCACAATGATAACTTGAAACAGGCCACACCAGTGTAGCTCCAGGCAGTTCTTGCAGACATGGTTCTTGGTGACCATCCAGTCACTAGGATTGAGTGGGTGGCATTGGATTTTGGTGCTGTGTGCACCAAATTCACCTGATGAGAAAGAGATTTCATCATGTCATTCAGATCTTTCGAGTAGCCCAATATGATGAAACAAGAGTAGCTGAAGGAATGTTAGCCAATCTCGTTGCTCTGCCCTATAACACTTCATGGGGTGAGAGACCTGTCTTTTTGTCTGGGGTACTTCTGCCTGAAACATTTCTGTTCCAAACCTTCCACATAATATCATGCATGAAATGTGAGTGCTTTCTGTACCTGTTTGAAATACTCTGCTATTTGGGGATGACTTAGAACTTTTGCAATCAGATTTCTTTTGCTTCAAGATCTTTGCTTTGAGATTTATTGCCCTGCCATGGGAGATCTTTGAACTTTTCTTTAGAGTACAGAACCTATGTAAGTTTGTTGTTAATTTACTTGATTTACTAACTACTTTTCTGTTTTGTAATGAATCTATATTTTGAATAAACCCAGGCGATTGATAATGTTTTAATTTTGTAGTGTGTAATTTTATTGATAGCCATGGACTATGTCTGTGGGAGGCTTGGATATTCCCATTCCTCCTTAACGACCCTCTTGATTTATTAATTAGAGTGTTAACAGCCTACATGGAAGAGCAAGTAAGGTTCTTGTCACATATACTTTGTGATGTCATCGGACCAGCAGCGTTAGCTTCAGAACCATAGCTAGAAGAAATCTTGAGATGATAGAATGGAAAACTGATACTGCTTCAAATCCTTTTGAAGATGATTAGCAGGATGTAATGGAAATAAACTCTTTCAAAGATAAGAAACATTTGTTACCATGCATAGGTAAATCTTCCAGACCTTTGGGCTGATAGAGATGTGGGCTTTCTAATTACGCAAAGACGTCCTCCAGTACTTCTCAACGAAATAGATTTAAGCCAAGAAAGCCACATATAACATCAGATTCTTCCGCGTAGCATTGGGGTCTTCAACAGAATTCCTGACTACAACAGAGGGGATTGCAGTCCAGACATTATAAGTTGATTGTAGACGTTTCTGATAAACTGGGAGAAAGAGGTGTTGGATTGCTGGATGTCGACCATTAACAGGAAAGGCAATGAAGTAGTCTTTGACAATTTTCTCATGATTTAGGAGTCCACCCCACTCCCATTTCAAAATAAATTTCAAACAGCATGCATTGTGGGAAAGCATTCTATCATTGTTAAAGAAGGGAACTGATATGGCAGTTTGTCTGGCACAACAAGGAAAAGGAACTTATTCAATTTTATTCCTGGACGAAAATGCTTCAGGTAGTTTTCATTCTGTTTTAGATCTAAGGAGTGTAAATTCTTTGATCCCCATGGTTCTTTTCAAGACGGAAACTATTTAGAAAGTTCTTTCAGTGATTTTGCCACAATAATATATAGTCACTCTGTATTTACATGATGCCTCTTTGAACGTTCTTGTTCATTCCAACCATCAGAAATTCTTGAACTGGACAGTGGGCCAGCAGCATTTCCATTTCAAAGTCCTGTCTTTTGGGTAGAAGGCAGCCCCAAGAACTTTCCACCAAGGTGCTAGTGCTTTACCAGCGCTACTCCACAGGAAAGGAACCTAACCTTGTCCATATCTGGATGATTGACTGCTACATTCTGTATCAAGAGGTCAACTGATGAAAAACATAGACACAGTCATCAAAGTGCTGCAAGACCACAGATGTTTAATAAACTGGAAGAAGCCTCATCTAGTACCAACACAATACTTAGGGCCCGATTTAGAGTTTAGCAGAGAGGGTGCAATAGTGGTGACGGAGTACCCTCTCTGCCAAGCAAACTCTTGGTCTGTCCACCCGAATTTGAGTTGGGCAGATTGCCAAGTTTACACCTATAGAGTAAAATTTACTCAGTCAGCAAAAACCTTCCTCCGACAGCCTGACTCATAATACTGCCTGGCCTGTTTAGGTTGGACGGCATTATGTGCTTTTTACTTGTCCATCACTGCCTGGTAAAAATTGAAGGTAAAGGACAGGAAAAAAAATGACGACCCTCATAAAATGGTAGAAAAGTCCCATTGTGTAGGAGCCATTAGTTCTTTTTCTAGCCACCTTTTCCAACATTGACAGGTATTGCCATGGCAGTAGTTGCTGCCAATATATTGAGATGGCAATTGGGCACAACATTGAGTTGTAAATATCAGGAGACAAAAATATCAGGAAAAAAGATCATGATGCAAACATATTGTGATGCAGAAATATCGAAATATCGTTGTCAAGAATATCAGATCTTTGGGTAAGCAATATCGTTATTAAAAATATTGTTGCTGTAAATATTGCGTTCAATCACTTGGTTGCAAAGAACATTGTTTTTTAATCAATTTAATGTGTTTTAGTTTGCATTGATTTTAAGGGTTAGAATTGCTTGTTTAATTGTTATTAATTTTTAAAATATAATTTGTAACTTTAAGTGATTTAGAATATTTAATGTAATTGTTAAAAGTAATTTATAGAGTAGTAGCAGGTGGTTGGATTTTTAGGGAGATAGGGTGGCAGGTTAAGAAAGTAATAATCAATTATTAATTAACTAATCATGTTTAGGTAGGTATGTTATTGATATTCATTATGTATATTTTATAATATTGATTTAATATACCTATATTTTAGCTTCCGTTTGCTACGTTTATAGGGGTATAGGGCGGGAAGTTAATTAGTTAATAATTAACTAACTAATTAATTTATAATGTGTTATTAATTAGTAAATTGATTATGTAAATTGTGTAGTAATTATATATTATAGTTTCATTTTAGGTGAGTGCTGCTAGGTTTGTAGGGGTATCGTTTGGAAGGTTAACTAAGTTATAATTAAATAGCCATTATTTTTAACTGAAAATTACTTATGACATAGTTTATGAATTTTGTAAATTGGATAATTGTTAATTTTTTCATTTTTATATACATATATTATGTTAAGTAATGATGTTTATATTTAGAGTTTTATATTTTTTTCTAAATTAATTGGGTTATTCAAATATATAGGCCCTCAATATGACATCAGCGTTTTTTTCCAAAGACCGACGATGCCATGGGCACCAGAAGGCAACGAGTGCTGGCAATTTTCCGCCCGCCATAATATGGACACTGCAGGATTTCTGCCACAATTAGGGCAGAAATCCAGCAGTAGCCATGCTGGCGGGCGAGGTGCCTGAGCGGTACTACCACCTGCACCGCCCCACCAGAAGGATGCCACCAGATGTATTACGGCCATTCATATGGCCTGGCGGTGTCCTGCTGGCGGGGCGCTGCTGGTGGCAGCAGCGCCCCTTCCCATTTCCTGTCCGACAACCACCTTGCCGGACAAGGTAAGTTGGGCGTCCATCAGGGGAGGCGGATGGAGGGTGGGGGGTGTTGTGTGTGAGCATGTGTATGTGTCTGTGAGTGTTGTGGTGTATGCGTGGTTGTATGCATGTGAGTGAATGTGTGTATGAATGTTACGGTCAGTGCAAATCTGTATGTCAACGTGTATGTGTGTGAGCATGTGTGAGTGAATGCATGTATGGATAAGTGTGAGTGAATGTAACCCCTCCGAAGTCCATCACTTTCCCTACTGTTGCACAGACTGGAGTGCAAACAATATATTCTACCCCTCTATTCTTTACCTGTATGCCTACCAATTGCATTGATGGTGGTGATTTTGATCATTTTGTTTTAGCTTACACCAGTAGTCATCCTTTGAGACTTTCTGATGATTTGAATTGTGAGTCTGTGGGATTGTGCACAGTGACACTTTATTTAACTGACACTGCTAGAGCATTTCACATATGGATGTTCGATATAATCAATATGGCATTTCATATTCAATCATGCCAATAGATGTTTTTGCATAATTGCAGTGTAATGTTGCCTTTCCAGATAACATGTGCTTCCAGCTGTGAGGTCTGCTTTTCATACCTAGAAGACAAGTGAATGTCCCGTTTCCATGGTTGGTGCAGTGGCCATCTGATTGGTGAGTAATACAATTTTATCTAAAAAATGCTGCTATATTTGACTCTGGAGACGCTGATATAGATAATGATTATTGTATTGGTGCACTAAGACACTTTGGGCCTTATTATTAGTTTGACGGATGGGATAACCCTTCCACCAAACTCCTGACAGGGTGGCTGCCGCCGTAGTGGCAACCACCCCTCTGGACCTATTAGGAGTTTCCCGCTAGGCTGATAATAGAGGTTGCTGCCCATCAGGCTAGTGGGAAACAGATGGCAGCATTGTCTCTGGTTCGAAATAGAGCTGGTGGCAATGCTGTCGCCTTCAGGGTGCACCAGGACCCTTGCAATGTTAACTGTCTGCACAGCAGAGAGTGAAGATTACAAGGGTGCTGGGCAGAGGGACCCCTGCACTTCCCATGTTAAGTGCATGGGCAGTACAGGGGCCCACTGTGGCCCCCTACACCTTTTCTCCACCAGCCTTTTCATGGTGGTTAGACCACCATGAAAAGGCTGGCGGAAAACAAGGTTGTAATCTCAGAGCAGTGCTGCATTCAGCACTGCCCTGGCAGATTGCGACTGCCACCTGCCGTCAACCCGTTTGGATCACCAATCCCGGTTGAGACGGCGAAACCCTGGGGGTCTGACCACTAAGGTCTTAATGTGGCACCACAGCAGCAGCGGTCCTGACCACCAACCTTGTAATGAGGCCCTATATCTCATATATACTGCAAAATTTTGACTTGAGATATGCTGTCACAGATATGGTTAGACGGTATGCACTTTGTCACTCTAATTACATTGATGCTGTTATGGATTCAGCTCTTGTTAATCGAGAGATTGGGTCTACCGAGGGTGCACTGAGTTTTGTCCCATTGCTTCTATCATGGATTGCTATATTAATATTTTAAAGATGCTTGGTGCAATTATGGGACATGGTTTGATGCAGGTTAATTCAATCTCTTTGTTGCGCATTGACACTTTATAGATGCTGCTGCTAATAATGCACAATGTCAATTTAGGATGCACACATGATAGGTTACTGTTGGAACTTGACTTTCTGTGCATATAGACATATACACAAGATTTGACTGGTGAACAATAAGCCGCTATTCAAAAAAAGCTGCCATAATTTGACTCTGGCCATACTACTATAGATAGTGAACATTGCACTGGTGCAGCAAGACACTTTGGCCCTCATTCCAACATTGGCGGTATTGACTGCCTACCGCCATGGCGACGGTAGCCAACATACCGCCGCCGTGGCTACCAGCCGTCTACGCGTATCCTGACCGCCGACGGTATTCCACCAGAATTCTGGCGGAACACCGCCGACGGTCATGGCGGCGGACAGCTGTAAGGCGGCGCTGCTGACAGCAGCACTGCCACACCAGCAAAACACCGCCGACCGTATCATGAGCAATGATATGGCCTGGTGGTGTTTTGCTGACGGACGCTGCTGCTGACAGCAGCACTGCGGACCGTCTCCAGCCGTAGGACCCCCTGCAAGCAGGTAAGTCTGGTTCTCCGACCGGAGAGGGGGGTGGGGAGTGTTGTGTGTATGTGGGGGGGTGTTTGTATGTTTTGGTATGCGTACATGCGGGTGTGAGTCACGTTGGATGCATGCGTGAATGAGTGATTGTGAGTGTTGTGTGTTGTGAATGTATGTGTGTGACAAGGTATGTTGGTCTGTGTTGGTGTGTGTTGCGGTGTGGGTGTGCAGGTATGCATTCGTGGGTGGTGGTGGGTATGCGTGTGTGCATGTGTGTATATGGGTGCGCGTGTAGGTGTGTATATGGTATATGTGTGGGGGCAGGAGAGGGAGGGGGAGGGTGGAGGAGGACTCTGGGGGAGGGGGGCAGAGGAGACCCCTATCAGTGCCAGGGAAGGGATTCCTTGGCACTTATAGTGCCTACCGCCATGGTTTTTATGGCGGTAAGTTTGGCACGAAAACCATGGCGGTAGGACGGGTCATAATCCCCAGGGTGGGTTTGTGAAGGCTGCCAGGCTGGAGACCAAAGTCTCCAGCCCAGCGGCCGTTACCACACTGGCGATCGGTGTGTTTAAGTGGCAGTTTTGGATTGCGGTAACCACCAGGGTCGAAATCCCATTTTGTTTACCGCCAGCCTGTTGATGGTATTACCGCCGCTTTAACATTGACCGCCAGGGTTGTAATGAGGCCCTTTATTTCCTGTATGTTGCTATGAATTTGACTCTGGATATGCTGTTTTAGACATGGTTGAATGCTATGCACCTTGTCAGTTTAATTGCTTTGATAGGATTTTTGTTGTTGTCAACTGTAGGATTGGGTCGATTGATGGTGCAGCAACCTTTGCCCTATTTTCTTTATTAGATTAATTGATCTCATTTTTCTAAGAGCTTCTATGTGATAATGGGACAAAGGTGGTTGCATGCAATCTAATTTGTTGCACACAGACACTTTGGGTCTGGTTACGACCTTGGCGGAGGGGATTACTCAATCACAAACATAACGGATATCCCATTTGCCATATTACAAGTTCCATAGGATGTAATGGAACTTGTCATTTGGAGGGTGGGATACCCGTCACTTTTGTGATAGAGTAATCCCCACGACCAAGGTCGTACTCTCACCCTATATCCATGATTCTGCTTCAATAGCGGCTTCTTTGCACAATGTTTTTTCATTATGTAAATATGATTGGTTTCTGTGTAAGCTCTGACTGAAATACTGCGAATATTCACATAAATAGATCTTTGCGGGATCAGAGATCCCGAGAATTGTGTCCAACAACAGTCTCCACTGGCAAAATGTAATGACTGAATTTATTAATGTGTTCTCTTCTAGCTGGTTTCATACTTCTGTATATGCAAATTACTGCATACCGATAGATTATTTAAAATGGTGGTATAAAAGGGACTTTGACTTACAATGTTAATTCACTATCCAAAAAGAAGATATGCCATTGTATCCGACTTAACTGAATTATTGTGCATCTGCAAACGCATATGGCCCGTATTTATACTTTTTTTGCGCCGCATTTGCGTCGTTTTTTGACGCAAATACGGCGCAAACTTGCAAAATGCCATTGCATTTTGTAGGTTTGCGCCGTTTTGTGCCAAAAAGCGGCGCAAATGCGGCGCTAAAAAAAGTATAAATACGGGCCATAATATTCTATATTTTGAGCTCTTGATAATCGTGTTCCGTGGTAATTCCTACTGGCTGGCTAAAATTACGGAATCTAGAGATGTGTTCACATATGTATTTGTTTGTCACTCGTTTTTACATTTATGTACACAGATGGTAATAATGTGACAGCGCATTTGGCATAAGGTGCCATACTGTGAGAAGGCATACCCATTCATGAAAATAATTCTGAGAGTTGGAATTATGGTGCCCGAAAGAAGCCTTGATGGTTATCAGGCAGCAGTCTAGCGTGCAGGGTTGAGGGAAAGTGCAACCAAGGACGGACTGATTTCACAACCATGAAGATGCATGGGTGGTGGGATCCAGGTTCCCCAGTTGAATGCGTGAGCTGAAAGGTGTTGATGTCCTGCTCTTGTATGATGTTTGCATGTGCCTAAATAAATACGATATTCCTAGCACGCAGCGTTTGGAATTTTTGGACTGCTTTCTCTCTACGTTGGTGAGGCTGCTTCAGTGAAATAATGTCACTGTGTGAATATATATTGTAGGAAAGTACCCTCTTTCTTGCTATGGTTACACCCATTTTCTGCCTGATGTCAGTGTGTTTGACTGTGTCTACTGGGATCCTGCTAATCTAGGTCTCTCTTCTAAAATTGACTGTAGGATACTGTTAACACAGTATTTCACCCACAGTTGGCATACTGGAGCCCCCTTATAAGTCCCTAGTATATGGTACCTAGGTACCCAGGGCATCGGGGTTCCAGGGGATCCCTAGGGGCTGCAGTATATATTTTTCCCCCCACAGGGAGCCCACACAAAGGCTTCTGCAGGACTGCCACTACAGACTGCGTGAAAAGGTGCAGGCCCCCTTTCACTGCCATTTACACTGCACCAGGTCACTTATAAGTCACCCCTATAGCAGACCCTCAGGGTGGAAAGTACCTATGTGTGAGGGCACCCCTGCAGTAGCAGAGGTGCCCCCATGACTTCCAGGACATTTTCCCAGACTTCGTGATTGCAGGGATGCCATTTTATGAATGTACAGGACAGAGGTCACTACCTATGTCCAGCTACATAATGGTAACTCCGAACGTAGGCATGTTTGGTATCAAACATATAGGAATCATACCCCCATGCTTTTGCAAGCATTGGTTGTATGATCCCATGCACTCTAAGGGCTTCTTAGAGGACCCCCAGTACTGCCATAACAGCCTTCTGAGGTTTTCCAGACAACCCTAGCTGCTGCTTGAGCCCAGGAAGGCAGAACAAAGGATTTCCTTTGGGAGTGGGGTGTTACATCCTCTCCCTTTGGAAATAGGTGTTACAGGCTTGGGAGGGGTAGCCTCCCCATGCCACTGGAAATGCTTTGAAGGACACATTTGGTGCCCTCCTTACATAATACGGTCTATACCGGTTTAGAGATCCTCAGTCCTTGCTCTAGCGTGAAACTGGATAAGGGCTATTTAGGGTCTCTCTTTTGGGTGTTTCCTCAAATTTGGCTTGCAAGAGTCCAGCAGGAATCCTCTGCATCCTCCACTTTGACTTCTCACTGAAGAAACTGCATCTGGACCCTCCAGGAACTGTACAAACTGCAACCAAGAAGCAAGACACCCTTTGCAACATTGTACCTTCAGCTGCTGCCAGTAACTGCAACTGTTTCCCTGTCGTGCATCCTCTGAAGACAACCCATCTTCAGTCTGCATCAGAAGAATGAAGGAATCTCCCTTGGGGTGAAGGAGTCACTCTCCTGCTTCTGCAGCCACCAACTGCAATGATGACCGGCTGCGTGGATCCCCTCTTCTGCTGAGCTGCGTGGATCCTGCATTATGGGTGGTGGACTGAAGGGGTTCCGACAGTCCTCACGTCCAACTGTCCAACCTTGGTGGAGGTAAGAGGTTGCCTCTCCACGCAAGAGAGTACCCCTTTGCACTGCATGTTTTGCAGCTGCCAAGGCTTGTTGGCATTGTTCCACAAAGTTCTTTGTGCATCTTGCAGCTTCGGCCCCCATCACTCCATCCTGTGACGCTCAGCTTCCTGAGTGGTTCCTCTGCGCCGTGGGAGCCTTTGTCGTAGTGCTGCATCAGCCTCTTTTGCACCTTCTTTGTCCCCGTGCTGTGGGACTCCTGTGTGCACTGCCTGGTCTTCTGTGGGCTCTCTGAGTTGCTGAGAGCCCCCTCTGACTCCCCTTCCTGGGTAGAGTCCACCTGGTCCTTCCTGGTCCCGGGCAGTGCCATTTTCTGCTAACTGCGAGCTTTGCGTGTGCCAAGGCTTGTCGGCAGACTCCAGCGACGCAAACCAGACTGCAATCCTCCATCTGGCATGGGACATCACTTGCACCAACCAGGAACCTGACTTTGTCTTCTTGGGTCCAATACGGACTGTTCTTCTTTACCGGTGGTTCTTCCTTTCCACCTCCATCCAGGTTTGTAGGAGGTCCTGTTCTCCCTGGACTCTTCTGTGCTTCTTGGGCTTGGCCTCTTCTTCCACAGGTCCTCAGGTCCAGGAATCCACTGTTGGTGTCTTGCAGTCTCTTCTGGTTCTTGCATAATTCTCCTTTTCGTTTCAGTGTGTGTACAGGGAAAGGTACTGTGTTTTACTCCTGCTTTCCTGGTCACGGAGGGTTCTAGTACTTACCTTTGGGGTTTTCTAGTACTCCCAGATCCCCTCTTCATACTACACTTGCCTAGGTGGGAGACCGACTTTCACATTCCACTTTCTTAGTATATGGTTTGTGCTCCCCCTAGTCCCATTTCTAACTATTGTGATTTTCACTAATTGCACTGTTTTCTAACTGTATGCCTATTTCTACATACTAGTGTATGTAATTGGTGTATTACTGACCTCCTAAGGGAGCATAGTCTATATGGTATTTTTGGTATTTGTGTCACCAAAATAAAGTACCTTTAGTTTTGTAATACTGAGTTTTTACTTTTTTGTGTGAGCACTGTGTGACTACAGTTGTATTGCATGGGCTTTGCATGTCTCCTAGATAAGCCTTGGCTGCTCATCCACAGTTTCCTCTAGAGAGCCTGGCTTCTAGACACTGCCTACATTTCACTAATAAGGGATAACTGGACCTGGTATAAGGTGAAAGTACCATAGGTACCCACTACAAACACAGACTAGCCTCTGTTTTCTAGTACATATATATATTCACTGAGAAAACCAAAGCTTACATGGACGTTATAGTTAGGTTCTGAATTTACTCATACAAAACCTTAGAAATTCAGCAGTTATAGTTACCTGAGCTAACTATAACTTGCGCTCCCATTATTTGCTGCTTATGACCTCACATATTACATCACTCATGACATGGTCAGTGACATCACTGATGACATCTCATATGACATCACTCATGACGTCCAGTGAGTAAAAGTGATTGTATCTATCTGTGAATGGGTGTGTGAGTGGGTCTATTGATGAATGAGTGGTTGAATCATTTGCTGTATGGGAGACTGAATGGATGAGTAAGTTGCAGTATGGGTAAGCAAGTGATTGTGTGAGCAGCTGCATTTCATTTAGTGAGTGAGTCTGTGGGTGACTATATATGTGAGATAGTGGGTGTCAGAGGGCTTGTCTGTGTAAGTGAATGGGTGTCACTGTATTGGTGAGTGACTTGGTGAGTCAGTTACTGTATGGGTGTCTCAGTCAGTGTCTGAATGGCTGCAAGTATAACAGAGTGGCTGTGTTAGTGACTGCATGTGTGAGTCAGTGAGTGTATGAGTGTCTGTATCCTAAACTGACTGTGTGTGTCAGTTGTAAATAGAATAGTGAGAACATATGTGAGAACTTGTGTTGGTCAGTTAGTGGCTCTGTGAGTGACTGCATAGGTGACTGAGTAGGTATGTGAGTGCCTGTTCAAGTGTGTGAGTTGTTGTGTAAATAGTTGTATAGCTGAATGATTGCATGTGTAAGTGACTGTTGATGAGTCAGTGAATATGTGAGTGACTGTATGGTGAGTGTGTGGGTGTGTCAGTGCAGTCTACCGCTGATTGACTGGATGTGCTACTAGATGAGTGAACTGTTAATGGGCTGCATAAGTTATTGCATGGGTGTATGAATGGGTGTGTCACTGGGTGTATGAGTGGGTATGTAAAAGTAACTGCATGAGTATGCCAGTACCTCAGTTAGTAGTGTATGGGTGAGTGAGTGGTTATGTCAGTGGCTGTTTGACTGAATTAATATCTTTATATCACTACTTTTATGCATCTCTGACTAACTAGGCGAGTAGAGGTATGTGTATGCAAGAGTTTGTATCAGCAAATGAGTGGGTGTATGACTGCTCCTATTGATGATGTCATGGGTGATGTCATATGAGATGTCATTATTGATACCATCAGTGATGTCACTGACCATGTCATGAGTGATGTAATATATTAGGTCATAAGCAGAGCATGACGGGAGCACAAGTTCAGCCAGCTCAGGTAACTATAACTGCTGAATATCTATGGTTTTGTAGGAGTAAATTCAGAACCTAACTATAACTGTTTTTTTCAGTGATTGTCTAAGGTGTTTATTTCCAAACTATAACGTCCCTGTAACCTTTGGTCTTTTCAGTGAATTTCAAAGGTTTTTTTAACAGTAGTTACTAAATATAACATCCTTGTAACTCGGGGTTTGCAGTGAATTTCTAAGGTTTTTTTAATTCTATTTCCTAACTTTAATGTCCCTTTAACCTTGTTTTTTTAGTGAATTTCTAAGGTTTTTTTGTTCTCTGTTTCCTAACTTTAATGTCCCTTTAACCTTTTATATTTTTATGGAAATTCTAAGGTTTGTTTAAGTGTGAAACTATAACTTGTGTATAATGTTTGGAAGTTTTAGGTAATTATAATTTTTTTCTCATACACACTTAGATATTAACTCCAGATGTCTGGGAAATTTTTTTTAGGAATCCTTTCATTAAGCTCTCTGCCACAATGAAATACACCAACCCTATACAGTGTTGCAAATTGAATTGAAGAGTCCCAATCCTCCTTATACTTTATTTAGTATTTACACAGCTCTGAAGTAGTATTGTAATATCATTATTATTTTAAAAACAATAATTTTGGAATCGCAGCGCCATCTGCAGTTCCGCAGAAGCAGAGAACAGAAGCTCTATGGTTTCCATTTCGATCATGTGACTGGAATGAATCCGCGGTTCATATCCGCAATAATTTCTTTTTTTTTTTATTACAATATGCAGCCAATTCTTTCCCATATAAACAGAAGACTGGACATATTTACAACTTACAAACATATTTTATTTATTTACAATAAAACACAAAACTTATATTACAATTTTCATGGAAGCTCTTGTCCAGTTCAGAACTGCGGAGCCGCTCCATGTGTGTAGAGCAATCTGGCATTTCATTGGTTACTTTTGAACCACACCTAGTTTTGGGTAGGGCCACTCCCTAAAACAGTTATTATTCTGATAGCGCTTGAGGGAAAAGAATCTCAGTTGTGATCCTCCTGCTACAGAACTTTCCAGAAAGGCTGAAAGGAGTGCTCTAACACCACCTCCACATTCTCAAGATATTCCCGAAGAAGATAATTTTTAACAGGTACCTTCTTCATCTAGAAAACAGAGTGATATATGGAATTTTTTTACCACACCTAGTGGGGAAAAAATGTCAGTGCAAGAATTGTGATATGCAACCTCTGTGGAAAAAAAGCCCTCTCGTGGTACATCAAAGAAATATAGCCACGGAACATCGAGTATGTGGAAACATCTGTGCACAATCCATGAACGGGCATGGCAACGAATGATGAAAGACAAAGAATTGACACATTTCGATGCAAAATCTGGTATATCATCATCTAGCCAATGCTCAGAATATCAGTATGCCAGCCACATGTATCGAATTAGGTCAAATGGTAACATCCTGCAGCATCTGCCATAATCTTGTGGTTGCAAAAGTTAAAAAGGTCAATGACTTCCTTTTGCATGTCAAAAACCACTGTTGCTAATTTTTTTCACAAGATTTTTCTCCAACTTAGCTGTTTTTGCACACTGTTGTGCTTTCATAATGCAAAAGTTTTGCATTTAAGTTTATTCCAAGTTTCTAATACATTTTCTGAAAAAAAAAAAAAATGAGAAAAAATGAAATCTTGTTCTACCAAAAAAACAAAAAAAAATGGTTCTTGTTAGAACCACCACTGAATCAAACAAAGAGCTGTGTTTGAGTCTTTATTGCTCATCAGTATTTCCAGACCTGTGTGAGTGCATATATAACTTTTCATTTCCATGTATAAGTTTATTTATCAGTTTCTGTCTAGGTTTTTCAATCTGCCCATAATTTTGTCCCTAGGTGTGCTAGTGTATGTGTAAATCTGATCCTGGGTATGTCAATGTATATGATAGTATCTACCTGTATGATTGAATGGAAGCATTACTATATAACTGGCTTTGTTAGTTTCTGCATTAGTGGTTGCCTGGGTCTCTCAGTGTATTAATCAGTGTGTATCTTGGTGTGTTAGTGTGTGTATTAATGTGTCTCTGGATATATTAATCTATACATCAGTGTGGATCTCAGTGTGTCAATGTATCAAATTACGTGGGCCTGGGTTTGCCAGTGCATGCATCATTTTGCATTTGGGTGTGTCAGTGTATTTAGTAATATCTGTATGGCTGTCTCAGTGATTGCATACGTTTGTACATGGCTGTCTTAGTGTATGCATGAGTTTCTGCCTGGCTATGTCAGTGCATGCATCAGTGTGTGCTTGTGTGTGGTAGTTGTGTGGTAGTGTATTCCTAGGTGTGTGAGTGTAACTCTATCCATCTCTCTCCCTGGCAGTCTCAGTGTATACATCAGTGTACATCTGAATGATTCTCTTTATACGTCAGTGCCCACTTGGCTCCATCACTGCATGCACCAATATGTGCCTGGACCTGTCAGTAGATGCATAATTGCATCCCTGGATGTATCAATATATGTAAGAGAGTGTGTCTAGATGTATCACTGTATACATCAGCGTGTGCCTTGTTCTCTCAGTCTATAGATAAGAAAGTGTCTCTATGTTCCACTACATACATTATTGCATACCTAAGTGTCTCATTGTATATGTCAACGTGTCGATGGAAGTGTCAGTGCATACATCACTGTCATCTAAGTATTATAGTGTATGCATTACAGTGTACCTTGGTGTCTTAGTCAATGTATCAGTTCCACCTCGTTGTCTCAGTGCATGGAATAGTGCATGCCAGGGTGTGTCACTCTACTCATTAGTATGCATCTGAGAATGTTAGTCCATACATCACCGTGTGCATACGTGTGTCAGTTTACAGATCGGTGTGTGTCTAGGTGTGTCAGTGTATGCATCAGTGCGTCCCTGATTGTGATATTGAATCTATCAGTGTGATCCCTATTGTATGCCTTGGTATATTAGTATATGCATGGTTGAATACACAAGTGACTTTTTGACTATTTCACTAGATATGAGACTGACTGTATATTTTCCTTATTATCTATATAATTACCATATGTTCTAGTATAGTGCATATATACCTGGGCATAGACATCTACAACCTTTCATGTTAGTCACTAAAACTCAGATTTATTTTTTTAATCTTTTAATAAATATACACTCTCTTGTATAATCTACATGCATCTCACTTAAAGGGTGACTTTTCTTACAACACACAGTATAAACCTACTTGAGCACATTTTCTAATGTCATGTGTACTTAAACATAAAACTGTGGACCTATGCTCACAATTAGTACCCTAAACCATATTGAAACCACAACTTATATAACTAAGAATCTATATTATCAATATACAAAACTACATATTGCATTCAGTATATTACATCCTAAATACATCTCTTACAGCAGCCTATGTACTTATATTCTATATGTCTACATCAATATACAAGGTTGTTAATGTCTCTAAACGAGTATAACTCTCCCTTTATATTTGTATTATTTTCTAACTCCTTAACAGTATACATTAGACAGTATACATATACCTTTACATAACAAGGGCACTTTTAACACAATAAAAATTAAAAACACTTTTTTCTCTTCCATAGACACAACAACCTCCTCTTCAGCCTACATACAGTGTATCTGACCCCTTCACCTTCTATAGCAAAAACCAATTCAACCTGCTCTCACTCAATCCTTTTTCTTACTTTTTCAAGTAATATACTTCACTCTTTTCAATGTCTAACTCATAGTGAAATAACCTCTATCATCTCTCAATACATGTGTGGCTCTCTGCATGAATGCAACATTGCTTTTATACATACCCATTTCTGTGTAGACAAACACATTACATTTCTAGAACTCAATATAACGTTTTTAACCATTAAATTACTCATTAGTGCATTCCCCATACTAGCTTCAGCATACATGAAGGATCACTTTGATTTACTGATACAAACTGGAAATATCCATGAAACCCCTTGTCCAAGTTCAACTGAATACCTTTCTTATATAATTAATTACTTGTATAATTCCTATACATAAATCACAACCCTACTATTTATATCTTTTATAACATTCTGTGACCACACTGCTCACTTTCTTCAACCTAATATAAATGTATTCATATACTAACACTTTCTAAAATAAAGTACATTTCACTATGCATACCTGAAGATTCTCTTTCCTGTGCTCTATGTTTCTCTTTTAGTATCAGTTAGAATTTCTTCTCACTGCACAAAGCTCTGAAAGCCAACCACAAGAATGGAAGTCCACTCTTGTAGCAGGCAACTATCAATGGCAACCTCTTCAACTCTCCTTTTCAAGGTTACTGAGTCAGCAAACCAATCACAATCTCCCTTTCATGTTACTACAATGTTCTACAACTTCTCACTGCTTTGTATAACTAACCCTTTGCAGTGTTCCTGAACAGTTAGCTAATATGATGTGAGTTGCATCACATCTGTGGATCCACTGTGGCGCTCAGCACGGTCCCCCTGTGTAAATTTGCGGGTGGATCACATTCTAGTCTTTTTTTCTATTCTTTTCCCCCTGATGTTCCTGTAGCTCTGTTATCATGGTTACACAGTCTCCAACATTGTTCTGCACTAGGTCACAAGTTCGTAACAGTTTCTGTCCAGAGCATGCTTAGTTTCAAGCCACATTTAGCAGGTGTGGTTGAAACTTTCAGAGTAAACAAATCACAGCTATTTCTACTGTTTTCCAATTTTTCTAAACCCAGACAACATATATTTACGAATATGTGACAGAATAACTAGGTCCTAAACAACTACTGCTAAACAACAAAAAAGTCTCTATAACTAAGTACTGAACAACTACTGTCTAAACAACAACTGTGCCTGAATAACAATTGCCTGAACAACTAATATATATATATATATATTCTAAACAACTAATAAACCAAAAAAAACAAAAAGAAAACCTTACCTTAAAATTAGTTTTTCAGGCAATTATTATTCAGGCACAATTGTTGTTTAGACAGTAGTTGTTCAGTACTTAGTTGTAGAGACTTTTTAGTTGTTTAGCAGTAGTGGTTCAGGCAAGTAGTGGTTTAGACCTAGTTGTTCAGGATGTTTTCCAGGGTACACAGTGGTCTTTCATCTATGGAACCGCGTGCATTGTTATACGGTGGAACGACCGCCAAGCTGCTGGCGGTTGGAGTGCTGCAGCCACCATGGCTGTCCCCAGACTGACAAACCCATAATCAAGCAAAGTCAGAATGTAATAATCTTCACCACGACTTTGTTCAGCAGCTCACAAACGACTACGCCTCCTCCTCCTATACTGCCTGCAGCCTTGCCGCTCTGAACTTTACCTTTTCGAGACATTTTTGCTGCAATTTCATCTAAGTCCAAATGGAAGCGCCGATCAGGGACAATCCACTTCCTTAATTTGACCTGCGCTACATTGTGGTCAGCCATATTATTTGACATTGACCTGGCTTCACGTGACTTGATGTCTGCAGTTTGTGCTTTGATCTTTTAGGATCTAATTTTTACCTTAAACTTTAAAAAATCATATTTAATGTTCTACAGATTGGATTTTGGTCATTTTGGCATCAAATAATTTATGAACATTTATTCTATTTTTCTAAATTGATGTGGGGTTTTTCTTCTGTTGTGTTTTCATTTTATTACTGTTAGTGTGCTGCATTATGTCTAAGTTAAGCCTCGCTGCTTTTGTGCCTTGCTACTAGAGGGTTAAGCACAGGTTAATTTAGTAACTTTTGTGGTTCAGCCTGAGAAGGATTGTGGCTGTTGCTTGAGCAGGGTTAACACCCGACTCAACCAACAACCTAGTTTCTCACACCAAGGTTAGAAAAATAGACATTTCATGTTAAGCCATGGAGGCTAAGCTTATGCAAGTTCAAAGCCCTGTCACAACTCTACTCTAGGCTTAAAATAGCATGTTCTGAAAACTGATTTATTTGCCTAGTCTGAAGCACGAAGAATCTCTTGGAAAACACCTCAGACTCTCACTGCATTTGACACTAACATACATCTTTCTTTATGTGCTCTGAAACTGTTAACATCTGCCTTTGCTTTTCTCATGTCCTCTTTAACCCAACAGATTAAAGTAGTGTAGGAAAGTACCCTCTTGCCTGGCATGTTACCCCCATATTTCACTGTATATATGTTGTTCTAGTCTATGTGTCACTGGGACCCTGCCAGGCAGGGCCCCAGTGCACATAAGTATGTGCCCTGTATGTGTTCCCTGTGTGATGCCTAACTGTCTCACTGAGGCTCTGCTAACCAGAGCCTCAGTGGTTATGCTCTCTCTGCTTTCCAAATTTGTAACTAACAGGCTAGTGACTAAATTTACCAATTCACATTGGCATACTGGTACACCCATATAATTCCCTAGTATATGGTACTGAGGTACCCAAGGTATTGGGGTTCCAGGAGATCCCTATGGGCTGCAGCATTTCTTTTGCCACCCATAGGGAGCTCTGAAAATTCTTACACAGGCCTGCCAGTGCAGCCTGAGTGAAATAACGTCCACGTTATTTCACAGTCATTTACCACTGCACTTAAGTAACTTATAAGTCACCTATATGTCTAACCTTCACCTGGTGAAGGTTGGATGCAAAGTTACTTAGTGTGAGGGCACCCTGGCACTAGCCAAGGTGCCCCCACATCGTTCAGGGCAAATTCCCCGGACTTTGTGAGTGCGGGGACACCATTACACGCGTGCACTGTACATAGGTCACTACCTATGTACAGCGTCACAATGGTAACTCCGAACATGGCCATGTAACATGTCTAAGATCATGGACAATTCCATGATCCCCCCGGTCTCTAGCACAGAACCCGGGTACTGCCAAACTGCCTTTCCGGGGTCTCCAATGCAGCTGCTGCTGCTGCCAACCCCTCAGACAGGTTTCTGCCCTCCTGGGGTCCAGGCAGCCCTGGCCCAGGAAGGCAGAACAAAGGACTTCCTCTGAGAGAGGGTGTAACACCCTCTCCCTTTGGAAATAGGTGTGAAGGCTGGGGAGGAGTAGCCTCCCCCAGTCTCTGGAAATGCTTTGATGGGCACAGATGGTGCCCATCTCTGCATAAGCCAGCCTACACCGGTTCAGGGATCCCCCAGCCCTGCTCTGGCGTGAAACTGGACAAAGGAAAGGGGAGTGACTACTCCCCTGACCTGCACCTCCCAGGGGAGGCGCTCAAAGCTCCTCCAGTGTGTCCCAGACCTCTGCCATCTTGGAAACAGAGGTGTTTGTGGCACACTGGACTGCTCTGAGTGGCCAGTGCCAGCAGTTGACGTCAGAGGCTCCTTCTGATAGGCTCTTACCTCTCTTGGTAGCCAATCCTCCTTCCTAGGCAGCTAAACCTCCTTTTCTGGCTATTTAGGGTCTCTGCTTTGGGAATCTCACCAGATAACGAATGCAAGAGCTCACCAGAGTTCCTCTGCATCTCCCTCTTCACCTTCTGCCAAAGGATCGACTGCTGACTGCTCAGGATGCCTGCAAAACCGCAACAAAGTAGCAAGATGACTAATAGCAACCTTGTATCGCTTCATCCTGCCGGCTTTCTCAACTGTTTCCAGATGGTGCTTGCTCTGGGGGTAGCCTGCCTCCTCTCTGCACCAGGAGCTCTGAAGAAATCTCCCGTGGGTCGACGGAATCTTCCCCCGGCAACCGCAGGCAACAAAAGACTGCATCACCGGTCCTCTGGGTCCCCTCTAAGCACGACGAGCGTGGTCCCTGGAACTCAGCAACTCTGTCCAAGTGACTCCCACAGTCCAGTGACTCTTCAGTCCAAGTTTGGTGGAGGTAAGTCCTTGCCTCCCCACGCTAGACTGCATTGCTGGGTACCATGTGATTTGCAGCTGCTCCGGCTCCTGTGCACTCTTCCAGGATTTCCCTCATGCACAGCCAAGCCTGGGTCCCTGACACTCTAACCTGCAGTGCACAACCTTCTGAGTTGTCCTCCGGTGTCGTGGGACTTCCTTTTGTGACTTCGGGTGGACTTGGTTCACTTTTCTTCTAAGTGCCTGTTCAGGTACTTCTGTGGGTGCTGCCTGCTTCTGTGAGGGCTCTCTGACTTACTGGGTGCCCCCTCTGTCTCCTCATCCAAGTGGCGACATCCTGGTCTCTCCTGGGCCACAGCAGCATCCAAAAACCCTAACCGCAACCCTTGCAGCTTGCAAGGCTTGTTTGCAGTCTTTCTGTGTGGGAACACCTCTGCAAGCTTCTTCACGACGTGGGACATCCATCCTCCAAAGGGGAAGTTCCTAGTCCTCTTCGTTCTTGCAGAACACCAAGCTTCTTTCAACAGGTGGCAGCTTCCTTGCACCCTCAGCTGGCATTTCTTGGGCTCTTGCCCACTCTCGACACTGTCGAGTCTCTTGGACTTGGTCCCCTTGTCTTACAGGTCCTCAGGTCCAGAAATCCACTGTTGTTGCATTGCTGGTGTTTGTTCTTCCTGCAGAATCCCCCTATCACAACTTCTGTGCTCTCTGGGGGTAGTAGGTGCACTTTACACCTACCTTTCAGGGTCTTGGGGTGGGCTATTTTTCTAACCCTCACTGTTTTCTTACAGTCCCAGCGACCCTCTACTAGCTCCCCTAGGTTTGGGGTCCATTCGTGGTTCGCATTCCACTTTTGGAGTATATGGTTTGTGTTGCCCCTATACCTATGTGCTCCTATTGCAATCTACAGTAACTTTACGTTGCTTGCATTACTTCCTTTTGCTATTATCTGCATAATTTTGGTTTGTGTACATATATCTTGTGTATATTTATCATCCTCATACTGAGGGTATTCACTGAGATACTTTTGGCATATTATCATAAAAATAAAGTACCTTTATTATTAGTATATCTGTGTATTGTGTTTTCTTATGATATTGTGCATATGACACCAGTGGTATAGTAGGAGCTTTACATATCTCCTAGTTCAGCCTAAGCTGCTTTGCCATAGCTACCTTCTATCAGCCTAAGCTGCTAGAAACACCTCTTCTACACTAATAAGGGATAACTGGACCTGGCACAAGGTGTAAGTACCTCTGGTACCCACTACAAGCCAGGCCAGCCTTCTAGAAGTAGGAGAAGGTGCAGGTTTATGAAGGTATTTATATTCAATGAATATTCGAAATGTGCCCACATTTCTCAAACTCTATGTTCAATTTTTGTATTTTTTTAAAGACCTGACCACACATAACCTAGATAATCTACTATTCAATTCCAGACAAGGATAGAAATAGTTCTAGAGTGTGTTTTTGGCTCTCTTAATAAAAAACAACTCTTCTAGATTGATAAGCACTATTTGAACTCTTCAAAGTTCTTCTACACAACAAAAGACAAAGCAACAAAATAATTTCCCAAGACAGAATCTTCACATTTGTAGCACTATTATCACCCCATCTTTCCATCACTTTCAAAACTACACTCCCAGTACTTTGCCAATAGAGGATTCAATACCTGTGCACCCCTCCTCACCCCTTCTCACCAAAACATCCTGACCAACTGGCACACCATTAACTAAATTGTGTTCTGCTAAAAAAGCTTCTATATACAACTTAGCTGTCCTATGTGTTAATCTTTTATCAAAGACTGACAGAAAATTCACTACCTTTATTAGATCTGCTAAAACTGGATCAATACCTCATTGTACACATCAATAAACCAATTTTTCCAAACCAGTCTCTGTGTTTCACTAGTTCCAGGCACCCATGACTCTGCTATAGGTGTAAGACTCCTACTGAAAGGCAAGTTCCTTCTCATTATCAAGCCTGAGCACTCCAGCCAGGAGCCACCACCACTACAACCCCTGGCAGCATTTCAAATATCCCTGGATTCTCTCTATCATCACAAATGGAAGGAAAGTGTAAGGAGCTTGGCTATTCCAGTTCAATAATATTGAATCTAGTCCAAAAAAACTCTGCCTCCTGTCTGCAGCTGAATAACTTCTGCAGCTGGGTATTTTGCATGGTTGCAAATAGATTGACCCCAAACAGACCCCACCTGTTTTCAATCCTCAATAATATGTCTCTCCAAATTCTCCACTTACTCAAACCAAATAAATTCCTAGAAAACCAGTCTGCTACTCCATTCCTTAACCCTCTGCCACTATAGAAATGCCTTTGTTGAAATATATTTCCAAAGGACCTTGGCCTTCTCCACCAAACCTTCTAATCACGGGTCACCCAATTGTTTCACTTATTGGACTGCAGAAACATTTGCTATCCTTCACATTATAAAACATTTTACCCTGTTCTCTGTAAAACAACAAATCACAAACAAACTGTGAATAACTCTAAACAGTTAATGTGCAATTTCTTCTCCTGAGCAGACCACTGTCCAACTACTTATAATTGACTACAATTTGCTCCCCATCCTTCTAAACTTGGTTCCAAATCTATTACTAACTAACAGTTTCACCCTGAATATTGCTCTGTCATTCTGGGCCTCTGTTTAAATGGTGGCGCTACAGAGACACTGTGATCTTCTGTCTTTGCCTTCACTTCCACACTAGCAATAACCTCTACATGCTACCTGACTTGTTTGTGGCAAAGTCTGAAGTAGATAACATTCTTCTGTGTGTTCTCTTTGGCTTCTGAAATTATCAGAGAACTGCTGAGAGGAGAGAACAAATGTACTCTACCCTGTTACCATTAGTCTGTCTCAGAATTCATCCCATTAGCTCAGGGAGAAGGCTAGCACCTACCTTCTACTCTCATGCGTGTCTCAAAATCCTCCAGACAGTTGACTTTCACCGAAGCTCTCTTTAGGGGGTGCGATTCTCACCCAAGAGAGCATTAGACACCAAAATAACGGAGATCATATCTCTGGGAACAAAAATTAGCTCCATTGATGCAATTATAATCCTATAGTCGACAGAACCTGGGCCATTGATAATGAAAACATCAGAGATAGGGCACTGTTCTGCGACCTTATGAGTGATCACTAGCTGGTCAAATTGTGGCAAATCAAACTCCTTACAAGGAATATACATTTTTGTCTTTGGTCCACAATACTGTGTTATGAATCGACTTCTTCCTGGCACATGGATCCCTCTTGCAATTTCAATTTCAGACTCACATACTAACAGGTTGATAATCAAGACATAATCCAATCTCCTTGGTCCTCTGTTTGAGTGGCATTCCCCTCACTCCCACTATTCGAGAATGCCGACTTCGAATTATGAAACTTGGCAGAAAGCGAGCTCTGAAAGCACATGTAAGAATTTATAGAGCTGATAATGACCAATCAGTTAGTTCCCCACCGCTGATGTGAGTAGCTGGTAAAGTGACATAGGGAAGCCTGATTATGAAGGACTCAACCCTCATGAAATGCAAGGCCATATCTGAATTAAAGTGCTTAGAATGTTCTAGTTCAGTGTACTTCTGACACTTCCAACACGTTGCCTGTAATAAAATTAGGCTATCCTGTTTTAGGTATAAACCTAGAATAACCATTACAACCCCACTGAAAGTAAAACAGCTCTCATCAATGTAAATATGAAACCACTGGTAAACACCTGCACAACCACAAATTAAAATACCTTTCAAATAAAAGAAAGTGGGAGAGAATTAGTAATTTCTTTTCTTTTTGAAGGTGCCAACACACTGTAACTTTGTCATATAGAGAATAGCAGCAAGAAAGACTTGTTTACAATTACTCTGCTTGAGCTTCACTGTTTAGGGATGTCATTAAAACATTTTCTTCTTTCTTTTGTTTCCTCTAGTTTTCTGTGCTTGGATTATGTTATACAATGTAGAGGGTCTAGGAATATTAAAATCATATTTGATATGTGGCAGTGTTTATTTTTTCATTGATTGGTGAAATGGCTGGCTCATAAATCTTGGCCAATATGTGATATTGCATTTATCCACAGAATGGGTAAACCCCTTTGATACATCAGCCCTCTTTTCTAACAACTCAATATTGATAGCAGGCCACCTACCAAACATCCCAGGTTTAAAGCATTCAATGCAAGGTGCAGAGACAGGTACATGTGAAGAGTGCTGTCATCATGCACATGGCATTGTGGTGAAAACATAACCCAAGCCTTTCCACATACCAATAAAATTCATAGCTGCAAAGAATTGCATTGTTATGGGCGATACCTTCATCTAATCCTGGTTTTTGGAATGCATGGCTACAAATTAATCTGGTGTAATTCAAAATTGTAAACGTTTAGCAAGGTACTATACTGTTAACAAGGTTGACCACCTTTTAATATAGTACTCTTACTTTTTTAATCTATTAATATTTCTTTAAACCAGACAAAGGCCTGACAGAGTGAGTGTGAGAGAAAGTAATGAGATGTAAGCGTGAGTGTGAGTGCAATACACAGACTTTCTGTACTTAATACTTAAAACAGTCCAAAATAAGTCCATTGGACACACTGCCAGTGGGAGGACACTACATACCCGGCATTACTTCTCCTTTAAATTAAACATGTGCTTTACAACAATCACTGCAAAAAATAACATGTTTTGTAAACACTGGAAAACAAAAAAGGCAGTATCCTCAGGTTCCTAGAAGCCATTTCTAATGACCTTAAAACTCAGGAGTAGAAGGATTTATTGGAATGTAAATCTATAGACCAATCACTCTCATAAATGTTGATATTAAAATGTTAGTGAATGTGTTGGTCGCTAGACTTAGCAAAGTCGTTGTATCCTTAATCCATTCTTCACAGACTGGCTTTGTACCAGGCTGTTCGTCAAGAAATACTATGTGAATGCTGGCATATCATCTATAGGGCTCTATAGATCTGTGAGAAGAGGCTGTGTTGATCTCCCTGGATGCTGAAAAGGCCTTTGACTGCATTTAGTGGTATTATTTGATAAAGGTGCCGGACAAGTTCGACCTAGGTCAAAATGTTATCTCCAAGGTCAAATGTCTTTGTCAGGGAAGTTCAGCATGAGTAAATGAGTATATCATTCACACAGGATATTAATAAAGCAGGGAACCATACAGGGTTGCCCTTTATCCCTTTGTTTTTCATCCTATCATTGGAGCCTTTAGCTACTGTCATTCGTTCCTTACAGTAGGTTCAGGGTATCCCCACCAGAGCTTGTCCAATAAACGTCCTTTTGCATGCTGGTGACATCATGATGGTGTTGACCAGGCCAAGTTCTTCTATCTTGCCCGTCATTTCTATACCCAACACTTTTACAGACTTCAGTGGTTATAGAGTAAGCTCGGAAAAGTGCAAAGTGATGTGTATGCCCTCAGCCATGACCATGACCAGAGTTGAGGAACTTAAACTGAAATGGGTTTCCAAGAGGCATGCATTATCTAGACATTAAATTGAATATAGGCCTAGCCAATATGATGGAGGACAATCTATTATTACCCCCTAATAGTAAAGACTAAATTAGATCTTGCTAAGGGGTTTTGCCTTCAATTATCCCCGTGGGGCCAGACACAGAGCAAAAAGATGTTGCCAGCACCATGCTTTAATTATGTAATTGGAATGCTGCCTAAAACTGTCCTTAGAGTGCTGATAACATGCATGAATTCAGACATTAAATCATTCATATGGGGAAAGGGCAGAAATTGTCTGTAGACTAACAAACTGTTCACACTGAAACAGGTGGGTTTCGGCTACTGCATATGTATTTCTGCTGCTTAGACCATCAATTGTGCCAACTCGTGTACTGACAAATCTCACCAGTCCTGATGGCGATTTAGAATGACATCTTATCCTGCATCCCTAGCATCAATGCACTATATAAGTTTTGATCCCTTACACCACATGTACAAAAATCCAACAATTTAGACTATTTTACAAATGTGGAAGCAGAATCACGTCCTTCTGAAAGTTAATCCTTTAATTCATTACTCTGCCATTCTCTAGGTTATTGCAAACTTCAGTGTTGTTGGGTCAATTTTAACATAAGCCCTTTTTGTGACAAAGGGTATACATGCTGTAGGTCAGTATAGGAAATCACAATTTGTTAGGTGGTGTACCCCAGATCTTTGTCCTAGCTGACTTTGCTGGCTGTATTTTACCCGCGCTAACCAGTTGCAAAGTGCCTGTGCTCCTCTCTTTGACATGGTTGAACTGTATACTCCTCATTGATTTATTTAACTTATCTTTAAGTGTCTTGTAGCCGGCTGTCCGAAATCCCCGCTCCAGAAGTCCCAGAATCGGAAACAATACCCCGATTCTATGTCGGGGACGACACCTTGCCCCGGTGTCAAGGCAAAGCTGACGCCGGTAACTGCCTAGGGAACCCGGATATTCGGGTTCCCGAGAGTATTGAAAGTGAAGCTGGACTTTGCACGCGGGGCACAAAGGGAAAACAAGACGCCGACGGAGAAGAGGAGGAGGAAGGAACGAACGACCGGGGCAGCGCCGAGAGCAACGAGGATATCCTGGAAGGAAACGGCCTACCTAAGGCCGGAAAGAGAGCCGAAGGACACAAACTCCGCCACGTCCCCAGAGGGAGGTGGCTAACAAAGGTACGGTCCTTCATAAAGAACAAAGTCGCATCGAAGGGGAAGGATAACGACGGGAGAGGGGAGGGTGGAGGCTGGGAGACGGGATGGGAGAGTCTGGAGAGGGCAGGGGGAAGAAGGGTATTGTGAAGGAGGAAAGTATTCTGGGAAATGTAAGAACATCCTAAGCAAAAGGAATTAATCACGGATAAGAAAGACCACTATTCAGTAATTTCTAAAGAGCACACAGAAACAAAAGCGAAGCCTGAGAGAACACGAAGAGGTGACGGTTACTGCACCCACTACTTTCTAACTTAACACACTTTCCAAAAAGGGCACACAATCTCTCTCTCTCTCTCTCTCTCTGTCTCTCTCTCCTATACTACTAAAAAAGACCTCTACTCCTATACCATCCCGATTTACCTTTATACGTTCCTCTTTTCCAGTTTGCCTGGGAGCCCAAGAAGAAATCTACACCAGTCAAGAGGGGAGCTGGGAACAGAAAGAGAGAAGAAACACTCAACTAGG
The DNA here is from genome assembly GCF_031143425.1 of Pleurodeles waltl. Lineage (NCBI taxonomy): Eukaryota > Metazoa > Chordata > Amphibia > Caudata > Salamandridae > Pleurodeles > Pleurodeles waltl. The sequence continues at coordinate 1,873,045,986 of NC_090440.1, read as the reverse complement.
AAGAGCACGACATCCATATCTTCGTGAACCTATCACATATCTATAAAGATCCATAAATAAAATCCTTGATTCTCACACACCCAAGCCTCATAGTCCTTATTATCACCAACCCACTGCCACAATGGTGTCAGAAGTGGGATTTTGAATGGTGATAAAAGGATAAACGGAAAAGAAGAGACAATGGGGGACAAACCCACTCTGGAGGACATGATACAACAGCTAGCTGAAGGGCAACGACACCCTCAGCTAGTATGGGAGGCCCATCAAAGGGAGGCTAAGGAGGACCGAGAGGCACTTCAGAGTGCGCTAAAAAGCCAGGCCACCATCATGGCTAATAATCAATTAGTGCATGAGACGGCCCTCCAAAAGCTCACGAATACCATCGCAGCAAGCAAGGTCCATCCCAATGTACCTAGCTCAGTTCTCCAAGTACCAAGACGGAGAGGATCCCGACACTTTCTTTACTAACTATGAAAGAGTGGCCTCCTCTGCCCAATGGCCAGAAGACCGGTGGGGGCAATACATAGCACCCTTGTTGACCGGTATCCTCCAAACGGCTTATCTGGCCGCTAATCCAGATGGCACCACACCCTACAAAGACGTTAAAAGGAGCATATTAGAGAGGGTAGGTCATGACTCTGAGTACTATCGTCTACGATTCCGGAAGATTAAATGGGGACAGACAGAGGATCCCCGGACATTCTATTATAAAGTCAAGGACCTGGGGTTGAAATGGCTGGGACCTATAGGCACAGAGAGGGAGGATATTATAAAGGCAGTAATCTTAGAACAATATTTGGAATCTCTTCCCCCCTCCACTCAGAGCTGGATAAGACAACACCCAAATGTCAATACTGATATGGCCGTGGACTTAGCTTGTGCTTACCACAGGTCAATCGACTTCAAGAACCTAATCCCTAAGACATCACCGAGACCCCCACCTGTGCCGTTAAGGAACTTTTCTCGGAAACCCATAGAAGAAGCTGGACATCCCAGGCTCGGAGAAAATCCACCTATGCAGCAACCACAGTGTTATAGCTGTGGCGAGTGGGGCCATATAGCCCGAATATGCCCCCGGAAAAGGGAAAACCCTGAACCCATGGAGATCGGGGTTACTAGAGGAAGAGTTGTGTGTATCGGTGGGGGTGATCCTAAATACAAACAAAACGTTCAAATAAATGGGAGAACGCTCCGGGCTCTTATAGACTCGGGGTGTGGTCAATCTGTGGTTAGAGCTGATGTACTACACCCCTCAGAACAAAACACCAACCAATGGGTATCGATCTGTTGTATACACGGGGACAAAAACAACTACCCCTTGTCCCTCGTAAGCATAGAGTGGGAAGATAACCATGACTTACTGGCAGTAGGGGTTATGGACCGCTTAGTGGAAGACAGCATATTGGGTACGGACTATATACGCTTCCCCGAGCTGTTGAACAGGGTGAGATCGCAAACTAGGCCAGAGACCTGGTGGGCAGAAGCCCCATTTCATGATAGTCCTATTGAAGAAAAAACATATCGGCCAAAACCTACCAGAAGGGAAAAGAGACAAATAAAGCAGCAATATTGGACCACTAGAGAGGGAAAGAACATAGAGAAGGTAGTGGCCAACCTTACAGTCCCTCCACCTCCACCCTTCAGAGTCAGTCAACGAGAAGATCCATCACTATGTAATGCTTGGAGAACAGCGAAATCTGAGTCTACTAATGAGGTGGGTCCCTACTTCATTGTACATAAAAATCTTCTTTATAGGGTCGTAAAACGTAATAACATCAAGAAAAGACAACTAATAGTACCTGAACCCTATCGCTTACAGGTACTCATTTTGGCCCACAACTAACCAGGAGGGGGACACTATGGTAGGGAAAAGACCGAAGAATATTTACTGAGGAGATTTTATTTGCCTGGGGTTTATGCCCAACTTAGACAATACTGTGCCCAGTGTCCCCGGTGTCAAATAATAGATCCGGGACCCTAAAGGAAAGCACCACTTCAACCCCTCCCTATCATTGAAGTCCCTTTCTCCAGGGTAGGTATGGACTTGGTAGGTCCTCTCTTACCATCCACAAAGGGGCACACATATATTCTAGTGTTAGTAGATTATGCTACAAGGTATCCTGAGGCCATACCCCTCTCTAGCATGACCTCTAAAACAGTAGCACAGGCGATGATCACTTTCTTTTCTAGAGTCGGGTTTCCTCAGGAAATCCTGACTGACCAGGGAACACCCTTTATGTCTTCACTTATGAATAATATCTGTAAGATCCTTGGGATCAAGCAAATCAAGACCTCAGTTTATCACCCCCAAATGGATGGGTTAGTTGAGCGGTATAACCGTACTATAAAAACACTTTTATGGAAAACAGTCTCTGAATCTGGGTGCGATTGGGATCAAAAACTCCCTCTAGTCCTATATGCCATAAGAACACATGAGCAGGCTTCAACAGGACATAGCCCCTTCGAGCTGGTTTTCGGGAGACAACCCCGTAGTCTTTTAGACATGGCAGCGGAGTTATGGGAAGAAGAGGGAGAGGAGGAAAAACCTCTATTAGAGTACATCCATAAACTTAAAACACACATACAATCCGTGTGGGAAGATGTGCAGAAACATCTAGAAAAATCCCAAAGTATCCAAAAGAAGTATTACGATCAAGGAACAAAACAGCGGTATTTCCAACCGAATGATAAGGTTCTTATATTAAGACCTTGTTCTGATAATAAGCTCCTAGCTAGATGGCAGGGCCCGTACACCATCTTAAAGGTCATATCCCCTATTACTTCCCTGATAGAATTATCCAAGCACCCCAAACGAACTCAGATTTACCATGTTAACCTGTTAAAAAAATGGGAAGAACCTACAATAGCACACACTCAAACAGCTAAAGGTTTCCTAGTAACCCCTGAAGAACCACTAGACCTAGAATTGTATCCTACAGACACCAAGGATAAAATAGAGACTCCCCATATTAATTCCGACCTCACAGACGACCAGAAGAACCAACTAGAGAACTTGTTAAACTATCATAAACTGTTTTTCTCGGGAATTCCGGGGAAAACCAATATAGTCCAACATCATATAAGAACCCCTGAGGGGAAAGTAATAAGGTTACGACCCTACCGTATTCCCGAAGCCCGTCGACATTTAATTGAAGAAGAAGTACAAAATATGCTAAAATTGAAAGTAATAGAACCGTTGACCAGTCTGTGGTGCTCCCCCGTCGTCATAGTCCCAAAACCTGACGGTTCAATACGATTCTGTATCGACTTCCGCAAACTAAACGAAATCTCCCTCTTCGACACATACCCCATACCCAGAGTGAATGACTTACTAGAAAAGTTGGGGAAAGCCCGCTATATGTCGACCCTAGATTTAACAAAGGGGTACTGGCAAATACCCCTTGCACCAGCTGATAAAGAGAAAACTGCTTTCTCCACTCAGTCAGGCCTCAACCACTTTAAGGTGCTTCCCTTCGGGCTCCACGGGGCCCCAGCCACATTCCAAAGACTAATGGACCACCTTTTGAATCCATTTAAAAAATATGCTGCAGCATATTTAGATGATATTGTGGTATTCAGCAACACCTGGGAAGACCATCTTACCCACCTCCATGAGATATTTCGAGCATTACATAGGGCCTGTCTCACAGCCAACCCAAAGAAATGCAATCTGGGATATAACTACATCGCATACCTGGGGTATTATATAGGGAAGGGTCAGCTCCGACCACAGAAAAGCAAGATCTAGGCCATTCAGCAAGTTCCCATACCAGCTACTAAGCGAGAGCTTCACTCCTTCCTAGGGTTAATTGGGTATTATTGTCGCTTTATACCACAATATTCTACCTTAGGCGCCCCTCTCACTGATCTCCTCAAGAAAAACTGCCCTTCCAAGATATCTTCCCTATCTGAGGAACAGTTGACTAGTTTCCGCTAAGTGAAAGCATGTCTCACTACAGAACCGGTTTTACGATGTCCCGACTTTTCCAAGGTTTTCCATCTCCACACGGATGCCTCGGATGTGGGGTTAGGGGCAGTACTCTCCCAACCGGACGACAATGGGCAGGACCACCCCATTGTTTACATTAGTAGAAAGTTACTACCCCGAGACTATAATTATCCGATTATTGAACGTGAGTGTTTGGCTATCAAATGGGCTGTGGACAATCTGAGATATTATTTACTGGGCCGCCCTTTCGTACTGTTTACAGACCATGCTCCTTTGACTTGGTTAGCTTCCAATAAGGATTCCAACTCCTGAATACTTTGGTGGTTTATGGAACTTCAGCCCTTCTCTTTTCAGGTCCGTCATATTCCGGGTTCTCTCCAGGGACCTGCTGACTACCTGTCTCGCTTTCCGGATCCTTCGGCTCTGTATCAGTCCCGATCATGGGATGGGGTGTGTAGCCGGCTGTCCGATCCTCCGGCTCCAGAAGTCCCAGAATTGGAAACAGTACCCCAATTCTATGTCGGGGACGACACCTTGCCCCGGTGTCAAGGTAACGCTGATGCCGGTAACTGCCTAGGAAACCCGGATATCCGGGTTCCCGAAAGTATTGAAAGTGAAGACGGACTTTGCGCGCGGGCCGCAAAGGGAAAACAAGACGCCGACGGAGACGAGGAGGAGGAAGGAACGAACGACCGGGGCAGTGCCGAGAGCAACGAGGATATCCTGGAAGGAAACGGCCTACCTAAGGCCGGAAAGGGAGCCGAAGGACACAAACTCCGCCACGTCCCCAGGGGGATGTGGCTAACAAAGGTACGGTCCTTCATAAAGGACAAAGTCTTATCGAAGGGGAAGGATAACGACGGGAGAGGGGAGGGTGGAGGCTGGGAGACGGGAGGGGAGGGTCTGGAGAGGGCAGGGGGAAGAAGGGTATTGTGAAGGAGGAAAGTATTCTGGGAAATGTAAGAACATCCTAAACAAAAGGAGTTAATCATGGATAAGAAAGACCACTATTTAGTAATTCCTAAAGAGCACACAGAAACAAAAGCGAAGTCTGAGAGAACACGAAGAGGTGACGGTTTCTGCACCCACTACTTTCTAACTTAGCACACTTTCCAAAAAGGGCACACAATCTCTCTCTCTCTCTCTCTCTCTCCTATACTACTAAAAAAGACCTCTACTCCTATACCATCCCGATTTACCTTTATCCGTTCCTCTTTTCTGGTCCGCCTGGGAGCCCAAGAAGAAATCTGCGCCAGTCAAGAGGGGAGCTGGGAACAGAAAGAGAGAAGAGACAATCAACTAGGAAGAGCACGACATCCATATCTTAGTGAACCAATCACATATCTATAAAGAACCATAAATAAAATCCTTGATTCTCACACACCCAAGCCTCATTACAACCCTGGCGGTCGGTGTTAAACCGGCGGTAAGACCACCAACAGGCTGGCAGTCTTACTTTGGGGAATTATGATCATGGCGGTTACCGCCATGGTCATCCGCCGGTTTTCCGTTCCGCCCGCCAGAGCGGAGACGACCGCTGGGCTGGAGACCTGGGTCTCCAGCCCGGCGGCTGTCACTAGACCGTCGGCGGTATTTGGACCTGGCTTACCGCTGTGGATTTCCAGCGGTGTGAACCGCCATGAACTCCACGGCGGTAAGCACTATCACTATCAGTGCCATGGAATTCCTTCCCTGGAACTGATAGGGGTCTCCCCACCCCCCACCCTGACTCCCTCCCCTACACCCCCCACCACCCCTACCACCCCCCAAAGGTGGCAGGGCCCCCTCCCCACCCCGACCCCCAACATCACATCAGCCATACCCACACGACACGCACGCAGGCACCAACTACACCCTTACACGCGCACACGCCTACATACATGCCAACATCCACCCACACAGTCAGACACGCACACCCACATTCAAACATACACGCACACATCCATACAGACATACATGCACTCATTCCCACACACACAACACCCTCACACACCCCCTCTACATACACACACGCACACCCCCATGCACCCACACAACACCCCCTCCGCCCCCCTCCCCTAAGAGACGATCGACTTACCTGGTCCGTCGATCCTCCGGGAGGGGACGGGAGCCATGGGGCAGCTCCGCCGACTAATAACACACAAAAGGAGAGCACTGGGAGTGTTGCTAACCCACACCACCTCCCAAAGGAAACTATATCATCACTAAAGGTGTGGGGTAGTAGGAACTGAGGGTGGGCCTTGGTCGATTGCCTCAGTGCACCGTGTTAGAATCATTTTAGACTCTGAAGTGGGGAAGTCATGGTGGGAAAATGTCCAAGAAGGGAGGTGCTATGTAGTTCTGCAAGTGGAAGGGGGAGTTCCCTTACGGACTAGGTGGTCTCACACACATAATAGTGTCTTGCTTCATCATTTGACCACCTAGCCCCACCCAAGTAAGATGATACTACTTGGGCGGACTCAACCTCTTGGTTAAAAGAACCAGAGGGAGTGCTGAAATTAGACTTACTGGATAATTACCGAGATCCAGATGGGGTGAAAAATAAAATTACTGAGCAAGTCACCAATTGCTACTGCTAGTTTTAATGAGGGTGTATGCTGGTAAGGTTAAGAACATGGGGGAACAGGAGGCTCGCTAGGGGATAATGGGGGTGATTCTGACCTCGGCGGTAAAATGCCCTTACCGCCGGTCAGAAGACCGCCATAACACCGCCGCGGTCAACCGCCACGGTCATTCTGACCCACAACGGCCAAACCTCCAAAAATCCGTCCTCCACTGCAGCCCGCCACATCGGCGGGCAGCGATAAACTGGAGATGACCAAACCTCCACCGTCACGCCAACAGAAATACGCCCATGCCATTACGACCCACGAATCCACACGGCGGTCATTCAAACGCGGTATTCCATTGGCGCTACACACCGCCGCGGTCAGAATACACACACATCACCAAAACACAGCCACATTGGACAATTTGAAAAACACACACCTGATACACATACACACACCACTCCCACACAATCAACCAACTATAAAACACACACCCACATCACCCACAAACCCCTGCGACCCCAATTACTGAGAGAAGGAGAGAGAGACACAGCAGACAATCCAAAGCAAGACACACTGAGGCACACTACACCATCACACACACCACATAGTAGCACAAAGCACCACTCACCAACACACTCCTCATCACATACACCACCCCACACCTCACCCACACCACCCCATGGCACCCCAAAAGCATCCACGATTTTCGTACCAAGAACTCCGGGTCATGGTGGAGGAAATCCTAAGAGTGGAACCCCAGCTCTTCGGCTCGCAGGTGCAGCACACCAGTATAGCCAGGAAGGCGGAGCTATGGCAGCGGATCGTGGACAGGGTCAACGCGGTGGGACAGCATCCCAGGAATAGGGAGGACATCCGCAAAAGATGGAACGACCTACGGGGGAAGGTCCGGTCGATGGTCTCCAGGCACAACATCGCGGTCCAGAAGACTGGCGGCGGACCCCCACCCACCCCTCCCGAATTTACATCGTGGGAGCAAGAGGTCTTGACCATCCTGCATCCTCAGGGCCTCGCAGGAGTAGCCGGAGGAATGGACTCTGGTAAGTCCCATCTCAACTACTATATCCCCCACACCCCACCAGCATGCCAACCCACACCCCCACCCTCACCCCCAACCCCCCAGCACACATCCTTCCTGACAATGTCTCACCAGCACAACCCACCCATCCCAACACCAACTCCTGCATGCCAACACAAACCATGGGCACCCATCACCTAAGCATGACCACTGCACTAACCCCTCCCCCCCACTAAATACCCTCACAACACCTCCCTCCAGGGAATGCCTGCACTGGGGGACAAGGGCACCCACAACACGCATGCTATTGCACACACAGAAACAATAACCAAACTCTCTTACCCCATGCAGGACCCGAACGACAACACACCAGCCAGGAGGGTCCAGAAGTGTCCATCCCACCACCGGAACAGGCCCACACTGAGGATAGCAGCTCTGTCGACAGTGAACCTGATGACCAGCCCGGACCATCGGGGACCTCTGGGCAGTCGGTTCCCCTCACCCAGACACAGGCCACACCAGACCCGACCCCCTCTGCCGACACCAGCACAGCTCCCACCCAGCGGGCCCATGCCTCTGTCTCTAGGACAGCTCAATCAGCGGTGTGTCTGCCACTACAGGGCACCCAGGCTAACCCGACACCCCAACAACAACAGGGACCTGGGGGCAGTGGGAGCGGGCACACCGGCCAGGGGACAGAGGCCGGGGGAAACCGGGCAGCTCGGAGGGCTGCTGTGCGACAGGGGGGGGAGGAGAGGCCCAGGGAACCCACTCTCCAAGAGGCCCTCACCACCCTCATGGGGGCCTACCACCACTCCCAAGAAACGATGGCGACGGTACTGGCCAGGTTCACTGAGATCCAGGCACAGCAGGAGGAACGCTACATGGGGTTCAGGGAGGAGCTGAGAATCATCGGGACCGCAATGGGGACCATCGTCCTGGCCCTCCACAGGATAGAGGACGCGTTGCGGGACCATGGTGCACCACACAGGGCCCCTGTCACTAGGCCGGACCAGGAACAGCCTACCACCTCCGCCGGCGCTAGTGGACAGGAGGTCCCAACACCTCGACAGCCCCCCAGAACCCCACCTCCTGCTGAAGAACAACCACCCCGTAAGAGGAGCCTGAGACCAAAGAAAAAGACAGAGTAGGATGTCAAGACCCCCGCCAGCAGGACATACCCCCTCAAGTCTTCCCACTGTCCCACATTGCCACCCTGTCCAACCATGAACTGCCTATGCTCCATCCTTCCACAGGCAAAAGAACAATGCACCTGTGAGACTGAGAACTGGACTCTGCCATGGATATCCCTCCACCCCCACCCATCACCCTTAGAATCACATGTACCGGTATCTAGCACTGTAAATAAATCACATTTTGCACACAAACCTGTTTTGAGTCATGCTGTATTATTAACAAAGGGATAACATATTACTGTTCAATTTCTGTTCTGTCAATTGGTCATGACAACATACCAATGTCAATACGCTGTATTTCATGGGCGAACCAAGCAGAAGTCAGGTACTGAGTCAGACAGCACTGAGAAGGGAAGGGAAAGGCATAAATTAATAAAAAACATCTGTGGGGAACTACAGAAAGTACAGATGCAGGAGGCTAGAAGCAATTGTGAAATGGCGTGGGTGATTCTTACCTGGGTGTTACTGGAAATACTGTTGTATCACTCTGTCCCTATTGTCTGTGTCGTCCTCAGAGTCTTCCTCCTCTTCACTCTCCACAGGCTCCACGGCTTCTACAACACCACCATCTGGACCATCCTCCTGCAGGAAAGGCACCTGGCGTCGCAAAGCCAGGTTGTGAAGCATACAGCACGCCACGATGATATGGCACACCTTCTTTGGTGAGTACATTAGGGATCCACCAGTCATATGCAGGCACCTAAACCTGGCCTTCAGGAGGCCAAAGGTTCGCTCAATCACCCTCCTTGTACGCCCATGGGCCTCATTGTAGCGTTCCTCTGCCCTTGTCCGGGGATTCCTTACTGGGGTCAGTAGCCACGGCAGGTTGGGGTAACCAGAGTCACCTATTAGCCACACACGTTGTCTCTGTAGCTGCTCCATCACATAGGGGATGCTGCTATTTCGCATCACATACGCGTCATGCACTGACCCTGGGAACTTGGCATTTACATGGGAGATGTACTGGTCAGCCAAACAGACCACCTGGACATTCATCGAATGATAATTCTTTCTGTTTCGGTACACCTGCTCATCGTCTTTTGGGGGTACCAAAGCCACATGGGTCCCATCAATGGCACCAATGATGTTGGGGATATGTCCAAGGGCATAGAAATCACCCTTCACTGTGGGCAAGTCACCCTCCTCGGGGAAAATGATGTAGCTCCGCATGAGTTTCATCAGGGCAGACAACACTCTGCTCAAAATCTTTGAAAACATAGGCTGAGACATTCCAGATGACATGGCCACTGTGGTCTGGAATGACCCACTGGCCAAAAAATGGAGGACTGACAAAACCTGCACCAGAGGGGGAATCCCTGTGGGTTGGCGGATGGGGGACATCAGGGCTGGCTCCAGCTGGGCACACAGTTCATGGATAGTGGCACGGTCAAGTCGGTATCGAAGGATTATATGGCGTTCTTCCATTGTCGACAGGTCCACCAGCGGTCGGTACACGCGAGGATTCCTCCTTCTCATCCCAAGTCCCAGCGGACGGTGCCTAGGAAGGACAACATGGAGCACAGAGTCAGCCAAACCACAGGTACGTACAGACAGCTTGCACAGTTAAAGAATGGCAATGGGTTGAAAGGCGTGTATGTGTGGCAATGCAAGGCCTAGGCCTGTGTGTCGCAGTCAAAATTAAGCCATGTGGGCCCTTGAAATGGCGGCTGCCTGACCTGTGAAGTGGGACAATGGGATGTGAGGTCACTGCGCTGGCGGGGCACATCGTGGCGGTCGAAGACCGCGGCGCAAAGCCGCATTGGTTAACATTGAAGCCTATGGGTTTCAGGAGCCAATAACGAAGTGCGCCGGCGGTCGCGGTACGCACCGCCGCGGTACGCACCGCCGCGGACGTGACCGCCATTTTCTATCTGCTTAATCACTCGAGACCTGATCATCCACAGGAGAGGACCTATACTGCAAGTGCTGCTGTGACCTCGGTCTGGAAGATACAATGGCTGCTGTGACTGGGGAAAGGGCCCCTGCCTTCACGTCTGAAGAATTGGACAAGCTCGTGGATGGGGTCCTCCCCCAGTATGCGCTACTCTACGGTCCTCCAGACCAACAAGTGAGTACCCCGGGTGCTAATGGAATGGGCTATGCCTGTGTGGATTGGGGTGGATGTAAGTTGGTGGGGTGGGGGGCGAATGAGGAGTGCAACGCCCGACAGATGAGAGCATGTGCCATATGGCAAAGTGGGTGGGGGGGGGCAATTACATCTAACATGCAGGCCATTGATGATTTCCTCCTTTCCACCCTGTACATGTCTAATAGGTCAGCGCCCATCAGAAGATCGAGATTTGGCGTGCCATCGCCAAGGAAGTCCGGACCTTGGGGGTCCACAACAGACGGGGCACCCACTGCCGCAAGAGGTGGGAGGACATCCGCCGCGGAACAAGGAAGACCGCAGAAACACTGCTGGGGATGGCCTCCCAACCTAGGAGGGGTGCCAGTCGCACCATGACCCCCCTGATGTCCCGGATCCTGGCGGTGGCCTACCCTGAATTGGATGGGCGCTTTAAGACATCACAGCAGACACAAGGGGGTGAGTATCAGCACATTCTCCTATCTTTCTGCGCAGTGGAGGCATCTGGGTGGGGGAGGAGGGCTGTGGGTGACATTAGGCCAGGGCGCTTTCTGTAGTGTAGTCCTCTCCCTTAGGCATGGCCCTGTGCCCCCGGCCCCCACCTCTGTAGGGTGACAAGTACAGCCATTGAAGGTCCAGCATCTCCCATGTGCGCGTTTGACGTCTCTTGGCCTGTTGTCTTAGTCAGTAGTACTGAGTAGTGTACCCCGAATGCGCGGCTTAGTGCATTAGGCACCTGTGTCTGTCCTCTCCGCCAACGGTGTTGACATTGCATGCACTCAACCTGGTCTTCTTTTTTCTCCCCCCACCCTTTCTCTTCATCTTCTTGTGCATGTGTGCATTAGCATCATCAGGCGGAGGAGATATGGCATCGGAGCACGAGGGAGCTGCAGGACACAAGGCCCCGGTGGGCCCAGGAACAGACACCGAGGGCACCAGTGATCCGGAGGGCGAGGGGAGCACCACGACGGGGACCGCTGGTGAGAGCAGCGAAAGCGACACGTCCTCGGATGGGAGCTCCCTAGGGGTGGCGGCAACATCCGTGCCCCCCGCCTCTACAGGTACAGCCGCCACCCAGCGCACCAGCCCCGCCCTCCCAGCAGCCCCTCAGTCTTCGCTCCGTGCCGGTTCGCCCAGGAAGGCGCGCGTCTCCTTCGCCCCAGGCACCTCAGCCCCTGCCCCTGTTGCCCCTGCTGCCCTCAGTGCGGAGCTCATTGACCTGGTAAGGACGCTCATTGTTGGGCAGACGACCCTTCTGAATGCCATCCAGGTGTGCAAAGGGAGGTGCAACAGAGCAATGCGTACCTGGAGGGCATTCATTCTGGTCAGGCTGCCCATCAACGAGCGTTCACTGCTCTGGCCTCAGCACTGACGGCAGCCATTGTCCCTGTTTCCAGCCTCCCTCTTCTGACTGCCTCCAGCCTGTCTCTGTCTCCTGTTCCTCAGCCTATCCCATCCACACCATCAGACCAGCCTGCACACACCTCAACACCCAAGAGCAGCTCATCCAAACACAAGCACCACAGATCCCGCAAACACTCACCCGAGCAACACCCAGATGCAGACATGCCAACAGCCACTGCCACCCCTGTGTCCCCCTCCTCCTCGTCTCCCTCCTCCCTCCCTGTGACATCTACACTCACACCTGCATGCACCCCAACATCAGCCAGTGCTTCCATCACCACCTCACCCTCCAGTACAGTCCACACTCGTGCAGTCACCACCCCCACTGCCATGTACACGTCCCCTGTGTCCTCTCCCACTGTGTCTGTCACCCCCTCTTCCAAGACACACAAACGCAGGCAGCCACCCACCCAACAGCCATCCACCTCACGACAACCTACAGCACCAGCACCTTCACCCAATGACAGCACACCTGACTCTCCTACAACCACCTCCTCTACCTCCACTTCCATCTCCACTTCTCCTACCCTTTACCTTGGCCCTAAAAAACTTTTCCTGGCTAACCTTAACCTCTTTCCCCCCGATGACCTCCCCCATCCATCTTCAAAGAGTCCCAAGAGCACCGCAGCCACCACCAGCCCAGCTTCGGGTGTCACTGTTGTGCCTGGGTTCTGGAGCCCACCCTTTGGCAGCAGTGACACATCGATCAGCAGCAAGGATACGTCCAGCCCCCCCCCCGGCAAGAGGACACGCAAAACCAAGGACCGCCGTGCGAGGACCGACAGGGCTGCCCCCAAAGAGCAATGTGCGGCCACTTCACCACCCACACCATCTGGGGGAGGCAAGGGCCCGAGAGCCCCATCAAAGGAGCGGAAGGGCAGCAGGAGCGCGGAGAAGGTGGACCCCACATGCCACATCCCAGCTGGGAAGGAGGACACTAAGGAGGCCAGGAGTCCGTCCCCGAAGGGTCCAGAAACGTCACGGTCCGAGGGCGACTGAACAGGGAGTCCAGGCCAGGTCTGGCTCCCTTGACCTGCTGGATGGGCACCGCTGAACAGGGCCCGCGGTGCAGAAGAGCACCGCTGAACAGGGCCCCGCCGTGGAGATAGGCACCGCTGAACAGGGCCCGCGGTGCAGAAGAGCACTGCTGAACAGGGCCCCGCCGTGGAGATAGGCACCGCTGAACAGGGCCCGCGGGGCAGAAGAGCACCGCTGAACAGGGCCCCGCCGTGGAGATAGGCACCGCTGAACAGGGCCCGCGGGGCAGAAGAGTACCGCTGAACAGGGCCCCGCCGTCTCAAGCACCGCTCCGCTGGGCCCTTCATTTCAAGCACCGCTCCGCTGCGCCCTTCCTGTCAAGCACCGCTCCGCTGGGCCCCGCCGTCTCAAGCACCGCTCCGCTGGGCCCTTCCTCTCAAGCACCGCTCCGCTGGGCCCTTCCTCTCAAGCACCGCTCCGCTGGGCCCTTCATTTCAAGCACCGCTCCGCTGGGCCCTTCCTGTCAAGCACCGCTCCGCTGGGCCCTTCCTCTCAAGCACCGCTCCGCTGGGCCCGCCGTCTCAAGCACCGCTCCGCTGGGCCCTTCCTGTCAAGCACCGCTCCGCTGGGCCCCGCCGTCTCAAGCACCGCTCCGCTGGGCCCTTCCTCTCAAGCACCGCTCCGCTGGGCCCTTCCTCTCAAGCACCGCTCCGCTGGGCCCTTCCTCTCAAGCACCGCTCCGCTGGGCCCTTCATTTCAAGCACCGCTCCGCTGGGCCCTTCCTGTCAAGCACCGCTCCGCTGGGCCCTTCCTCTCAAGCACCGCTCCGCTGGGCCCCGCCGTCTCAAGCACCGCTGCGCTGGGCCCTTCCTGTCAAGCACCGCTCCGCTGGGCCCTTCCTCTCAAGCACCGCTCCGCTGGGCCCCGCCGTCTCAAGCACCGCTCCGCTGTGCCCTTCATTTCAAGCACCGCTCCGCTGGGCCCTTCCTGTCAAGCACCGCTCCGCTGGGCCCTTCCTGTCAAGCACCGCTCCGCTGGGCCCCGCCGTCTCAAGCACCGCTCCGCTGGGCCCTTCCTGTCAAGCACCGCTCCGCTGGGCCCCGCCGTCTCAAGCACCGCTCCGCTGGGCCCCGCCGTCTCAAGCACCGCTCTGCTGGGCCCTTCCTGTCAAGCACCGCTCCGCTGGGCCCTTCCTCTCAAGCACCGCTCCGCTGGGCCCCGCCGTCTCAAGCACCGCTCCGCTGGGCCCTTCCTGTCAAGCACCGCTCCGCTGGGCCCTTCCTCTCAAGCACCGCTCCGCTGGGCCCCGCCATCTCAAGCACCGCTCCGCTGGGCCCTTCATTTCAAGCACCGCTCCGCTGGGCCCTTCCTGTCAAGCACCGCTCCGCTGGGCCCTTCCTGTCAAGCACCGCTCCGCTGGGCCCCGCCGTCTCAAGCACCGCTCCGCTGGGCCCTTCCTCTCAAGCACCGCTCCGCTGGGCCCCGCCGTCTCAAGCACCGCTCCGCTGGGCCCTTCCTCTCAAGCACCGCTCCGCTGGGCCCCGCCGTCTCAAGCACCGCTGAACAGGGCACCGCCGTCTCAAGCACCGTTGATGGTTCATTGTGCCCACCATGCCTCCTCCTTGACCAGTGGAGACTGTCATCCACCTGATGGACTGTGGCTTTGCACTCCCCAGGATGGTCCAGTGGGCAATCCACCCACTGCAGAGACTTGAGAGACTGTGGCTTTGCACTCCCCAGGATGGCACAGTGGGCAGCCCACCCACTGTAGAGACATTGAGAGACTGTGGCTTTGCACTCCCCAGGATGGTCCAGTGGGCAGCCCACCCACTGTAGAGACATTGAGAGACTGTGGCTTTGCACTCCCCAGGATTGAACAGTGGGCATGGTGGCTCCTCGTGGATCTGGCGTCGTGGACTCATGTGGCTGTGGTGCCCCCCCCTTCCCTTCCCCCTGAGGTGCCTGTAGTTTTTACATCTGATGCCCCTGCAGTGTTCTCTCCAAAGGACTCAGGTCTCCTGTGTGGGCTTTGCCCTTGTTTCTCAAGACTTTGGCCCACGGACATGCTGAATTCGTAGGATGTGCAGGACTTGGTACTTCAGTTATACACTGATGTGTATGTCATTTGTTTTGTTGTGGATATCTTTCATGGTTGTACGCTAATTTTCTGGAGCTTTTTGGTACATAAATATTTATTCCAAATATGATTATGTCCTAGCATTTTTCAGGGGTGTTTGGGTGGTGTCACTGTGACTTGGTGCTCTGCATTGGTGAGTACATGATTGGGGGGGGGGGGGTCGCATATGTGTGTGCCCGTAACCTTTCGTCCTCCCCCTCCCATGTGTCGTAGGTGCAGTACTCACCGTTGTCGTCTGCGCCGGACTTCGTACTCGTGGTAGATGAGAAGGTAGACGAGAGCAGGTAGGATGTTTAATTCGGGTTCCATGCTGTCCTCCGTACTCGTGGAGTGTGTTTTGGTGAGCGTTTTCCCATTCGTAGTCTGTTTCCGCCGTGTTTTTATCGGCGGTGCTCCCGCCCCGGAAAAGGTGGCGGATTGGTGAGTTATGATAGTGTGGGCGGTACATTGTCTGCCGCCTGCCTATTGGCGGTGACCGCCGCGCTGTTTGTCTGTACCGCCGCGGAGGTCGGAGTGTTAAGTTGGCGGGCTGTGTTGGCGGTTCCCGCCAGGGTCAGAATTCCATTTTTTGGACCGCCAGCCTGTTGGCGGGTTGGCCGCCACTTTAACACCGACCGCCAGGGTTAGAATCACCCCCAATGTCTCTTAGAGTCTAAAAAGGAATACGTATGACCAACATGTTTCTGCCCTCACTAAGTGCTGGTGGGTCAGGGGCATTCGTCAGGGTCGGAGCACATGCAGTAAGTGGGGTGCTCAAAGTGAAGAATATATATGGCCTACCTGAAGAGGTAGTTCACGGTGGGGTAGGTCTAAAATAGCCCGTAGTTGGGGGCGATTTGCCTCTGGTCTGGCTAGTGCCGGGGGGGTTTCCCTTGTAGTCACACTCACTCCAAAGGGATTACCATGGGGGGGTACCTACATGCCGGAGCCAGGCCGCTCCGCCGACACCACACCGCCAACAGAACACCGCCACAGCGAATCACAGGACGTGATTCGCTGGGCGGTGTTCTGTTGGCGTGGCGGTGGAGGTGGAGCAACCTCCACTTCCCCGCCTCCCGCCAGTATGGCTGTTGGCGGCTCTCCGTCGGTAAAAGGACGGAGAGCTGCCAACGTTCATAATTGGCCGAGCGGAAAACAGCCACCACTGGCGGTCTTCCGCACAGCGGTACCTCGGCGGTCTTCAAAAAAGACCGCTGAGGTTTTAATGACCCCCATAGTCCTTATTATCAACAACCCACTACCACAGGCCTCTTGTGGCCAATTTGCACTAGCCTCCAGCTGCAGCGCTCTGAGAGCTGAATGAGGTGTGAAAACCAATCCCAGAGCTGAAACAAGGGCCTAGGTGAGGGGAGGTGTTTTGCTCTTCTGGCAGGATGACTGGTTGGACTGTACCCAGAGACTTAACTTGCTTTAAAGGTGCCTCCTCTGTCACAGACAGATATGAGATGGCACCAGGGTAGGTCCTTTCTTTTGTTCTCCTAGTCAGGCAGGTGCCATTCCCAGTGGGAGGGGAGATGCCCCCTGAACTGGTTCAGAGTGGCAACAGAGGAAGGGCTGGTCAGATTCCTCCCTTCCTGTCAGAAGCCACCAAGACAATCTGCGGCATCCCCCAAGGGTCTTCTCTCAGCTTAACTCTTTTAAACATCTACATGGCACCGCTCGCCAACATTGTTCGATCCCACAACCTCAACATCGTCTCCTACGCTGATGACACCCAGCTGACCCTCTCACTCAACAAGGACCTCAAACTTAATTCGGACAAGATAGAGATCCTCATCCTCGGCTCCAACTGCTCTGCATGGGATGACTCCTGGTGGCCAGCCACCCTAGGAACCGCAACAACACCCACTACCCACGCACGCAATCTAGGTTTCATCCTAGACTCATTTCTCACCATGACCCAGCAAGTCAATGCCGTCTCATCTTCCTGCTTCAACACCCTCCATATGCTTCGCAAGATCTTCAGATGGATCCCCACTGAAACAAGTCATCCATGCCCTCGTCAGCAGTAGACTGGACTATGGAAACGTGCTCTACGCAGGAACCACAGCCAAGCTCCAGAAGAAACTACAACCTATACAGAACGCCTCCACACGCCTCATCCTCAACATCCCACGCCACAACCACATCTCAGCCCACCTCAGAGACCTACGATGGCTTCCCGTCACCAAGAGGATCACCTTCAAACTCCTCATCCATGCCCACAAAGCTCTTCACAACACGGGCCCTGCCTACCTCAACGAGCAACTCACCTTCCACACTCCCACCTGCCAACTCCGTTCAGCCAACCTTGCCCTCGCCGCGGTCCCTCGCATCCATCGAACTACAGCCGGTGGCAGATCCTTCTCCCACCTTGCTGCCAAGACCTGGAACAATCTCCCTGCCCACCCACGACAGACCCAGGATCTCCTGACCTTCAGGAAACGCCTCAAGACCTGGCTATTCGAGCAGTAGCAGTCCTTCCCAACCCCCTTTCAGCGCCTTGAGACCCTAACCGGTGAGTAGCGCGCTTTATAAATGATTGATTGATTGGAAATATTTTTGAGATAGGCACTAAGTTCTGCACAAGGGAATTACGGTTTCACCATCACAGTTTTAGGCAGAGAAGAGTACAGTGAGATTGTGGGTAGTGTACCCCCATCAAACTTTTACTCTATCGGTCAGGAAGTAACCAGGTGTCACCCCCACCCAAAAGCTTGTGCCAGGCATAAATGTGGCATCTCCAGTACTCTCCTTGGAACATACTGGACCTGAGGAAGATCAGGAGAGGACAGAACCTGCTGTCTGTGACACAAGAGGAGCCCTAAATGACTAGATGTAGAAAAGTTCTCTTTAAGGCATGGTTAGCTGCCACTTTTTGCCTTATATTGATGCTGACTTGACTGAGAGTGTGCTGGGATCCTGCTAACCAGGCCCCAGCACCAGTGTTCTTTCCAAAAAATGTACCATTGCTTCCACAATTGGCACACCCCCGGAACACAGTTAAGTCCCTTGTAAAATATACCCATGGGACCAATGATCCTATGGCCAGGGAAGGACCCAAAGGGTTGCAGCATGTATTATGTCACCCTGGGGGTCCTCTCACCAAGCACATCCACACTGCCATAGCAGGCTGTGCGTGCTGGTGAGGAGAAAAAGACAAAGTCAACATGGCCCCCCTCTCAGGGTGCCATGCCCACAAACCACTGCCTGTGGCATAGATAAGTCACCCCTCTAGCAGGTGTTAGAGCCCTAAGGCAGGGTGCACTATACCACAGTTCAGGGCATAGTTGCATGAGCAATATGCTTCTACAGTGTCTAAGTCCATTCTTAGACAGTGCAGAGAGGCCGTACTGAGTATATGGGCTGGTAGTTTGTCATTACGAACCCCACAGCTCCATAGTGGCTTCACTGAAGTCTGGGAAGTTTGGTATCAAACTTCTCAGCACAATAAACCCACACGGATGCCAGTGTTGGGTGTATTGTAAAATGCCCTCAGAGAGCATCTCAGGGATGCCCCCTGCATTTTAGCCAAACGTCTAGTGCATGACTGACCAATCCCAAGCCTGCCACTTCCAGACACATTTCTGACAACATGGGGTAAGAGCCTTTGTGCTCTCTGTGGTCAGAAAGAAAGCCTGCACTGGGTGGGATACTTCACTCCTCCCCCCTGCAGGAACTGTAACACCTGGTGGTATGCCTTAAAGGCTCAGGCCTCTTGTTACAGCGCCCCAGGGCACTCCAGCTAGTGGAGGTGTCAGACCCCCGGACAAAGCCCCACTTTTGGCAGCAAGTCTGGTGGGAAAGTTAGGAAAAACAAGGAGGAGTGACCACTTCAGCTAGGACCACCCCTGAGGTGTCAAGAGCTGAAGTGACCCCCTCCTTGCAAAATCCTCCATCTTGGTTTGGAGGACGGGGACCAATAGGGTTAGGTCTGTGCCCCCCTCCCCAATGAGAGTGGACACCGGCAAGGGTGCAGTCACCCTCAGGGACAGTAGCCGTTGGCTACTGCCCTCTGACCCCTCTAATGCCTCTAAATCCAGGACTTAAGGGCTCCCCTGAACCTAGCTCATCAGATTCCTGGTGACCTCAAGAAGATGTCATGAAGAAAGAAGAAGGACTGCTAAACTGACCCCCAGCAGAGAAGACTGAAGACACCAACTGATTTTGCCTACGCCCTACAGATCTGTCTCCAGCTTCTGAAGCCCTGCTACACATCCTGCAAGACCAGTGACCTCTTAAAAGCCTCAAGAGCACTGCCTGCACCCCAGAGGACCAAGATCTCCTGTAGACATCAGCCCTGTCCAGAAAGAAACTCCAGCAAAGGACTCCAGAACCTCCCCAAATCCGCGAGTCCTTCCCGCTCTGCACCCGACGCCCACGGCCTTTGTCCAGGTGGCCCAATCAACTAGAGCTGGTCCCCAGGTGATTCTGACCTAGTGTCCACCTGATCAACACAATGGCGCCTTCAGCTTAAATCCGGAGGACCCCCCTGACTGCAAGAGAACCAGACAAAGATTCCCTACGCCCAAAGGTACCCCTGCACCTGTAGCCCCCTGGTCTGGGAGAATTTGACCATCTCTCCAGTGATTTCCACCAGGGGGCCCTTCTCCTTGTCCAACCTGTGGTTTTCCTGGACCGACCCCTGGACCTAGCCTTCAGCATCTTTGTGACCCCACTGATCACTCTATTGAAAAGGATTGGGAGCCCGATGCTGTATTTGCACCCGCACCCAGCTGCCCTTGCGCCGCTGAGGGTGTGTATTTGGTGCTGAGCTGTGCCCCCCATCCCCAATGCTCACCTAACCCCCCAGGTCTGTCCTCCGAAGATGCCTTATCTGCAAGCAGGCCTCTTTCCGAGTGCACTCAGTCTCCACAGGGCTCCATCTAAAATCCTGCATCATCTTTGACCTCTGCACCCAGCCGGCACCGTGTTGCTGGTGGTGGGTGTTTGGGATTAACCTTGAACCCCATCCTGTGGACATCCTAACTCCCAGGGAATGGAACTGTAAGTTTTGTACTTACCTTAAAACTGTACACATTTTCCTCCCCAGAAGTGTTTCTGAAAATTGCAGTGTCAACTTTTCAAACAGATATTTGCTATTTTCTTCAAACCCATTTAACTTTCTAAAAAGAATCAAAGTGGTGTTGATACATATGTTTGATACTTACTTACAAATATACTTACCTGCAAACTGAATCTTGTGGTACTAGGAATAAAGTAACAAAATATATTTTTGCTATTTAAAATCAATTGGTCTGGAGTGAGTGTGTGCTTCATTTATTGTCTGTGTGTGTGCAATAAATGCTTTGCACTACCCTCTGATAAGCCTAACTGTTCGACCACACTACCACAAAAGAGAGCACTAGTATTATCTACTTTAGCCTCTTTTAAATCTCTGGGGAACCCCTGGGCTCTATGCACACTATGGCCTGGCAGTCGGTGATAAAGTGGCAGTAATACCACCAACAGGCCGGCGGCAATAAATATGAAATTATGACCACAGCAGAAACCGCTCAGACAGACAGCCACTTTAACACACGGACCGCCAACAGCTAGGCGGAAGACAATGTAGCGCCCACAGTAATATGACACACCTATCTGCCACCTTTTCTGGGGAGGTACCAACGACATCGAAAGCCTTGAGGAAACAGAACACAGAAGGAAAACAACTCACCTCTGGAGACTCAGGGAAGAACCACGCCACCATGGAGCCCAAGCTGCATGTCTTCCCCATGCTCTTCTACCTTCTGCTCCATTATGAACACCAACGCCGGCGAAGATGACCATGGTGAGTACTGCGGCCTAGCACACAGGGGAGGGTGGGAGGAAAAAGAGAGTGACACACACACACGCAACATGCAACACCTCCACCTCTAACACCACACACACAACCAGATACAGTAACATAACATATACGCCCCGTACCCCTCAGGAATAATGCAAGGACAACTACTGTAGTGTAAAAAGGCTGTAATAAGATAAATATAGGTGAAATATGTGCATCCAAATCAAAAAGTATGAACATATTTACAATGCAAGGGACACTGCCCAGTCCTCAATGTCTGTGGACCACAAGGCCACATCAGAAAGTCCAAGGCCTAACCTCACCCCTGCAACAACACAGAGAGAACACTGCAGGGGCATCAGGTCGAAAATAGACAGACACCTCTGGGGGACGGGGAATGGGAGGGCACCTCAGCCGGAAGATGGTACAATGCCACTGGTCCTGGAGGGGGCAACATGCCCTGTGCTTGGTCCTGGGGAGTGCAAGGCCACAGTCTCTCAAGTGGGTGATTTGCCCACTGCTTGGACCTGGGGAGTGCAGGGCCACAGTCTCTCAAGTGGGTGATTTGCCCACTGCTTGGTCCTGGGGAGTGCAAGGCCACAGTCTCTCAAGTGGGTGATTTGCCCACTGGTTCTGGAGGGGGCATTGTGCCCAGTGAGCTTTTTCATGGGAAGGATGGGGTGAGTGGATGGCATCTCCACTGGTTCTGGGGGGGGGGGCATTGTGCACAGTGAGCTGCATCCTGGGAAGGATGGGGTGAGTGGATGGCTCCTCCACTGGTTCTGGAGGGGGCATTGTGCCCAGTGAGTCCATCCTGGGAAGGATGGGGTGAGTGGATGGCTTCTTCACTGGTTCTGGATGGGGCATTGTGCCCTGTGAGCTTCATCCTGGGAAGGATGGGGTGAGTGGATGGTGTCAACACCAGGGCAGTGAGCGCTCTATTGGCGACTAGAATGCAAAAACCCATCACTCTCAAAACAACGTAATTTATGCATTGTGCTGATATGTTGTTGTTTAACCTTTTGCATTGCAGAGTTAAATCCTGAAGACTTATTTTTAATGTGCTTACAAATGCTGTTCATTTGCAATGTATTGCTGCAGGCTTTCAGAGTGTGTTAGGGTGTGGTCCCTTTCCAGGGCCTTCTAGAGACTTTCCCTCCAACATGCCTGGGTGTGGTTGTGGGCTGGGCCAAGACTCTATAAAAAGGAGCCAGCCCAACTCCAAGTGCTCACTATTCAGAGGTCCCAGTGCAGAGCAGCAGCTACTTCCTGAGCCCCTGTCCTGGTGGCCTATTTGATCTTCCAGACATCTGACTTTCATTCTTCATTTGGAGATCCTTGTTCTGGGCGGTAAGACGGTGGTTGGGCTGGCCTCCCGACTCCGTTATTGAGAACTCTCATGTTCTTGGGCCTAATTCTTTTAGGATTTGACAGAGTACTTTGCGCATGTGAAATATGCCCTTGAGTGTTTGTGACATTTGCAGGGTGACTTGCGAATCGGCAAGACGCGCGATTCGTTTCATGATAATTTAATCTTGTTATTCATTGCACGCTACCATTTCTTGACATTTGCATGGTGGCTTAAGAATCGGCAAGACGCGCGATTCGTTTTATGGTGTTTTAACTTTGTTGTTCATTGCGCGCTACCATTTCTTGACATTTACATGGTGGCTTAAGAATCGGCAAAAGACGTGCGATTCGTTTCATTGCACTTTGATCTTGTTATTCATTGTGAGCTGTTATTTCTTGGCATTTACATCGTGGTTTACGAATCGGCAAGACGCGCAATTCATTTAATGATTAGACTTTGATATTCATTGCGTACTACCATTTCTTGGCATTTTACATGGTGACACTCGAATCGCCAAGATGCACGATTCTCTCCTCGAGTTTAATTCATGTTGTTTATTGTATGCCACTATTCTAAGATATTTATCATGTAATATTCGAGTTGACAAGTTATGTGATTTGTTTTCCTGAATCCATATTGTGTTATTCATGGTGCACAATCCTTTTATGGTGTTCACTATATATATATATTTATAAATTACAATATGCGCAATTTGTGTTAAAACATTTTAAGAGTACACAGAAGATCAGAGTATGCATTAAAATTTAGTCAGAATGTTTTTCTGATTCTCATGTAAAGGAAAGTACTTGAATAAGAAAGTTTTCATTTAATCCATCTTGATTCCCTTACAGGTATCCGGCCATCTAAAACTTAGTCATTTTCAATGTAATTCTTAGATTGTTCATGTTTTCAGAATGACTATGCTTAGAATCATAGTTTAGTATTGATTTCAGGAGATATCATTTTCTTATTGTGTGTTCTAACCTTTGTCTTACTACAGGTCTCATTCCCTGCTGTTTCCCTTCCTAATCCCCTTTTCCCCTCTTGAACTCTCTTAGCCTCTGTGATTTATCTATCAGAGTCTTGGAGCTGTTCAGTGGTGGACGTGTTGGGAACGTGCGCAGACCCCGAGGATCTGGTGACTCTGACAGAATAGTGAGCCCACAAATTATTATCCTCCTGGTTTGTGTATGTTCTCAGCATGGCCACGCTGGACGAGTTAGTCAAGGCTATCACCGAGCTCCAGGCAGAGGTGGTATCATCCAAAGAATTGACAACTAGCTTAGCTGAGAGAGTGAGTCAGTTGCAAGATAAGGTAGAGAAGAAGGAACAAAGTCCCACAGGTGTGTCCTAGCCAGGTACTTCTTTTCAGGCTTCTGGAAGTAATCCGACAAACAGTTCCCTAAATGTTCCTTCAGCAATTCCTTTAGCTCCCCCAGAACGTTTCTCAGGTGACCCTTTGAAAGCGCAATCTTTCCTGGTTCAAGTGCGACTACACTTCACCTGCAGACCACATACTTTCCCCGATGCCCAGTCCAAAGTAGCTTTCTTGTTATCATATTTGGCTGGGGATGCAGCTACTTGGGCAATTCCTCTTGTGCGTAAAAATAGTCCCTTGTTGTACAACTGGAGAAATTTTGTTCGTGAGTTTGAGAGATTTTTTGATCGTAGAACTGTAACACAGTCAGCAGATCCTGAATTATTAGATTTACGCCAAGGGAATCAAGACCTAGGTGGTCATTACAACATTGGTGGTAAAAGCCGCTTACCACCGTGCAGAAGACCGCCAACATACCGCCGCGGCCGCGGAATTCCGCCACAGCTATTATGACCCACATCTCGAAATCCGACAAAATTCAGACACCCACACAAGTCCGCCACACCAAAGGCCAGTGATAAACTGGCGAAAACAAAACCTCCCCCGTCACGCCAGCAGAAATACCCCCACGCTATCACGACCCACGAATCCACACGGCGGTCTTTCAACCGCGGTATTCCATTGGCGGTACACACTGCTGCGCTCAAAATACACACTCATTTACAAAACACAGCCACATTGGACAATTCAAAATACACACACCTGATACACATACACACACCACTCCCACACACCCATTACAATATAAAACACACACCCACATCACCCACAAACCCCTACGACCAATATTACAGCGAGAAGGCCAGTGGGAGACACCACCATCCACAAACTAGCATCCACAGGCACTCAACACCATCACCCACACAACTTCCACGCACAAACACCACACACCACTACATATCACCACACTTATCACCACACACACCACCCCACACATCACCTACACCACCCCATGGCACGGCAAAGACACCCCAGGTTCTCGGAGGAGGAGCTCAGGGTCATGGTGGAGGAAATTGTCCGGGTAGAGCCACAGCTATTTGGAGCACAGTTGCAGCACACCTCAATTGCAAGGAAGATGGAGCTATGGCGAAGAATAGTCGACAGGGTCAACGCAGTGGGACAGCACCTAAGAAATCGGGACGACATCAAGAAGAGGTGGAACGACCTACGGGGGAAGGTGCGTTCCGTGGTCTCAAGACACCACCTGGTGGTTCAGCGGACTGGTGGCGGACCCCCACCTGCTCCACCACAACTAACAACATGGGAGGAGTAGGTCTTGACGATTCTGCATCCTGAGGGCCTCGCAGGAGTCGGTGGAGGAATGGACTCTGGTAAGTCAAACCTTTACTACTATATCCCACACCCTTCCTGCATGCCATCACATACTCCTACCCCTACCCTCATCCTCATCACACCACCACCTCACATATACCCCACTATCACAAACCACCCATCCCAACACCAAGCCCTGCATGCAACCCCAACGCATGGACACCCATCACTAAAGCATGCCCACTGCACATACCCATACAACCCCCTAAACCATCATCACACGAGTCCCCACATAGGAATGCAAGCACTGGGGTACACCGATCACCCACCCATTGCCCACCATGACACACACAGATGCAATAATTAAGCTTTTACAGCCCTGCAAGACCACTACCCAACGTCACCAGACAGGAGGGTCCAGACATCTCCACCCCACCCACAGAAGAGGCCCACAGTGATGACAGCAGCTCTTTCCAACTGGATCCAGATGACCAGCCCGAACTATCAAGGGACTCGGGACAGTCGGTTCCCCTCGCACAGGCACAGCCCACCACAGACCTTCCACCCTCCGGTAACACCAGCACAACACCCACCCAGCGGGCCCATACCTCCATCCCCAGGACACGTCAATCAGCTGTGTGTCCACCACTACCGGGAACCCAGGATAACACACCACCCCAACAACTACAGGGACCTGGGTGCAGTGGCAGTGGGCACACGGTCCAGGGGACGGAGGCCCAGGAATACAGGAGAACTGAGAGGGCTGCTGTGCGGCAGTGGGCGGACAGGGCAAGGGAACCCACTCTCCATGAGGCCCTCTCCTCCATCATGGGAGCATACCACCACTCCCAGACGATGCCAATGGTCCTGGCCAAGTTTCTGGAGACCCAGCGCATGCAGGAGGAACAGTATTTGGGGTTCAGAGAGGAACTCAGAACCATCAGCTCCGCCCTGGGCACCATCGTAGGGGTGCTGAAGGAAATATTCAACACCAGGAGGGACACTGTGGCACTCCAAGGGGCCCCGGACACTAGCATGGATGATGAACTGCCCACCACCTCCGCCGGCGCTAGTGGACAGGAGGCACCGCCACAGGACCACCACACCAGCACCCCACCCCCTGCAGAGGGAGAACCACCCCACAAGCGGTCCCTGAGATCCAGGAACAAGACAGAGCACGATGCCAAGACCCCGCCAAGAAATGAGACCACCCTGATTGTCAACCCACTGTCCCACTTTGTCACCCTCTCCATTTTGGAACTGCCCCAGCTGCACTTCCTATGCCCTAATGGGCAATGCACCTATGAGACAAATAGACTGGACTCTGCCATGGACACTCCTCCGCCATCACCCCTCACCATTTTACTTCCCCCTCAAATATTTTGTATGTAAATAAACACAACTAAAGCACCAAAAGATCTGGAGTCTGTCTGTGATTTGGAACTAGTGTATTTGCAATGACAGTGACAGCATTTCCAGGAAATAGTAATGTCAACATACCTATGTCACACAGCTCTAGTCCATGAGGAATCTAAGCAGATGACACATGTTGGGACCCACACCTGTGAAACCGTAAGGGAAAGTGACAACTCAGTGACCATACACTGGGTGAAATCGACAGACAGGATAGAGGTAGAAGTGTAAAAGTACTTGCAGTAGGCAGGAATGTATTCTCACCTGTGTTTCACTGGAAATATTGCTGGATGACTGAGACCCTGTTGTCAATGTCTTCTTCCTCTGCTTCCTCCTCATCACTGTCCACAGGCTCTACAGCTGCCACAACACCGCTATCTGGACCATCCTCCTGCAGAAAAGGCACCTGTCGTCGCAAAGCCAAGTTATGAAGCATACAGCAGGCCACGATGATCTGACACACCTTCTTTGGTGAGTCGAATAGGGATCCACCTGTCATATGGAGGCACCTAAACCTGGCCTTCAGGAGGCAGAAGGTGCGTTCGATCACCCTCCTAGTCCGCCCGTGGGCCTCATTGTAGCGTTCCCCTGCCCTGGTCCTGGGATTCCTCACTGGGGTCAGTAGCCATGACAGGTTGGGGTAACCAGAGTCACCTAATAGCCACACATGGTGCCTCTGGAGTTGACCCATCACATAAGGGATGCTGCTATTCCGCATGATGTAGGCGTCATGCACTGAGCCAGGGAACATGGCATACACATAGGAGATGTACTGGTCTGCCAAACATACTATCTGTACATTCATGGAATGATAACTCTTCCGGTTCCTGTACACCTGTTCACTCCTGTGGGGGGGGACCAAAGCCACATGGGTCCCATCAATGGCACCTATGATGATGGGGATATGTCCAAGGGCATAGAAGTCACCTTTGACTGTAGGCAAGTCTTCCACCTGAGGGAAAACGATGTAGCTCCGCATGTGTTTCAGCAGGGCAGACAACACTCTGGACAACACGTTGGAAAACATCGGCTGGGACATCCCTGATGCCATGGCCACAGTTGTTTGAAAAGATTCACTTGCAAGGAAATGAAGCACTGATAGTACCTGCACTTGAGGGGGGATTCCAGTGGGATGGCGGATTGCTGACATCAGGTCTGGCTCCAACTGGGTACACAGTTCCTGGATAGTGGCACGGTCAAACCTGTAGGTGATGATCAAATGTCTTTCCTCCATTGTCGACAGGTCCACCAGCGGTAGGTACACCGGAGGATTCCGCCATCTCCTCACATGTCCCAGCGGACGGTGCCTATGAAGGACAACAGTGAGCACAGAGTCAAACAACTCAGAGGTATGTACTCACAGTCTGCACAGAACACCAATCATACACAAAATCTGGCCTGTATGTGTGTTGAGAGTATGCCTAGGTATGTGTGACGCAGTTGGTAATTAGGCCATGTGGGCCCCTGAAATGGCAGCTGCCTGACCTCTAAAGCGGGACAATGGGATGTGAGGTAACTGCGCTGGCGTTGTACACCGTTGTGGTAGGCGGTCGAAGACCACGGCGCAATGCTGCATTGGTTAACATTGGACCCTATGGGTCCCAGGAGCCAATGACGATGTACGCTGGCGGTGATGGTACGCACCGCAGCGGACGTGACCGCCGCGGACGTGACCGCCATTTTCTAACTGTTTAATCACTCCATACCTGATCTTCGACAGGAGAGGACCTACACTGCAAGTGCTGCTGTGACCTCGGTCTGGAAGAGACAATGGCTTGTGCGTCTTGGGAAAGGGCCCCTGCCTTCACTGCAGAGGAGTTGGAGAAGCTCATCGACGGGGTCCTCCCCCAGTACACGCTACTCTATGGTCCTCCAGACCAACAGGTAAGTACACAGGGAGTATGTTGTATGGGCTATCCCTGTGTGGAGAGGGCTGGTTGTAAGAAGGAAGGGGGCAGAGTTCTGCGTGCATGGAAGACGCTGAATGCATGTGCCACATGGCAAGGGTAGGGATGGGGGCCACTCACTTTGACGGTATAGTTGGTATTGACTTCTCTTCTTCCCCTGTACATTTCATGTAGGTCAGCGCCCACCAGAAGAAGGATATTTGGTGTGCCATCGCCAAGGACGTCCGGACCCTGGGGGTCTACCACAGACGGAGCACCCACTGCCGGAAGAGATGGGAGGACATTCGCCGCTGGAGCAAGAAGACGGCGGAGGCTCAACTGGGGATGGCCTCCCAACGTGGTGGGGGTGCCCGTCGAACCATGACCCCCCTGATGTTTCAGATCCTGGCGGTGACCTATCCTGAGTTGAATGGGCGCTTGAGGGAATCACAGCAGACACAAGGGGGTGAGTACACTATCATTCAGCTGACTTTGCGCGCAGTGAAGGTGTCTGGGTGGGGGGGGGGAGGGCTGTGGGTTCCCCTAGGCCAGGGCGAGTTCCGTAGGCTAGGCCCATTCGTAAGGTATGGCCCTGTGGCCCCCCACCCCACCTCTGTAGAGTGCCAAGTACAGCTATTCATGCCCCAGGGTCATCTATGTGTGCAGATGTCGTCCATAGCCTTGCAGGCCATTTCCCAGGAATTGCACTGTAGAGCCCAACAGCGCGACGTAGTGCAGGGGGCTGCTGTGTCTGTCTTGTCCGCAAACTGCAGCGGTAAGCCATGCACTCAACCTGTCTCTCTTCTGTGACCCCCCCTTTTTTTGCGGTCTCCCTGTTCTTGTGTGCATTAGCATCATCAGGCGGAGGTACAGTGGCACCGGAGCACGAGGGAGCTGCATCCCACATGGGCATGGAGGCCCACACTACGGACTCTGAATACACCAGTGGGACGGAGGGTGAGGGGAGCACCACGGCAGTCACAGGATCTGCAACCAGCGACACGGACTCGTCCTCCGATGGGAGCTCCCTTGTGGTGGTGGCAACATCTGTGCCCCCCACTTCAACAGGTGCAGCCGCCACCCCCCCACCAGCACCGCCCTCCCAGCAGCCCCTCAGCCTTCGCCCGTGCCCACTCACCCAGGAGGGTGGGCATCACCTTCGCCCCAGGCATCTCAGCCCCTGCCCCTGTCACCTCTGATGCCCTCAGTGAGAAGGCCATTGACCTCCTCAGGTCCCTCACTGTTGGGCAGTCTACCATTTTGAATGCCATCCAGGGTGTAGAAAGGGAGTTGCAACACACAAATGCATTCCTGGAGGGCATTCATTCTGGTCAGGCTGCCCTTCATCGAACCCTTCAAACTCTGGCCTCAGCACTGATGGCAGCCATTGTCCCTGTGTCTAGCCTCCCCCTTCCAACTTCCTCCACCCAGACCCAATCCCCTGTACCTCTGCCTATCCCAAGCACACCATCAGACCAGCCTGCACACACCTCACCACACAAGGGAAGCTCAGGCAAACATAACCACCACACATCCCACAGGCACTCACACAAGCATCACACACATACAGACACACCAACATCCACTGCCTCCACTCTGTCCCCCTCCTCGTCGTCTCCCTCCTCCCTCCCTCCCAGTCTCGTCTACACTCACACCTGCATGCACTACCACTACAGCCACTACGTCCCGCACCAGCACACCCACCACCACACCCCGCTCACCACCCCCACTACCATTTGCACATCCCCTGTGTCCTCTCCCAGTGTGTCTGTGACGCCCCCTCCGAAGATACACAAACGCTGGCACACACCTACCCAACAGCCATCCACTTCACAACAGCCTCCAGCGCATGCACCTGCACACAAATCCACAAATGTTACACCTCCTACAACCACCACCTCTTCCTCCACTCCCAAACCCCTTCCAGCTACCCGTCTCAGTGTCTCCAAACAACTTTTCCTGTCCCCCTTAACCTATTTCCCACCACCCCCCCTCCAACTCATAGGTCTCGTACTAGCACCTCAGCCAAAAAATCTCCGGGACCAGTGGTGCCTGTTATTACAGGTATGTGGAGTGCACCGGCCACCAGGCCAGCCAGTCTTTCACAGAGCCACAGCACAGCCAGTCCCCCCGTGAAGCACCAGAAGTTGCACAGTGCCCGGCGGGAGAGGGGGAAGACTCCAGCCAGCCAAGCCGCTCACAGGGGTCCCAGGGGAAGTGTGGACTCAGCTGTGACTCCTCTCAAGGTGGGGAAGGGGCAGAAGAAACCTGCAAAGTCAGTGAGGAGCATCACGGCGGAGAAGAGCGCCATCATCCCCACTGGCCAGGAGGCCACCGCCAGTCCCATTTTCGCTGGCCAGGAGGCCACCGCCAGCCCCATCGTCGCAGCCCAGGAGGACACCGCAAGCCCCATCGTCGCTGCCCAGGAGGGCCCCGCAAGCCACAGCCCAGCTGCCCAGGAGGGCCCCGCAAGCCACAGCCCAGCTGCCCAGGAGGGCCCCACAAGCCACAGCCCATCTGCCCAGTAGGGCCCCGCAAGCCACAGCCCAGCTGCCCAGGAGGGCCCCACAAGCCACAGCCCAGCTGCCCAGGAGGGCCCCGCAAGCCACAGCCCAGCTGACCCATGAAGGACCGCCAGCCACAGCCCAGCTGGGCAATGATGGACCGCCAGGGCAAGGACCGCTGAACAGGGCAAAGACCGCCATGGCAAGCACCGCTGAACAGGGCAAGCACCGCTGAACAGGTCAGAGACTGCCAACTAAAGCACCGCTGAACAGGGCAAAGACCGCCATGGCAAGCACCTCTGCACAGGGCAAGCACCGCTGAACAGGTCAGAGACTGCCAACTCAAGCACCGCTAAACAGGGCAAAGACCGCCATGGCAAACACCGCTGAACAGGGCAAAGACCGCCATGGCAAGCACCGCTGAACAGGGCAAGCACCGCTGAACAGGTCAGAGACTGCCAACTCAAGCACCGCTGAACAGGGCAAAGACCGCCATGGCAAGCACCGCTGAACAGGGGAAGCACCGCTGAACAGGGCAAAGACCGCCATGGCAAGCACCGCTGAACAGGGCAAGCACCGCTGAACAGGTTAGAGACTGCCAACTCAAGCACCGCTGAACAGGGCAAAGACCGCCATGGCAAGCACTGCTGAACAGGGCAAGGACCGCTGAACAGGGCAAAGACCGCCATGGCAAGCACCGCTAGCCCATTGGCGGCAGGGGTAGTGACGCAACTGGGACCGTCACGGGGTGAGTGCTGCACTCTGGGCACCAGTCCCCCTCCAGAAGCAGTGGATACATGCATCCACTCCCTCTGTCCTGCACAGGATGAAGCACTCTGGGCACCAGTCCCCTCCAGAACCAGTGGAGAACAGCATCCACTCCGTCTGTCCTGCACAGGATGAAGCACTCTGGGCACCAGTCCCCCTCCAGAGCCAGTGGAGAACAGCATCCACTACCTCTGTCCTGCACAGGATGAAGCACTCTGGGCACCAGTCCCCCTCCAGAACCAGTGGAGACTGCTATCCACTTGAGAGACTGTGTCTTTGCACTCCCCAGGATTGAACAGTGGGCAAACCACCCACTGTTAGAGACTTGAGAGACTGTGGCTTTGCACTCCCTAGGATGGTACAGTGGGCAACCCACCCACTGTAGAGAGTTGAAAGACTGTGGCTTTGCACTCCCCAGGATGGTACAGTGGGCAACCCACCCACTGTAGAGACTTGAGAGACTGTGGCTTTGCACTCCCCTGAATGGTACAGTGGGCAAACCACCCACTGTAGAGACTTGAGAGACTGTGGCTTTGCACTCCCCAGGATGGTACAGTGGGCAAAACACCCACTGTTAGACACTTGAGAGACTGTGGCTTTGCACTCCCGAGGATTGATCAGTGGGCATGGTGCCCCTCGTGGATCTGGCGTCGTGCACTCATCCGGCTGAGGTGCCCCCCCTTCCTTTCCCCCTGAGGTGCCTGTTGTATTTCTATCTGATGCCCCTGCAGTGTTCTCTCTGTCATGTTCGGGTATCTTGTGTGGGCCTCGCCCATGCATTTTGGGCCCAGTGGTCCACGGACTATGAATGATGCAAAACCTGGACTACTAATCATGGTATATATTTTGTTTATAGTGTATATATATATATATATATATGTATATTTTTGCTTACTGATTTTTGATATATTACAATAGTTACACTCATTTCCTTTTGTCTTTGCATTCTTCCAGGGGGTTTGGGGGGTGTTACTGTAATGTATAGATATGCATTGGTGTGTGTGTTGTAGTGGGTGAGGGTCGGTGGGGGTTGGGATGTTGCGTGTGTGTGTCCCTGTTTTTTCCCTCCCCACTCCCCTGTGTCGTAGGTGCAGTACTCACTGTGGTCTTCGCCGCCGGCATTGGTGCTCCTCATAGAAGAGCAGGAAGACTAGCACTGGGAGAATATGAAGTTCCGGCTCCATGCTGTCCTCCTTCCTCGTGGAGTGTGTAGAGGTGAGCGTTTTTCATTCGAAATGCCTGTTTCCGCTGTGTTTTTATCTGCGGTGAATCTGCCCCGGGAAAGATGGCGGATTGGCCTGTCATAATAGTGTGGGCGGTACATTGTCTCCCGCCTGTCCGTTGCCAGGGACTGCCGCGCTGTTTGTCTGTACCGCCGTGGCGGTCTGAGTGTTAAAGTGGCTGTCTTTGTAGGCGGTTTCCGCCACGGTCGTAATTGCAAACTTTTTACTGTCGCCCTGTTGGCGGTCTTACAGGACCACTTTAGCACCGTCTGCCAGGGTTGTAATGACCCCCCTAATGTCGTATTTAGCCAACTTTAACCGGCTGGTTGCAGAGACATCCTGGCCTGAAGAAAAACAAGCGGTCTTGTTTTACAAGGGACTCAAAGAGGAACTAAAAGATATCTTAGCGCAAATCAACCCACAACCTACAGACTGTCAAAAATGAATAAACCTTGTCTTGAGGCTTGGTCATCGTTTAGCAGAGGAACGCGCAACAAGATTGAAAAATATTCATGGCGTGTTCATGATAGCACAGTCTCAAGAACTCTGAAAGAGAGAACGCCGGAACGGATGGAAATTGGAACCATCAGAAGACCTTTGACCAAAGATGAAAAGGACCTATGCAGAAAAAATGGACAATGTCTTTATTGTGGGCGGAAGGGTAATTTTGCCAAAGATTGTCCAATCAAACCAAAGAACAAGCAAGGTCCAGAAGGTCGCAGCCAATGCACCAGTCGAGTTGGAAAACTAAAACACCCGAGATGTAGAGAAGGGTTGCTCATGGGTGTCACCGTGGACCCTTCACAATCTAGAAATAAGAGTTCAGGTCAAGAAAAAGATCTATTTAAAAAAAGCTCTAGTTGATTCTGGGGCTACTGGGAACTTGTTGATGTCCAATTGGTTCGTGCATGGGGGATCCCATGTATTGAAAAGAAGACCCCAGAAATCATCCAGGCAGTCGATGGAAAACTCTTGACTGGAGGTCCAGTAACTCTTCAGACTATCCCCTTGTCGATGATTTGTGAAGATAAGAATCAAAGAAAGAAACATAAAGAGAAAATCATTCTTGACGTGATCCATGCTCCCCACTATGGGATTATTCTCGGCTTGCCATGGTTAACTCATCACAATCCAGAGATCAATTGGGCAGAATGAAAAATCTTGTTCTCATCTGCGCTATGTAACAAACAATGGGCCTCATTATGACCCTGGCGGTAGAGAACCGCCAGGGCCAACGGGGGCGGGAGCACCGCCGACAGGCCGGCGGTGCTCCCTTGGGCATTCTGACCGCGGCGCTTTGGCCGCGGTCAGAACGGGAAAACCGGCGGTCTCCCGCCGGTTTTCCACTGCCCCTAAGAATCCTCCAAGGTGGCGCAGCTCGCTGCGCCGCCGATGGGATTCTGACAATCCTTACCGCCATCCTGTTCCTGGCGGCTCGCCCGCCAGGAACAGGATGGCGGTAAGGATTGTCGTGGGGCCCCTGGGGGCCCCTGCAGTGCCCATGCCAATGGCATGGGCACTGCAGGGGCCCCCGTAAGAGGGCCCCGCTAGTATTTCACTGTCTGCGTAGCAGACAGTGAAATACGCGACGGGTGCAGTAGCACCCGTCGCACCTTCCCACTCCGCCGGCTCGATTACGAGCCGGCATCCTCGTGGGAAGGGAGTTTTTCCCTGGGCTGGCGGGCGGTCTTTTGGAGACCGCCCGCCAGCCCAGGGAAAAACTCATAATACCCTCCGCGGTCTTCTGACCGCGGAGCGGTATTATGGAGGGCGGCATCCTGGCGGGCGGCCTCTGCCGCCCGCCAGGGTCATAATGAGGCCCAATGTCTCCAAAAGATTCAAGTACCAAAAGTTTGTAACTCTTACGTAGCTACTGCCGCGGAGAAAGAAATTCAGCTGCCCAAACAGTATTCATCTTACAAGGCTGTATTTGATGAGAAAGGAGCAGAGACTCTACCTCCTCATAGATCTTATGACTGTCAAATTGATCTAGCCCCAGGTGCGATACTTCCCAACTGTTATGTATATATCCTGTCAGAACATGAAAATCAACATTTACGAAAATACCTACATCAATTTTTGGAGAATGGCTTAATTCGCCCCTCTAAGTCTCCTGTAGCTTCGCCTTTGTTTTTTGTTCCAAAAGCTAATGGAGAACTTTGAACTTGCATTAACTATAGGGGTTTGAACAAAGTCACCATCAAGAATAAATATCCTTTACCCCTAATTCCGGTATTATTGGAACAAGTAAAGAGAGCAAAAATCTACACGAAGCTTGAACTTCGAGATGCTTATCATTTGGTCAGAATGAGAGAGGGTGATGAATGGAAAACAGCGTTCAAGACAAGATATGGCCTTTTTGAATACACCGTCATGCCTTTTGGTCTGTGTAATGCTCCAGCAGCATTTCAATTTTTCTTGAATGACGTTCTTAGAGAGTACCTCGACATATTTGCCATAGTCTACATCAATGACATTTTGATCTACTCTGACAATGAAAACGAACATGTCCAACATGTCAAGAAAATTCTTGCAGCCCTTCAAAAGCACCATTTATATTGCAAACTAACCAAGTGTGAGTTTCATGTTACCACAGTTGAGTTTTTAGGGGTTATTCTTACCCCTCAAGGTATGGTGATGGCAGAAAAGAAAGTAAAAGCTGTATCTGATTGGCCCACCCCAAAGACTGTTCGTGATGTACAATGTTTCCTGGGGTTTGCAAATTTTTACCTGAGATTTATAAATAATTTCTCCCAGACAGTGGCTCCAATCAATAAGCTACTAAGAAAGAAAGAAAAGTTTGTATGGTCCCCAGAAGCTGATATAGCCTTCTCGACTTTGAAGAAAGCTTTCTCCACTGCCCCAGTCTTGACTCATCCTGATGCGAATCGACCTTTCATAGTGGAAGCTGATGCTTCAGATGTAGCAATAGGAGCCGTCTTATCACAACGGAATAAAGACACTGGTCAACTTCATCCTGTAGCTTATATGTCTCGGAAGTTGAACGAAGCCGCACAGAACTATGTAATTGCTGAAAAAGAGCTTCTGACGATTCACGACACCTTTAAAGAATGGAGACATCATTTGTTGGGTGCCAAATACACTGTCACAGTATATACTGATCATCGTAATCTTCAATTCATGTGTTCCGCCAGACTTTTGACCCCTTGGCAATTACGCTGGCTGCTGTTTTTTGCCAAATTAGATTTTGTAGTAACCTTCCGGCCTGGTAAAGATAATCGCCTTGTCCCGTCAAGAGTCTACCACGTTGCCTGCATTTCAAGCTTCCAGAGCTATCATTGCTCCTGACAAGGTTCTATGTATCATAAAAACTGAAGATTTCTTTGAAGAAATTCGCAACTCTTTCACTGTTGAAAAATGGCAAACATGGGCCCAAGCAGATCCCAAAAGGTCAATCAAGCAAGGACTACCCTTTCATGACGCTCATTTGTTCGTACCCACTACCAAACTTCGCAAGATAGTGTTTCATTGGTTGCATGTTATACCGACGGCAGGTCACCCAGGTACTCCTAGAACTCTTGAACTGATCCAACGCTATTTTTGGTGGCCTACCCTAACAAAAAATGTAAAAGCAATGGTAAACAACTGCGAAGTTTGTGCTCGCATTAAAACAAGTCATTCAAAACCAAAAAGGTTGTTACATCCACTTCCAACCCCAAGTCGTCCATGGGAGCACATTTCTTTAGACTTTATTACCGGACTGCCAGTGGTTCAACAGCATTCAGTAATTCTGGTGGTAGTAGATAGTCTCACGAAATATGGACATTTCATTGCCTGTAAAAAATTGCCCACTTCTAGTGAACTGGCAACTATTTTACTGAACAGAGTGGTTCGTTATCATGGACTGCCAAAAGTTATCCTCTCTGATCGGGAGTCACAATTTGCCTCCAATTTCTGGAAGACATGGTGTAAAACACTCCAGGTGACATCTACGCTATCTACTAGTCACCATCCTCAAACAGATGGTCAAACAGAGAGACTAAATCAGACTTTGAAACAATACCTACGTGCCTACGCTGAAAAGGCACTTCATTCTTGGACATCTATGCTCTGGTTAGCTGAGTTAGCTTACAATAACTCATTCCACACTTCTATTGGTGTTACACCCTTTTTTGGTTTATTTGGCTATCATCCTGACACCCTGCTCATCACAATTCCTCAAGAAAGTTCTCTTACTCCAGCTGTGTCAGAAACCATTCATCATTTGCATCAAACCTAGAAACTGATTCAACAGCATGTAGAAAAAGCCAAACAAAAATACGAAAGGCATTATGACAAGAAACATTGTGAGGGACCGCAATATCAACCAGGTGACAAAGTGTGGCTTTCCACAAAACATATAGACTTTAAGAAGAAGCACATGTTTAATCCCAAATGTATAGGTCCTTACACAGTCCTTCAGCAAATCAACCTGGTAACCTATAAACTACAATTTCCCAGATCCTTACGGATTCATCCAGTGTTCCACACTTCCCTATTGAAAAGGGCAGTCCAAAAGGTCCACCCTCACCCAGCTCCTGTTCTATTACAGGGAGAAGAAGAATATGAAGTTAAGAAAGTGTTGGATTCTAAACTACGAGGGCGTAATCTATGGTACTTAATCTTGTGGAATGTTTAAGGTGCTGAAAGTAACTCATGGGTTTCCTCATCTGATGTTCATGCTCCAGTACTTGTGAGACACTTTCATCGTCTTAATCCAGGCAAACCAGGCCCTAGAGCGCGTCTGGGAGAGGGGAGTACTGTCAACACCAGGACAGTGCGTGCTCTATTGGAGACTAGAATGCAAAAACCCAGCACTCTCAAAACAACGTAATTTATGCATTGTGCTGATATGTTGTTGTTTAACCTTTTGCATTGCAGAGTTCAATCCTGAAGACTTATTTTTAATGTGCTTACAAATGCTGTTCATTTGCAATGTATTGCTGCAGGCTTTCAGAGTGTGTTAGGGTGGGGTCCCTTTCCAGGGCCTTCTAGAGATTTTCCCTGCAACATGCCTGGGTGTGGTTGTGGGCTGGGGCAAGACTCTATAAAAAGGAGCCAGCATAGCTCCAAGTGCTCACTATTCAGAGGTACCGGTGCAGAGTAGCATCTACTTTCTGAGCTTCTGTCCCGGTGGCCTATTTGATCTTCCAGACATCTGACTTTCATTCTTCATTTGGAGATCCTTGTTCTGGGCGGTAAGACGGTGGTTGGGCTGGCCTCCTGATGCCGTTATCGAGAACTCTCATCTTCTTGGGCCTAATTCTTTTAGGATTTGACAGAGTACTTTGCGCGTGTGAAATATGCGCTTGAGTGTTTGTGACATTTGCAGGGTGACTTGCGAATCGGCAAGACGCGCGATTCGTTTCATGATAATTTAATCTTGTTGTTCATTGCACGCTACCATTTCTTGACATTTGCATGGTGGCTTAAGAATCGGCAAGACGCGCAATTCGTTTTATGATGTTTTAACTTTGTTGTTCATTGCGCGCTACCATTTCTTGACATTTACATGGTGGCTTAAGAATCGGCAAAAGACGCGCGATTCGTTTCATTGCACTTTGATCTTGTTATTCATTGTGAGCTGTTATTTCTTGGCATTTACATTGTGGTTTACGAATCGGCAAGACGCGCAATTCATTTAATGATTAGACTTTGATATTCATTGCGTACTACCATTTCTTGGCATTTTACATGGTGACACTCGAATCGCCAAGACACACGATTCTCTCCTCGAGTTTAATTCATGTTGTTTATTGTATGCCACTATTCTAAGATATTTATCATGTAATATTCGAGTTGACAAGTTATGTGATTTGTTTTCCTGAATCCATATTGTGTTATTCATGGTGCACAATCCTTTTATGGTGTTCACTATATATATATTTATAAATCTACAATATGCGCAATTTGTGTTGAAACGTTTTAAGAGTACACAGAAGATCAGAGTTTCTAGATGCAATATTGTATGGTCCTAGTATGCATTCTCAAAAAAGGATTTATATGACTGGTTTAAAATTTAGTCAGAATGTTTTTCTGATTCTCATGTAAAGGAAAGTACTTGAATAAGAAAGCTTTCATTTATTCCATCTTGATTCCCTTACAGGTATCCGGCCATCTTGAAACTTAGTCATTTTAAATGTAATTCTTAGATTGTTCATGTTTTCAGAATGACTATGCTTAGAATCATAGTTTAGTATTGATATCAGGAGATATAATTTTCATATTGTGTGTTCTAACCTTTTTCTTACTACAGGTCTCGATCCCAGCTCTTTCCCTTCCTAATCCCCTCTTCCCCTCTTTAACTCTCTTAGCATCTGTGATTTATCTATCAGAGTCTTGGAGCTGTTCAGTGGTGGACGTGTTGGGAATGTGCGCAGACCCCGAGGATCTGGTGACTCTGACAGATGGCTTCTCCACTGGCTCTGGAGGGGGAATTGTGCGCAGTGAGCTTCATCCTGGGAAGGATGGGGTGAGTGGATGTCATCTCCACTGGTTCTGGAGGGGGCAACATGCCCTGTGATGCAGATCTTGGGGAGTGCAAGGTCACAGTCTCTCACCTGGGTGTCAGACACACAGGAGTTGCTGGGGCCAGGCCGCACTATATCCCATGGACGCAGGACTACACACTGTCCGCCGGCGGTGATGGCTGCTCAGTGGTGGCAGTGGTGGTGCTGGTGGCAGTGCTGGCAGTGGTGGGGGGAGGCTCCAGCCCTTTCCATGCAGCCTCTGACAGCCACCCACTGGGGCTGCTTCTGCTGGCAGTGGTGCTGGTGGCGGTGCTGGCAGTGGTTGGGGGAGGCTTCGGCCCATCCCCTGCAGCCTCGGATGGCCACCCACTGGGGCTGCTGCTGCTGGCAGTGGTGCTGGTGGCGGTGCTGGCAGTGGTGGGGGGAGGCTCCGGCCCTTATCCTGCAGCCTATGACGGCCGCCCACTGGGGCTGCTGCTGCTGGCAGTGGTGCTGGTGCTGCTGCTAGCAGTGGTGGGGGGAGGTTCCAGCCATTCCCATGCAGCCTCGGACAGCTGAACCACCATTGTTGGTGGAGGGGCCTCCCAACACCAGGCCTCTTGTCCTTTTTGTCTGCTGGTGCAGGCCCCTTTCCCTTCTTGCCAGCAGCTGGGAATGGCTCCTTGTTCCTTTTGACAGCAGCTGGGGACTGCTCCTTGCCCTTCCTCTCATCAGCCGGGGATTACTCCTTGCCCTTCCTTTTACCAGCTGGGGGTGCCTCCATGCCCTTCCTTTTTGCAGCTGGGGTGCCTCCTTGCCTCTCCCTGCAGCAGCTGGGGGTGCCTCCTTGCCCTTCCTTGCAGGACTAGCTACAGGCACCCTATCAGTGTGGCTGCCTGGTGCCCAGGATCCTCTCCCACCTGGTGTAGCTGAGGACACTACTGTGCCCGTGGACTGGGTGGCTGAGGTGCTTGCCTGCATTTTGTCCACCCTGGCCTGACGTGAGGGACATGGGGGGGCTAGGGAAGAGGTCAATGTTTCTTAGGGACATTGGGGCAGGAAGAGGGAGATGGTTTGGGAGTGGAGGAAGAGGGAGTGGTTGTAGGAGGTGTCAGTCTGCTGTGTTTGGGCGCAGGTGCATGGGCTGGATGCTGTTGTGAGGTAAATGGCTGTTAGGTGTCTGAGTGCTTGTGTTTGTGTACTTTGGGAGGAGGGGGCACAGACACAACGGGAGAGGACACAGGGGACATGTGCATGGAAGTGGGGGTGGTAACTGCCAGTGAGGGGCGTGTGCTGTTAGTTGTGCTAGTGATGGGGGGTAGTTGGTGAGGATGTAGTTCATGCAGGTGTGAGTGTAGATGCAACTGGAAGGGAGGTGGAGGACAAGGAGGAGGCGGCCACAGTGGAGGCAGTGGATGTTGGTATCCCTGCATCTGGATGGTATTTGTGTGAGTGCCTGTGTGATGAAGTGTGGTGCTTGTGTTTGCCATGTCCACTCTTGTGTGTTGTCCTGGGTGCATGCTCGTCTGCCTCTGTGCTTGGAATAGGTTGGGGTTGAGGGGAATGGGATTAGGTAGAGGAAGTTGGAGGTGGGAGGCTAGAAACAGGGAAAATGGCTGCAATCAGAGAGGAGGCCAGAGCCTGGATTGATCTATGTTGGGCCGCCATGCCAGTGTGAATGTCCTCCAGGAATGCATTTGTCTGTTGCATTTGGGCTGCCAGCCCCTGGATGGCATTCACAATCGTTGACTGCCCAACAGAGATGGATTGCAGGAGGTCAATAGCCTCCTCACTTAGGGCAGCAGGGCTAACTGGAGCAGGGCCTGAGGTGCCTGGGGCGAAGGAGATGCCCACCCTCCTGGGTGAGCGGGCAAGGGAAACTCGCTGAGGGGCCTCTGTGAGGGCGGTGCTGGTACGGGGTTGGCGGCTGTACCTGTAGCTGGGATGGGCACAGAGGTGTCCGCCACCACCAGGGAGCTTCCATCGGAGGAGGAATCCGTGTCCGAACTGTCCCCTCCAGTCTCCGCTGTGGTGCTCCCCTCGCCCTCCTTCCCACTGGTGCCCTCACCGTCGGTGGATTCGGCCTCCTGGGTCCTGTGGGCTGCAGCTCCCTCTGTCCCCTGTGCCTCTACTCCTCCGCCAGATGATGCTAATGCACATAAGGACAAAGTGACAAAACAAAAAGGGGGGGAAAAGACAAAGGATACACTTGGTCAATGGCGGCAACAACACTACCGTTGGCGTACATGACACACACACACACACACACACACAGATACAGCCCTACGCACTAT
The DNA here is from genome assembly GCF_031143425.1 of Pleurodeles waltl. Classification (NCBI taxonomy): domain Eukaryota; kingdom Metazoa; phylum Chordata; class Amphibia; order Caudata; family Salamandridae; genus Pleurodeles; species Pleurodeles waltl. The sequence goes on along the minus strand of NC_090440.1, from coordinate 1,873,004,343 downwards.
ACTAGGCAATGTACTACCAGTCACAATGCTAGTCACCAGGCCATGGATAGGAACACCTAATGCCAATTGCAGCATACCTGAGACCCAAAGACCCCTGCCCATTAGTAGATGCCTACTAGCTTGGTTGGAGGTATTTTACATCAGAACCCTGCCCAACATGGGACCTACTCTGCAATGACAGGCCGGCCTAGGGTCACCCACAGACCCACAACCCCCACCCGGATACCACCCCACCAGGTGCAAGTTATATATTGGGGCACTGTACTCACCCCCTTGTGGCTGCTGTGATGCCCCCAAGCACCCATCCAGCTCCGTATAGGCCACCGCCAGTATGCAGGCCATCAGGGGGGCCAGGGTTCGATGGGCACTTCTTCCTCGTTGGGAGGCCATCCCCAGCTGGGCCTCCGCTGTCTTCCATGCCTAGCGTCTCAGGTCCTCCCACCGTTTGCAACAGTGGGGGCTCTGCCTGTCGCAGACCTCCAGGGTCTGCACGTCCTTGGCGATGGTATGCCATATACCCTTTTTCTGATGGGTGCTGAACTGCAGGTAAATGGACACAGGGAAAGGTATTAGTCCGACCGTCCTGCCTGTTACACTCATGGCCCCCCATGCCCCTTCCAACCCCATTAGCACAGACATGGCCCACCATACATGCTGCACGCTGTCCAGGGCCCATCCACCACACACCCCCTACATGAGGCCGTCACACACAGCACTCCATGCATTCACGCCCCATGCATCATACTCATGGTGTACTCACCTGTTGGTCTGGAGGCCCATACAGTATTCGGTACTGGGGTAGGACCCTAATCACCAGTCTCTCCAACTCCGCTAAGGTGAAGGCCCTTTCCCCAGTGACACGAACCATGGTCAGTTCCATACAGAGGTCACAGCAGCACATGCAGTGTAGCTCCTCTCCTGTTGAAGGTCAGGTAGCAAGTGAGTGAACAGATAGAAAATGGCGGTGATGTCCGCGGCGGTGCATACTGTCACCGCCGGCGTACATCAACATTGGCCACTGTACTCCATAGTGCCCAATGTTAACCAATAAGGAGTTGTACGGCGGTTTTCGACCGCCTCCGGCAACGGTGCACATCGTCAGCGGAATTACCTCATTTCCACTTGTAACTCCAAACAAGACAGGTGGATGCCATTTCAGGGGGGGTGCAGACCATGGCTCCTAACTGTGTCACAGTACACATATGCACCATTTGGACCTCTCCAACAAAATACTGTTACAATCACAACATGCATTGAAGTGTAGTGGTTGGAAATAAGAGATACTGACCAGCTGCTCACCATTTTGCCCCATAGATTGCAACTGCTGCGGATGAATAGGAGATAGAGACATACCCCCGTGTACTGACCCCTGGCGGACTTGGCAACAATGGAGGGCAGGCACATTATCCTCACCTATATACTGGACAGGGCCACAATCACAAAGCTGTGTGCCCAATTGGAGCCTGACCTAATCTCTGCTATCCGTCACCCCACCGGGATCCCCCCTCTTGTGCAAGTGATATCAGTGCTCCATTTCCTGGCAACTGGCTCCTTCCAAGTGACAGTGGGCTTGGCAGCAGGAATGTCTCAGCCAATGTTCTCAATAGTGCTGACCAGAGTGTTGTCTGCCCTGATAAAGCACATGCACAGCTACATAGTTTTCCCCAGGTGGAGGATTTGACCACAGTGAAAGCTGATTTCTATGCAATGGGACACATCCCCTACATAATTGGAGCAATTGATGGTACACATATTGCTTTTGTCCCCACAACCCCGGCGAAATGAACAGGTCTTCAGAAATCGAAAGAGCTTTCACTCCATAAATGTGCAGATGGTGTGCCTGGCGGACCAGTACATCTCCCACGTCAATTCAAAATATCCTGGGTCTGTGCATGATGCCTTTATCCTGAGGAATAGCAGCATCCCATATGTGATGGCTCAACTCCAGAGGCACAGGGTGTGGCTAAGAAGTGAGCCCTGGTTCCCACCCAGTATATGTTGGTGTATGGGTATGGTGTGGGCCCTAAGGGTTGGTGTATGGCTAAGAGTTGTCCCTCGATATTTGCAGGTGACTCTGGTTACCCCAATCTCTCATGGCTACTGACCCCTGTGAGGAATCCCAGGACAAGGGCAGAGGAACGTTACAATGAGGCACATGGGCGAACAAGAAGAATTATAGAGAGGACCTTTGGCCTCCTGAAGGGCAGGTTTTGTTGCCTCCATCTAACAGGTGGATCCCTGCACTAGTCACCCAAGAAGGTCTGCCAGATCATCGTGGCATGCTGTATGTTGCACAACCTTGCCTTACGTCACCAGCTGCCTTTTCTGCAGAGGATGAGGCTGGAGATGGCCGTGTGGCAGCAGTGGACCCTGTGGACATTGAAGATGAGGAGTCAGATGATGAGGATGAGAACAACAGAAGTGCAATAATTTGTCAATACTTCCAATGACACACAGGTAAGACAGTGTAACTTCACATTTAAATGACTGTTTTGTGTTTGACGTTGTCACTGGCAGGCTGATTTTCCCTCTTTTATGGCCACTCACTGTACCCTTTGGCATCTATACTTGCAGATATTTGTACCCCACTATTGCTCCTGGTGTGTTGACTGCAGCCAACTACAGGTCATTCCTATGTATACATTACTATACAGTTGATTTTCAATGTTTAAACCTTGTTAAACAAATACATACTTAAATCATTTGACATACTCCATACTTGTATTTTTTCAAAGGGTGTTTATTTAAGTGCTAAGAAGGAGTGGGGGATCTGCAATGGGCTGGGATGATGGTGGAGGAAAGTCCAGGTTACAATCCAGTCTATTTGTATCACAGGTGCATTGTCCAAGGGGGCATAGGAAGTGGAGCAATGGCAGTTCAAGGTGGACAGGGTGACAAAGTGGGACACAAAGGGGACACTCAGGAGAGTCTTATTTCCTGGCAGGGGTCTTGGCAATAGTCTCTGGCTTGTGCCTGGATCGCAGGGAACGTTTGTGGGGTGGTTCTTCTTCTGCAGAGGGAGGGATGCGGGTGGCCTGTTGGTCCTGTGGTGGGGCCTCCTGTCCACTAGCAGCAGTGGAGGTGGAGGGCTGTTCATCGGTTTGGCTATTGGCAGAGGCCAGGTGGGGTGCCACTGCCTCCCTCATAGTGTTGGCCATGTCTGAGAGCACCCCTGCAATGCAGACAGGGTGGTGTTGATGTCCTTCAGGTCCTCCCTGGACCCCAGGTACTGTCCCTCCTGCAGCCACGTGTTCTTCTGCAACTTGTCCAGTATCTGGCCCAGCGTATCCTTGGAATGTTGGTATGCTTCCAGTATCACAGTGAGTGCCTCCTGGAGAGTTGCTTCCCTGGTCCTGTCCTCCCCCTGGTGCACAGCAGTCCTCCCAGCTTCCCTGTTGTCCTGTGCCTCTGTCCCCTGAACTATGTGCCCACTGCCACTGACACCAGATCCCTGATCGTCCTGTATTTGTGGGGTGGCCTGGGGTCCCTGTAGTGGTGGACACACTGTTGATTGATGTGTCCTTGGGACAGTAGTTGGGCCTGCTGGGTGGGTGCTGTGATGGTGTTTCCTGGGGGGTCAGGGTCTGTGGCGGTGTGGGAGTGTGCCTGGGTAACCGACTGTCCGGAGATCCCTGATGGGCCAGGTTGGCCATCATGATCCAGGCGAGCAGAGCTGCTGTCATCACTGTGGGCCTCTTGTGGGGGGGCTGCTGGATGTTGCTGGCACCTCTTCTCCGTTGACATTGGCTGGGGGACCTGTGGGGATGTAAATACGGTGTTATTGTTTCTGTGTGTGACATCATGTGCATGGGTGTGTTGCCTTTATGGTTGTTGTTACCCTGGCAGATTTGCCTTTGTGTGAGTTGCTATTTGTTGGGCTAGGTGATTCTCTCCAGTTTGCATGCAGTGGAGATAGCTGTCCATGAAGGTCTGTGAGGGGTGTCCATGCATTGGTGTTACATGCAGGGCTTGGTATTGGGATGAGTGGGTTGTGATGGTGGGGTAGTGGGAGGTGGTGAAGTGATGGGAGTGAGAGTAAGGGTTTGTGATGGCATGCACTTCTACAACCACCCCAGGTAACTTTCTGGCTCCAAAGACCTCTGAAGGACCAGGACAAACTTGCTAAGCCAACCCAACCAAGGTGCATTGCTGCTGGGCTGTATACAAAGGTTTCTCTCATACTGAGCTTTTTTGGGATGGCAAATCCTCATAGATTGTCACGATTCTTCCACTTCAATTACAAACGAACAACCATCATTTAATTCTAGTGGACACCAATGGGAATATACATTACAAAATGATAATAATGAATGTTAACTGTATTACAAACTCATTTTAACATAATCATGTTCATAAACTATTGATCAATATAATATTAAACATATCCTTTCCCAGTTCGACATGCAACAATTGTTTGCATATGTCAAGTCTTTTTGAACTTTGCAGTATTCTTCATGTCCTTTCTCAGTTTCCATAGTAGCTTCCAAGGCCATCTTCGAGACTATAAAAGCAGCCCCACCCCTCACATACGTGTGGGTTATTCTTGGTGGAGACAGAGGTCTGGTGTTGTCTCTGGTCGTGCTTGTTTCCCTGGGGACGCTCTTCTTTCCCAGTCCCCAGCGAGTCAGCGTGTCATCGCGTGTTGCAAAAGCAGAATTCCCCGAATGTTTTCAGTCACCATCAGGTAGGGGATCAACGGTTATTTATAGGATAGAAAGAACGGCAATCCTACAGCAAGATCACACGTTTAAGGTTTGGTTTTTGAGCTTCTATGACAAGCCGAATTGTCCAGGGAGCTTTTGTTAAGTGTTTAAACATTGAAGGCAACGTTGTGATGAACAATACTGATATATATCGTGGCGCTCACAGCCATGGTTTCTGTCGCTTCTGTACCGCTACGAAAACCATGGCGGTAGGCACTATCAGTGCCAGGGAATTCCTTCCCTGGCACTGATAGGGGTCTCCCCTGTCCTCCTGCCCCTTCCCAGAGTCCCCCTTCCCTCCCCCTTGCCCTCCTGACCCCCTGACATACACACACCTACACACATGCATACATTCATACACACACACAGCAATACTCACAAACATTCATGCTAGCACATACGCTATCACACGAAACAACATACACGTAAACTCACACCCATTTATGCACACACCCATTACACATGCCTCACACCCGTATGCACGCACACAAACACAGTCACGCACCCCCACACACACACACACAACACCCCCATCCCCCTCCCCTGTTGGAGAACCCAGCTTACCTGCTTGCAGGGGGTCCTCCGGCAGGAGACGGGATGCGGGCTGCTGCCAGCAGCGTCCGCAAGCAGAACACTGCCAGGCTGTATCATGGCTCATGATACGGTTGGCGGTGTTTTGCTGGAATGGTGCTGCTGCCGGCACCAGCGGCACATTACCGCCGTCTGCCGCCATGACCGTAGCCAGAATTCAGCAAGCCTTTTTGCAGAATTCCGGCTATGGTTATATTTTGGTGGACGGTTGGTTGCCACGGCAATGGTATGTTGGCAGCCGTCACCGTGGCGGTAAGCAGCATTTGCCGCCAATGTTATAATGAGGTCCTATGTGCCATTGAAGAAATCTTGACTAGGTGAATGTTATTAACTTATTAATGTTATTAACTTATCCAGCTGGTATTGGAGCTTTCCTGGGTGTCAAATTCAAACTTCTCCCCCTTGGAGCTTTCTCATCAAAGACAGCTTCACCAAGACCTCGTCCAACAGCTATCCGGTCTCATAGAGTCCTCTTTGGCTACAGCCTGCGGCCTTGGCTGGCTGAGGATTTTTGACTTCCATTAGTCTCAAGGTGAATCCTCTGACACCCACTTTGGGCAGGTCACTGACACTGCACCACCACACTCCACAAGAGCACATGTCTGCTCATCTTAGACACAGGGAGAGTGAAGTGTACACCACATCAACATCCCATCTACCAATTCAACTGGCACCCTCACATTGCTCACATGTCACAGGCTGTTGTCAGATTGAAGACATATGTATGGATGTGTCACGGAACACAAATGCCCCTCCCATGAAGCATCCCAGTAATGGACCCACACATCTCCCACATTCCAACACAATGGAAGGTCAATAGGATAAACAATATTTTGTGACACAACTATCCAAAGCTCACAATGCAAACAATACCTACACAATAGAGATAGGGGCATCAGGAGCAGTTATGGATAGTTGCTGCCTTGGGACACATTTCACTTTGCGCATGCTCTAAAACACCATTTGCACTGGAACAGGCCCTTCATGTATCTCAGGGACAAACAATATTTGAGCCATGTAACATGCCTATCTGCACAATGTATAAATACAAGTCAAGGTAGCAAATACATCAGCAACAGCATGGGCCATACATCTAGATGAAGTAGCTGCAAAGTACACACATCAAAATGGACACATGGTGAGTCAAATGCAAAGGAAGGTTGCACAATTCAACACCCTCCTTATGTGGACATACAAAACTATCTACTAGCTTCCACACATGAAATGAATGTACAATCCATATTGGGGACAATTTTAGCATCATACATGCTGAAATTGACCAACACAAGATGAAATATTTACCATAGCAAAAATAACACAATACAATGGCACCCCAATTGAATTAACAAACACATATCTATACATTGGAAATTTACCCTTGTCTTAGGTGACACCAGCACTGCTCACAAGTCAGAGTTTGCAAACAACAGCAAATGGATCAGCAATCAGGGTGAAGCACACACAACTGTAGTCATATAACAAAAGTTACACGCTGCCTGTGGAAATGGTGGCTGCTGAGGTGTCTGTGGGTATCTATTGAATGCCTGTGTGCATCTTGTGGTGTTTGTGTCTATGTGTGCTGCTTGTGTATGTTGAGGTGTGATTGAAAATGGGGTCTCTAGTTGGCAGTATGTTTGCACTGTGTCAAAGTAGGGACCCTCACTTTAGACAGGGCAAGGGAGTCACAGAGCTAAAATAACCCCTGCTCACCCCCTGGTAGCTTGCACAAGCAGTCAGGCTTATCCTAGAGAAAATGTGTAAAGTATTTGCACACATACACACACATACAGAGTAACACAGTGAAAACACTACAAAAGGATACCACACAGTTTAGAAAAATAGCCAATAATTATCTGAAAAACAGAAGATCAAAACAACAAAAATCCAACATACACAAGCAAAGATATCACTTTAGAAAAAATTCAGAGTCTTAATCCAGATGAATCAATGGTTGTCTCTTTTTACCACACAATACCTGGGAGGCATCAAAAACAAAGACAATGCGGGCCACAGAGGAGGTGAGGCACTGGAAAACAAATCACTGCATCGGTTCCTTAACACACAGCCCCCTTACTGACAGGGGAGGTGATAAGTCGATTCTTCCTCTGCAGGAGAGGAAATGCATTGATTCCCTAATGGCAGGGGAGGAGATGCATTGGTTCCTTACTGGCAGGGGAGGTGATGCGTTGGTTCTCTCCCCACAGGAGAGGTGATGCATCGGTTTCCAGTCATTCAACCTCGATTCCTTGCTGCATTGGGGGGTCGATGTGAAATTGATGCCCAGGGGCAATGCGTGGGAGAATCCTGACATACTGGGATGATAGGGCTGCAGTGGAACAGGCACTGCAGTGGTCCTACAGGCACTGCATCGATTCTTCCACTGCAAGACAGGCACTGCGTCAACTCTTCAGCCGCAAGGCAGGTGCTGCCTCAACTCTTCTGCCACAAGCGAGGTGTTCCATCGATTTTCAGCCGCATCGATCTGTTGAGTAGAATTTCTTCCTCAGGACACCAGTTTCCACTTCCCAGGGTCTGGACTTGGCACCACTAGGCAAGTTGGGACTGTCAGCAGGAGAGTCTGGGCACTGGCAGATGAAGTATTTGATGTCCCTGAGACTTCTAACAAGAGGCAAGCTCAGTTCAAGCCCTTGGAGAACCTTGGAAAGCAGGATGTAGAAAGCAAAGCCCAGTCCTTTCACTCCCAGGACAGAAGCAGCAAGCCAGTACACCTAAGCAACAGGCAGAGTGGCAGTCCCTCCTACGGCATCTAGCTCTTCTTCCTGGCAGAATGTCCTCAGTCCAGAAGTGTTCTGAAGTTGTGGTCTGAGAGGCCCAATACGTATACTCATTTCTGCCTTTTAAGTAGGCAAACTTCAAAGGAAAGTCTTTGTAGTGCACAATTCCCTGCGTTTCCTGTCCTGGCCACAGACACACGCCAGGGGGTTAGAGACTGCTTTGTGTAAGGACAGGTACAGCCCTATTCAGCTGCAGGCCCCAGCTCCTCCCACCACTTTAGCCCAGGAAGACCGATCAGGATATGCAGGGCACACCTCAGCTCCCTTTGTGTGACTGTCTAGAGTGAATTCACAAATAGTCCTGACCCAGACATGTATTCCACAGCTAGGCAGAGGCACAGAATGGTTAAACAAGAAAATGGCCATTTTCTAAAAGTAGCATTTTCAAGCTTACAATTTAAAAACCAACTTCACCAAAGGATGTTTCTTATATTGTGAGTTCAGAAACCCCAAACTCCACATCTCCATCTGCTCCTAATGGCAAATTACACTTAAAATATATTTAAGGCAATTCCCATGTTATTTTATGGGAGAGATAGGCCTTGCACTAGTGAAAAACTGTTTACAGGGCTACTCATGAGGGAGGCATAATCAGTGCTGCAGACCCACTTGTAGTATTTGATTTTCAGGTCCTGGGTACACATTGGGCAATTTACTAGGGACTTTTTTGGTAAATAAAATATGCCTAAAATGGATAAACCAATTACCAATACAGTTTAGACAGACAGGACTTGTACTTTAGCACTAGTCAGTAGTAATAAATTGTCCAGGCTCCTAAAGCCAGCAAAATCGAAATTCCGCACAGGAGGTCGAAAGCCAAAAAGATAGGGGGAATCACACAAAGAGCTGACAGGTCTAACATGGTGGGTGCGTGGAGATGTATCTGTGTGCTTGGGACAGGTAGGTAAATAGGGAATTTGAACTGGGAAGAGTGAGTTGGTGTGGGGGCGCGGGGTATTTGTAGGGTTGGATGGCTGCCATCAGTGAGGATGCCAGAGCCTGAAAAGATCTCTGTAGGCCAGACATGTCACAATGAATACCTTCCAGGTATGCATTTATCTGCTGAGGTTGGCTTGCCAAACCCTGGATGGCATTCCCAATGGCAGTCTGCCCCACAGAGATACTCCTGAAGAGGTTAATAGCCTCCTCACTCAAGACAGCAGGGCTAACAGGGGCTTGGGCTGAGGTGCTTAGGGTGAAGGAGACGCCCACCCTCTTGGATGTGGGGGCACAGCCAACTGGGTGAAGAGCAACAGGGAGGGTGGCCACAAAACTGGGATGGCAGACAAGAATGGTACAGAAGCCGGTCTTAACTAGTGAGTAGCCACTGGAGGTAGAATTTGAAGATGACAAGGTTGATCCTGTGTCCTCCGTGGCACTCTCCTCACCTTCTGGGCCACTGGGTTCCTTCGTGTCAGTGGTGTCATGACTGGAGGTACCATGGCCAGATGCTTCCCCACTTGGTTCTGCCTTATCTCCTTGCTTGGGATGATGCTGCAAATACAAAAAGAAAAAGGGTCACCACATGTTCCTGACCACACTTGACCAACAGCTGTGATTAGCAAACATTACCATGATGTCATGTAGACCCCACCAACAAACTACATCAAAGTGGCTCCTACATGTACCACACCATATGCATGCATGCCACGTGAACTGTCAACAGTTGCCCACAGGTAAATGAGAATCTCAGACAAATTCAATTGCATGCGTGAATTTGTGCAACACAGTAACCATTGAACAAGTAGGAGACCTCATCACCTTCAAAGATTTGCCTCATGGAGCATATCTCAATTACCTGTTGTCATACATTAGTAGGCCAATGCCAAGTTAATTCCCACAGATCCCACACAAGTTCATGCATATATCTATTCATCACATTTACAATACCATAACAATACGGAATGATGAAATGCTGGCATGTTGCTGAAGACTGTAGACAGTAGCCTGAAGAAGGTGACATGAAAATACCCATGTCACACTGGAAACAAATCTACAATACACACTTCACCATCTGTAAATTGCCCTAACGAAGTTATGTAGGTGGTACGAATGTTGCTCAGATATACAACACATTTGGCATGTAAATGTACACTGTAGACAAAATGTGCAAATTGCCAGGGAGATATGTCTCTAAAATCCACCACACAGTGAATCAACTAATCCCAGGGAAATCACCTGTACTGTATGGCACCGCTTACAATGACATACTCTAATTGCATCAGTAGAAGGCGGTATTCCTTTGTATGTTGGAGAGGCCCAGATATCTCAAAGCCCCCCAACATGTTGTCCAATGGAAAGCTACATCACTGTCTCCATTTTGGTCTTGCAAACCCAGATTCAGTGGATACCTGGTTGTACCCAACCAAATATGTTTCAAACCTATCAGCAAGTCAGTCCATGATGCGTGCCAACAGGCAAAAACCTTCCACATATCAATTATTTGCAGAGCACTTTGTTACACGATGGCACATCAATGGCATGGAAATGCACAGTGTGTGTAAAAACTGTAGTCCTACCAGTCATGTCCCTCATTGCTACTGCAGTTGTACATGCCAAATGACACACAATGACACGTGAGGGTATGTGTGAGCCAACAATCAATGGTGACACACACCTGTCCTATGGCACCACATGAAATGTAGCCCCATTACATATGTCTAATTCAAAACACAGTTTAACATGCAAATATATGAGAGGGAATACAGAAATTATCCCAGGAACACAGGTAGACCATGCATGAAACAGTATGCACATTTTCTCAAAAGTGAAAGCTACACATGCTAACATGTAGGCACGAAGAATGTTGGCAAAAGTGATGCCACACAAATCATGTCAATGGACGTTCCACACTTACCAAGGGAAAGTATTGATGTGTAGCTACACCCAAAAAACAATGTATGCTCTGTCACATGTATGATGACCACCTTCATATGACAAACAGTACTGAGGCACCAGCTCTCATCACATTCTGAAGACAAGTGGCCTCTGGGGGGCAGATGCCAATTTACTCACTTTACCAGGCACATGCCTGAGGACAGTGATCCTTCATGTCTTTTTCTTTGGGCTGTAACACTGAGTAGAAGAGGTCTATTGCTTAGAATTTAGGCCCATTGCAGCAACAACCATTACTTGATTGATCAATGTACACAGCCATGTGTTGTCCCTGGAGAGCAAATGTTTGGGTGAGTGTACTCTGTTGCGTCCTTAGTCCCTGGGCCAATAGGCAAGGCACATCAGTATGCACCAAATTCCAGACCTACACAAACAGTTACTCATCTTGTGTGTCCCACATGGTCCATCCCCAATCATCAGGGGGAAATGTCAGAACCTTAGACATCAACTTGGCTATGTGACAGGCAGGAATATGCCCTACACTCACTCTCTTGTGGCTGCTGTGCTCCCCTCAAATGCCCATCAAGCTCCAGGTAAGCCACCGCCAGAATGCGGGCCATTAGAGGGTCATGCTCCAACGTGCTCCCCACCCATGCTGGGAGGAGAGTCCCAGCTGGACCTCCACGATCTTCGGGCCAGCATCTCAGGTCCTCCCACCTCTTGCAACACTGGGAGCTCTGCCGGCTATGGATCCCCAGGGTCCGCACCTTCATGGATGATGGCTTCAGATTAATGCACTACCCTGCTCATGGCCTACAATGACTAAGCAAGCCTACTGACATCAGGTAGCCCTTGCTCCAGCAAAATGTACTGTGATGTGAACCACAATGAAACACTACACACTAATGTGGCTTCTGAACGGCAAGCTCCTTAGATTTGACTGGACAAACACATTTACATTCTGCAACATTGACTCAGTGCATGCAGTCCCATAGTACAGACTTCACCCTTACACTTGAGTGATAATGAAAGGACTGGCATTATGGGTATGGAAAGTGTCTTCTCCATGTATGTGTGCACATGTGGCCTACCAACTGCAAACTCCTGCCACTTCAGAACGGTTTTTTGTGGTATGCACCTGTACCAGAGAACACACCTTTGAACATATGTTTTAAACCTACAGAGATGACATCCAGCATACTAAGGTATGTTTGGTTTAATTTCTGCTATGTAACCAAGCTACTGCATTTCATGTCATGGCCTCCCAGGAATCTACACACTGTCTGCACTGTGATTTTGTCATGTATGCAATATGCTTGTACAGGAAAATTATTACTTCTGTGAAGGTGACAACAGATCTGTAGGAGTAAAGGACCTGTCATGAGTCAAAGACACACATTGACAATGATGCAAAATGCACATATGGACTAGTTCAAGGATTTACCTCAGTACTCGTTCCCAATCTAGTCAATGGACTGAGCCATTCAGGGCATGTTTTGCCACTGGAGCCTCATATAGGACACATGACAGGATCGGCAGAAATCAGGGACTAGGCGCAGTGCCACAGTTACATAGCCACAGCGACTATCCCATAGCCTGGACTGTGTCCTATATTGGGAGATACATTTGACAGGCCCTATTCTCTGCAGGTTAAGCATACAGAACCTACATGACACTCACATGTCCATCACTTCCATGTATGACAGTACATCAGGAATGTGGCCTGTATGGTAACCTGAAGGGCACGGTGAGTCATGATAAGCCTTCCAGACAACAATTTGGCAATGCCAGAAGCACAAAACATTTTGCTTACAAGATCCTCAAATGACTCAGGCACTATGCATACACAGCTCATGCTGTCATGCACATACATGTTGTCTAACATTTGCAACCATCATAAACAAAGAAATATCATGGTATGGCAGTAAAAATCTCCTTGCCTAGTTATGTGCATCCAATTCAAGGAGGATCTAGGGCCTCCAGAAACATCACACAACACAACATATATTACTGATCTCCAATACCTGCACCATGTACATCCCATTGATACCACACAAAGTGCAACAACAAGCACACAGAAGTCCAACCAGCACACAGGTGCACATTGTAGCCCACGAGGAGGGAAAGGATGGTGTTGAACAGAGTCTATTGCGCCTATGAGGTACTTACCTGCTCCTCTTGTGATCCATAGAGCTGATCATACAGGGGAAGGACCTCATTCACAAGCCTCTCCAGCACCTCTGGAGAGAAGGCAGGGGCCCTTTCATCTGCCGGACGTGCATGATTGCTCCGAGAGGTGGCACGCAGCAACTGAAGTGGTGGAGATGTTGCTGGCAGCAGGGTCAGGAGTCAAGTGACTGATTTTGCACAATGCAACGTACACACACGCCATGTACATGGTCATCACCAGCGATGAACACAGCCATTGGGCCATGACCGCCACAGGCAACAATGTTAGCCTATGGCTGTGTCTGCCGCGGTTGGTACTGCCTACCACATGGATGACTTCTGCCAGCAGACGGGCAGTTCCTGTTATCCAGTGGAGTAGGTCATTCATCTGCTATTTTGGCAGTTTGAAATACTGTACATGCCCTGTTAACTGCAACACAACAACAATATATGTTTAGGATCATCACAAACATCCTAAATCTGTCTTGTTGTGTAGGTCTGACTACACAACCACCAGTGTAGTGTGTTGCAGGGCACAGATGACATGTGACAGCGGTGCACGGTCTTTTTGGAGGTCAGAAAAGACTTTCACATTTTGAGGGGCAATTGAGTAGCAGATAGTTGGGTGTTGCCTGAATCCATGTTGTGGACACGTGTTCACAACCATGGGGGTCCCAACTGAACCTTGTGTAGTTGACGGCTGTGATGTGTACTGGGTGTAATGTATTTCAGGTCAGAAATGTTTTGTCACATGGTTTTGCTGATATGCATCATGTATGTTGGTGTAGAAACAGTGACTAATGTTGCAAATCATGTTTATTCACACATAGGTACCCTGGGAAATGGAGGATGCAACAACCTCCTGTCTACCATCCATTGTCAGACCTTCAGACCATGAAGGAATGCCACATCATCCAGCTCTACCATCTGAATAGGCAAACAATAGTGGAATTATTCCATCAGTTGAAGCCAGATCTGATGACAGCTAACAGTAACCCATACTGCATACCACCCATTCTTCATGTCATGTCAGTATTGCACTTCCTGGCCACAGGGTCCTTCTAACATACAGTGGGCCTATCTGGAGATATGTCCCAACCTATGTTCAGTCTAGTGTTGAAAGATTTCCTCTCAGCAATGTTGAAACACACTGACAGCTATATCAAGTTTATCTGACATGAGAATTTAGCCAATGTGAAGGCTGACTTCTATAGTTTTGTCTGCCTCCCACGTGTGGTGGGAGCCATTGATTGAACACATGTTGGCTTGCTGCCACTGCAGGCCACTGAACAAGTCTATCACAACAGAAAAAATGTCGATTACATCAACATGCAAGTTGTCTGTTCGGTAGGATCTCTATATCTCAGACCTCTGTGCACGTTTTCCTGGATCAGCACATGAATCTATAATGGTGAACAGCATCATACCGCAGCTGTTGTCACAACTCCAACCAGCGAGCCTTGCTGGTTGATAAGTCATGTTTGCCCAGATTGTGTGTGAGCAATGTCAAGTGCTATAGTGATTAAGTGAGTGACTCATTGTTGCACTTATGTCCCATTCCTTAACAGGAGACTCACCATATCCAAAGCGTTCTTGGTTATTGACGCCTCTGAGGAATCCAACAATGCCAGGGGAAGTCCGCTTCAAGGAGGCTCATGGAAGAACACAGCAGGCACTGGAGTGGGGTTTTGGGCTCCTGAAGGCCAGATTTTGCTGTCTGGACAGGATTGGGGGAGCCCTCCTCTACTCACCCAGGAAAGTGTGTCATATAACTGTGGCATGCTCCATAATAACGCCCTGGGAGGAATAACTTGTACATCCCAGACGAGGGGGTGCCTGTAGTGCCACCGCATGAAAATCATGAAATACCAACTGAAGATGACAGTGGGGAAGAGGAAGGAGCTGACTTGCAAGAAGATCTCACCCACAGCTACTTCTCATGAGTGTAAGTATGTCATGTGATGTCAAGACTGTGATTGTACAATGATCTGTAGCTGTGAGAATGTGTGGAGTTTAGTTTTTTTAAAGAGTTGTGATACTCTGCAAAAATCAGCCAAGGGCTTTTGACACATCCCCACCTTGATGATGTTGCTTTGTTTGTGTCAGGTTTCTTGCAATGTACTTTGTTTTCCAGTTGTTTGCTATGTTACTTGTGTCATATGTATAGTTTTGACCCACAATCCTCCACCTCCAGCCTAGACAACATCTCTCAAGCAGCAAACACCAGCCACACGTTAACTTGTGGTCACTGATTACCACACAGACCACCGCAGTCATCATGTCATCCATCCACACGGGGCCACCGACCCATTCCCCCACTGGCTTTTCAACATCTTAGCCCACACTATTAGCACAGTACTAACCCACATCCTCAACACCTCCATCTGCACAGCTACCTTCCCGGATAAATGGAAGCATGTAGAGGTCAGACCCCTCCTAAAGAAACCCTCCCATGATCCCATGAGACCTCAAAAACTACAGACTGATCTCCCTGCTCCTGCCCTCTTCCAGGCTAAAGTGCTTGAGAAAGCCATCAACCAACAGCTCACGGACTACCTCAAATGAAACCACCTTCGCAACACCTCACAATCTGGATTCCAGGCCAACCACAGCATGGACACTACACTGATCTCCGCCATGGATGATATCAGGACCCTCCTCTACTGAGGGGAGTCTGCAGCTCTGATCCTTCTGGATCTCTCCACAGTGCTTGATATCACCACACTCTCCTCAACAGATTCCATAACACAGGCATCCAACAAAAAGCCCTTAAGTGGGTTGCCTCTTTCCTCTCAGGTCACATGCAGAGCACCTGCCTTCCTCCCTTCACTTCTACACCCAAGAACATCACCTGCAGCATACCCCAAGGACCTTACCTCAGCCTAACCCTGTTCAACATCTACATGACCCTCCTCTCAGACATCATATCCTGCGGACTCTGTATAGTGTCCTACGCCAATGACACAACTGATCCTCTCACTCACCAAAGACCTCTACAAGGCCAATGCCAACTTCCGCAATGCCATGACCAATGTAGCAACATGGATAAAAAACAGCTGCCTCAAACTAAACACCGACAAAAGGGAAGTCCTGATATTCAGGAAGAACACCTCTGTATGGAACCACAGCTGGTGGTCAGCAGAACTTGGACCACAACCCTTTCCATCAGACTATACAGGAACCTCAGCATCATCCTCGACTGCCAACTATCCATGAAATGACAAGTAAACTCAGTCGCATCCTCCTGCTTCTACATCTTCCGTATGCTCCACCAAATCTTCAACTATCGATACCAGGAAGAGAGTTATGCACACCTTGGTCACTAGCTGCTTCGACTATGGCAGCGCTCTCTATGCCGGAGTGACCTCCTAGCTACCTAAAAGACTCCAGACTCCACAGAACACTGCAGCCAGAATCATACTCAACCTCCCCACACTTCAGGAAACTCCATTGGCTCCCCGTCCAGAAGAGATGCTAATTCAAAATCCTCACACTGGCATTCAAGGATCTCCACAACTTAGGGCCCTCCTACATCAACCATTGGCTGAGCTTCTATGTCCCAGCGAGACAACTATGCTCTGCCTCGCTAAGCCTCGCGCACACACACCCCGCATCCATTCCAACCACAGTGGAAGCTTTTCCTTCTCCTACACAGCAGCCAAGTCCTTGAACGGCCTGTCCCTCCACCTTCGAACAGCTCCCTTTCTGTCAGACTTCAGAAGGAGACTCAAAACCTGGCTTTTCAATGGAGATACCACACCCTCAGCACCCAGATACCCTTAGGGGTGATAGTGCTGCACTTTACAAATGTTATGATTGATTGAAGCCCATAATCCTTGTTTTGTTCTTTGTACAGTTATCTTCACCATGAAATCTTCACTTGGGCATTTCAGAGATGTGACATTGGCAGGTATGTGATGATGTTCAGACATACTAAGTGGACATGGATTGTTCCAGGTAATGTAGGTCACAAAGTTTGGGTGTAGGAGACCTGGCCCAAGACAGCTTGCACTGTGATAGGTAGGACGTTCAGAAGTGTCCATTGGACTTGTTTTGTGTCCTGTGGTGGGCCTGATGCATCATGTGGTCAGAAAACATGTTGTCCTAGACCACGACCAAGTCAGTTTCCCCTTCACATTGGCTTAACACTAGTTTTGTCTGACCTGTATGTAGCTGTAGATGTGTTTCATCATTGTAGGACACAGTCTCTGTGCCACAACACTGGCATATGTTTGTATCATATCACCAGATGCATGATTACTGGATTATAATGACCAGGTGATCAGAAACTGTTGTACTGCCATCTGTCTGAATCTTGGATTAAGTGATGTTGGATTACTTAGTATGTGATAAAGCTGAAGCTGGAGACATCAACCACTTCAGTGTTTGCCTATTCTACAGGACAATGCCTGGCAAATCCCTTCCTTTCTTGGTCTGGAGATCTATTGTATGGTTCAAACGGTCTGACATATCGACATGGCTAAATGTGAAATCAAAATCAGAAGACAATGAGTCAGTGATAGGTGTTTTTTATTGTGAAGCTATGAGCAACAGAATATATATGTGACATGACTCAACTAAAAAAAGATACTTGAAGGGGTCAGTCATGGTGAATGAAATCTTTGGAGTAGATGCCACACCACTGGAAGTCCAAAGTCCAGAGTACTCCTCCCATTGGAAATGGAAGGTGGTTCAGGATCAGTCCACAGAATGAATGTGTGACACACAAAGGAAGATCATAAGGAAGAGCATTATTGCTGGCAGTGGTGGGTGTCTTGCCCTCCGCATCTCCTGGATTCTTTTCTAGACGTCCCCGCTTGCGAGGGGGAGATCAGTTGCTACAGGGGCAGGGGTGCCCGTGGCTGGTTGTTCCTCTGGCAGGGCCTCCCTTCCTGTAGCTGGTGCCAATGTACCTGGGCCTTGTGTTGATGAGTCAAAGGAAGGGAAAGATTGGTTTTGGAAAGCCCTGTTCAAGGTGATGTGAATTTCCCTCACCACCCCTATTAGGGAGGCCATGTTGGAATTGTGGCCTCCATTTGATCACAAATGTCCCTACGCAGCTGCTTTATTTCCCAGAGTTTGGTCAACACCTGGCCCATCACGTCTTCGGACTCCTGATAGTCCCCTAAGACGTGGTTGATGATGTCCTGGCCAAAAGCAGCCCCAATGGCCTCATCCCATGGCCCGCAGCATCCCTCCCATGCCCCTACCCCATGGGCCTGTGCCCTTGCAATAGGGTGCCCTCTCCAACTTGTTCCTGGACCCTCATTGTCTGAAGTGTCTCAGAATCCAGGACTGGAGGGCAGAAGATGGTGGACACTGTGCTAGGGACACAGATTGGGGTGGTGAATTGTTGCCTGGGACTGTTTCCGTCTGACCAGGTTGCCCAGATGGGTCACAACTGTCCTCCACATCCAGACACAGATTCGGGTGGCGAATTGCTGCCTGGGACTGTTTCCGTCTGACCAGATTGCCCAGATGGGTCACAACTGTCCTCCACATCCAGACATCCAGGAGTCCCATCATCGCTGAGGGCTTCATCCAGGGGGGTAATGGCAGTCTGTTCCTTAGCCTCTGTGTGCCCAGCGACAGATCCACCTGTTGATGTAAAACGTTGTTTTGTGGCATCTTCTTCCAACGGTTTAGTGTTACAGTAAGCAGAAACCTTAGACAAAGTTAAGTTGTACTTAATCCACTTGTGGCAAGTAACCATGGTATTGGGTGATTTGACATGATGTATGAATCATGCCAGTCCAATTTGACTGCAGAGATGTGCAGATCAGTTGCACTTTGGAGGATGGCCTCAAAATGACATCTTGCCACAAGTGCAGCCAACACAGTAGACTGTCAAGATAAGGCTTTTGCCCTTTTGGGGCTTAGTTGAGTGGAATGCAGCCAGACCCGGGACTTTGTTGTATATGCTTCTGGGGTCATCATGTGCACAGTGCTGTGTCAATGTGTCTGCTGCTGCTGCCAATCTGGATCTCCTTTGTGTGTTCACTCTGGACTGATCCTGAACAACCTACGATTTCCAATGGAGGAGTACTCTGGACTTTGGGCTCCCAATGATGTTGCATCTGTTCCAATGATTTCATTCTCCATGACTGACTCCATCACATTTGAAGTTGTGTTGAGTCATTTCACATATATTTTCTGTTAGTCATAGCTGCACAATAAAATTACTCTTCACTGACTCATTGCTGATTTCATATTTAGCCATGTTGATATGTCAGACCATGTGAATCATACAATGATGAGCCAAGGTACTTGTTAAAGATGGGATATGTTGCATGTACACAGTGTCCAGCTCGGTATTACAACACTCTCACTCAAACACATACATACAAGTGTCTGCTCAAACTAAAAATGTTATTACAGTCTTCAGCACATAGGCTATCAATTTTTCTCAACTACTGGAAATCATGAATGATTGATTCATATTGAGTAAATTAACCTATTGACAGGTACAGACTCCCAAACCATATAAGGAAGGGATTTGTCTGACATTGTCCTGCAGAATAGACAAACATTGATGTGGTTGATGTCATCAGCTTGAGCCGTATCACATACCACACAAAGTAACTCAACACCACATAATCCAAGATACAGACATTTGGCAGTAAAA
The DNA here is from genome assembly GCF_031143425.1 of Pleurodeles waltl. Lineage (NCBI taxonomy): Eukaryota > Metazoa > Chordata > Amphibia > Caudata > Salamandridae > Pleurodeles > Pleurodeles waltl. The sequence goes on along the minus strand of NC_090440.1, from coordinate 1,872,984,625 downwards.
CAGTACCTGATCACAGGTCCATCATAATCCAATGCCCATACACCTGGTGGTAGAACAAACGTTTGTCAGTGTTGTGGCACAGGCACTGTGGCCTACAATGATGAAACACATCTAGAGCAGTGAACAGGTCATACAAAAATAGTGTTTAGCTAATGCAAAGGAAACATGACTTGGTCATAAGCTAGGATTACATATTTTATGACCACATGATGACACACATGATGCATCACGCCCACCACAGCACACAAACCAAGTCTAATTGGCACTTCGACCTTCCACCCAAACACTGGGTAAGCTGTCTTGGCACAGATCTCAAACACCCAAACTCTGTGACCTATATTACCAGAAACAATCCATGTCAGAACAGCATCATATACCTTCCAAATTCACAACTCTGAAATGCCCATGTGAAGATGTCATGGTGAAGGTACCTGTACAACAAACAAAACAAGGAGTATATTCTTGAAACCGTACATATGACACAAATCACATAGTAAGTATGTGGAAAAAAATACATTGCAAGTAAACTGACACAAACAAAACAACAGGATCAAGGTGGGGATGTGTCAAAAGCTATCTTATCAAGCAGCCTTTGGCTGATTATTGTAAAGTGTGAGCTCCCTAGCTGTATCCAAAACACCCAACTCCACACATTCTCACAACTACAGTTCATTCTACAGTCACAGTCATGACATCACATGACATACACTCATGAGAAGTAGCTTTGGATGAGATCCTATTGCAAGTCAGCTTCTTACTCTTCACCACTGTCATCTTCACTTAGTATTTCATGATTCTCATGCGGTGGCACTACAAGCTCTCCGTCGTCAGGGATGTACAAGATATTCCTCCAAGGGGCGATGCTGTGGAGCATGCAGCATGGCACGGTGATATGACACACTTTCCCCGGTGCGTAGAGGAGGGCTCCACCAGTCCTGTCCAGACACCGAAATCTGGTGTTCAGGAACCCAAAATCCCGCTCCATTGCCTGCTGTGTTCTTCCATGGGCCTCATTGAAGGGGACCTCCCTTGGCGATGTTGGATTCCTCAGCTGCGTCAACAACCAAGGATGGTTTGGATATGCTGAGCCTCCTGTTGAGGAATGGGACATAAGTGAAACAATGATTCACTCACTTCATAATTGTAGCACCTGACATTGCTGACACACAATCAGGACAGACTTGACTTACCAACCAGCCAGCCCTCTCTGGGTGCAGTTGTGACTTCAGCTGGAGTATAGTGCTGTGCCCGTTCCCACTCACCCAAGAGGGTGGACGTCTTCTTTGCCACAGGCACCTCAGCCCCTGTTATCCCTGCTGCCCTTAGTGAGGAGGCTATTGACCTCCTGAGGAATATCTCTGTGGGCCAGTTTGCCATTGTGAAGGCCATCCAGGGGTTGGCCTGCCAACTTCAGCAGACCAATGCTTTCCTGGAAGGCATTCATTGTACCCATGTTTGGCCTACAGGGATCTTTTCAGGCTCTGGTCTGCTCACTCACGGTGGCCAGTCACCTCCCACATTCCTAACCCTTCCACCTTCATCTACCCATCCCAAGCACACAGACACATCAGCACGTTCCCACCTCAGCACACACAAGCAGCACTAATTGACACAGACACCACAAGGCACACCGGCATGCAGGCACTCAACATACACCCACAAACACATCAGCAATCACTTCACCAGACACCACCTCCCCCACCACTGACACACACACCACATCCAGCATACCCACAGACACCACCACAACAGCCAGTGACACATCCACAACACACCATACACCCAGACACCAGGACAACACACATACATACACACACACATCCAGCATACCCTTGGACACCACCCCAACAGACACACAAACATCCACTACATCCAGCATACCGGCAGAAACCACCTCAACAGACACAAAAAAACATCCACAACACCCACCTTATCCTGGCACCACCACAACAAACACACACACATCCACCTTTCTCACATCACCCAGAACTTCCACTTCCCAGCACTCGAAGACATGCAAACGCCCACACTCACACATGCAACAGACACCACCCAAACAGAAGCATACTTCACAAATGCACACAGCGAGGGCATTTACACCCACACCCAAGACAACCACTCCCTCAACCTCCAAATCCCCAACCCCTTCTGCAGTCCCATTATCCCAAGGAGAGTTTCATTTTTGAGCTTGCCCTATCTCCTGCTCCCTCCACCCTCCTCCCAAACCTAAGAGGCCTCCACCCACACCCCAACCCATCACTTCCACATTGAAATCCTCCCCTGTCACACCAGCACACCCTGCAAGAACCCATACCCCTCCCCCCAAGAAGAAGCCCACCCATCCAAAAAAAAGACAACCCCCAAACCCAAGCCCACCCATCCTAAATCCGTACCCATTCCACCCGAGGATGATTCCTGAGGTGCCTGCCCACTTGACGCCCTTTTCCTGTGGAGGTTCCCTGACAGTGATTGGAGTGGTGTGGACACAGTGATGTGCATGGACATCTAATTGGACTGGCAAATGGCCTTTGTTCTGAATAATTTAGAGTTAATAAACCCAAGTTATTGTTTTTTTGGGTACCCATTTGTCCTGCAATTCCTTTGCTACCTTTTTTTAACACTTATTTTTTATTGTCATTTCAAAAATTGCATTCGGTTTTAGAACATGTATTCTCTCACCATTGTATATGCATAATTACTTCAGGTGCACATAGGTCCAGGGCACAGGCCCGGGCTTAACAGCAAACTTGTTTTAAATATTATAATATCACATTTTTAAGATATGCCGCCAGTATGTAGTAAGTAGAAGTGCTTTCCGCATGTTGGTATATTGAGGCCATGGCCAGGCTAGGGCCCATTTATGGGCAGTCAGGGAGGTGAGTATTACGTGTTGCCATGTCAGCCAATGCATTCTTGCCATCTATACAGAACTAACCAAATTTAAGGGTCTAAAAACTATAAACTGTAAACTCACCTATGGTGCGCACACATCTCAGGTGCCCTAAGCAGCCGTATCTTAGCTATGTTGTACCATCCTTGCAGTACTAAGTAAAGAAGTTGTGAGGCGAAGTCAATGGGTGGGCGGGTAGATGTAAGGAGAAAGTGGGGGGGAGGTTGTTGCAAGCTCCCAGCCCACCTGAGCTGGACTCTTCTCCCCGGGCCCGGTAATTCCCACTCATCTATCACTTCAGTCCACAGAGGAGCTATTGGTCTACGCCTTATCCCTTTACTATCCTCCCTTCTCAGGGCCCTCCCTCCACTCTGGCCCACCTAGTAACATCCGCACTCCATGCGATTAGGCTAGGTCCTCTGCTGTGCCTCCAGGCCAAGGACCCTATTCGTTTAGCCAGGATCAAAGCCAGGTTCTCTATGCAGCTCCGATTAATTCTGTGTATGGCTCCGTCCCAAAAGTCTTGAAGTCTCCGGCATCCCCAGGTCATGTGTCCAAAGTCTGCATCTTGCAGGGTGCATCGGGGACAACCCACCGCGTCCCCTCCATATATAAGCCTAAGTTAGTGTGGAGTAAGTGAAGTCCTGTGGGTGTAATTGCACTTAATATATTTCAGTCATGTATTTTGGGACACAGACGGTGTGTATGTCAATACCCTGCTCCATTCTGAGTCTGTGAGGGTTCTACCCAGATTGGTCTCTCGCTTGGTGCGGAGAGCATCCAACGGGCCCGGTATCATTCCAATTAATGCTCCATATAGCCAAGATACAAGGTGAGGGCCACCTCCAATAGACCACATGGTCTTGAGAACCCCATGCGTGGTTGGCTCCCCTGGTATCTCTCCCCAGAGGTCTCAAATGGCCCTCACTACTGCCTCATACATCAAGAAGTGCCCTGGAGAAAGGCCAGTTTGCTCCGTCAGGGCACCAAATGGGATCAGCATTCCGTGGCAGTGCAGCTCACCCAATGTTTGTATTCCTGCCGCCGTCCAGAGACACACCTGTCTCTCTGTGAAGCAGGAGTAGGGGTCACCATGGGGGATTCCCACCAAAGGAGTAGCCGCACGTAAGAAGTCTTGGTCTTTGTTTTCCTAAGTGCCCTCCGCCAGTTGGCGAGGGCTGACACCATCAGCACACCTGGTTTGTGGCCCCCAAGAGTAGGTCTTAGTATTATGGCTAGCAGCCTACTCCAATTCGGGTTTCTCACATTGGGAGCTATCTCTGAGAGGTCCACCCCACTGAGCCAACACGTTGGCCACTGGATCTGAGCTGCCAAAAAGTAAAGCTCAAAGTCAGGTACTCCTAACCCACCTGTCTCTGGTGGCAAGCGGAGAGTGGCCAAGGCCACCCTCTGGCACACACCACCCCATATTAATTCCCTAAGTAGGACATCCAACGATTGGAACCAGGAGGCTGGGAGTGAGATGGGCAGATTAGAAAAATAATAGAGTAGCCTGGGAAGCATCACCTTCTTGGTGAGGGAGATGCGTGCCATAATGGGCAAGCGGATGGAGCGTCAAAAGATGACAGCTGACCGTAGCGCTTTTAGCACCTTCCCCAGGTTGCCCTCCCAGAGGTCCCGGAGTTTATGATAGATCTGAATACTGAGATAACGGAACGAGCAGGGTGCCGAAGTGACATCCTCAGGGCACAAGTCAAGGCAGGAGGTGCCGTTGACCATTGTGAAAACAAATGTCTTCCCACGGTTTAAGCTGAGGCCTGAGCAGACTCCAAAGTTATCCAGTAGGTCGAACACCCAAGGCAACGTCGACGCTCCATCTCTGAGATATATAAGGAGGTCGTCTGCATACAGTGAGACTATATGGTACCTCCCGTTCCAGTATACCTCTCCAGTCACGTTCCATTTCTCAGAGTTGTGCTGCCAGGGGTTCAATAGCCAGGGCAAACAACAGCGGCGACAACAGGCACCCCTATCGTGTGCCTCTGGGAATACTGTAACTACCTGAGATCACTCGTCCCGTCCTAACCCGCACAGTAGGGTGGGAGTAAAGCAATCTGACCTAGTCACCCCAAGCATTTCCTGGTCCCATTTGTAGCATGGTGTCCCCCAGAAAGTCCCAGCTCACAGTGTCCAAAGCTTTCTCAAGATCCACCAACACAGTAATTTCTGCTGGGTTCGGGGGGTAGACATCGTCATTAAAAGGGAATAAAGCCCACGGAGGTTATGGGAGGTGCCCCGGGTAGGTATAAATCTGTTTTGATTAGTGTGTATCAGAGCGCACATGTGGGGTAACAATCTGGTTGCTGGGGCCTTGCTGAGTATCTTACAGTCTGCATTCATCACAGACAGCAGCCGAAAATCCGTAACCCTCACATCAGCCCGTGTGGATTTAGGTAATGGGACTACCACTGCTTCTCGGGTCTAGGATGGCAGGACCTGAGCCTCAAAGGCCTCGGCATACAGCTCTGTGAGCCGAGGTGCCAGGACTCCTGTGTACAGTTTATAAAATTTAGGCACTAAGCCGTCACAGAGCCTGGATCTTACCAGACGCAAGGGTTTTAATGGCAGCCTTTATCTCCTCCACTGTCAGCCGTCCCCCCAGTGCATCACTATCTGCCTCTGAAAGAACACTTCTGGCAGGGCAGCCAGCTCCCTCTTCCAGTAGACCCATCTCCTTGCAAAGGGGCGTATAAAGATGTATGGTAGGTCATAAACTCAGTGTTTATCTGAATGGGTGAATATAGCTTGATGCCCTCCCCGGTGGACAGTCTGGTGATTGGTGTCCTCTCAGTTCCCAGGTGAATTAACCAGGCCAGCAACCTCCCTGTCCTCCCTTCTTCTTCATGCACTCTGCTAATATATTTCTTATAGTCGTGGCAGTGAAGGGGCTCCAGTGCAACATTGTATAGTTCCCGAGTCTCCAGCAGCCTTGTCTGTGCCCCTAGAGTGCCATCTAGCTCATTGTCATATTTATGAATAGTGGCTTCCAAGAGTATGACATCTCGCTCATCTAATGTCCACTGTTTGTCCTAAGCAGTGCCCTTGTATTACCACCTTTAAGGCCTCCCCAGGGTTCAGTGATCGGTATACAGCCAGCCTAGCCATCAAGGCCTCCTGATAGATATCGTCCTCTAATGCGTTGGGGTGTAATTGCCATGTCGGGACCGGTGGGCGAGTCTCTGTCATTCGTATTGAGATTAACCTAGAACTATGGTCAGATATGGTCCGACCGAGGTATTCTGCCTGCGTGACCATGCCACTCACAGAAGCAAAGCACAGAACTCGGTCTATCCTAGTGTGTACCTGATATAGATGCGAGTAGTACGAGTAGTCTTTATTGTGGGAAATTTGTAGATGTCATATGTCTACCATGCTCCATTGGGTTTTCAAAATCATCATGCCCACCGCCACCCTAATTGCCCTTGCGCCCTGCAATGGTGGGGTTGAGCGGTTCAGAACAGGATCCAATACTCCATTAAAATCACACCCAGGAGAAGTGGAACATCAATAAATCTTGTCAGGCGGGCAGACACAGAATTTAAATAGGGGATCTGTTCTTGATTAGGGGCTTATATACTCCCCATTACTACAAGTTTACCACAGAGGCGTCCCTTTATAAGCACATAATGACCTTCTTTACCCACATCTACAGAGGAGGCCTCAAAGGGCATCCCCGCTTTCACCCACACTGCCGATCCGCTTGCAAATGCAGAATATGTAGCTGCAAACAGATGCCCTCACCAGCACTTCAGGAGATGCTCCACCTCTGCTTGGGTGATGTGGGATTCCTGCAACATAGCAATGTTCACTGTCACTGGTAGGAAGCCCACCCACCCCCCCAAAACACTCCCCAGATGCCCCCCATCCCCACCACCCTTTTCGATTCCCCCACTCCCGCCGTACATGCACATTTGCAGACACGCACCACACATACACACACTAACTCACACAGGCATACACACATTCATTCATACATGCATCCATTCATTCTCAAACACATCCTTACATACATTCACACTGACATGCACACACGCATTCATATTTCCATTCATACACACATTCTCACACATGCATACACACACGCAAACAACACTACACACACATTTGCATTCACGCACACACTCACACATTCATGCACACAACCCCCCACACACACACACACAACACCCCCCACACCCCTGCCCTGTCAGAAACCTGACTTACCTGCATCCAGGGGGTCTTCCGGCAGGGGACAGGTCGGGGCGTTGCTACCACCAGCAGCGCCCGCCAGCAGAACACCACCATTTGTCATAATATGCTGGCAGCGGTCTACTGGTGTGGTGGTGCTTGTGGTAGCAGCGCCACCTTAACACCATCAGCCAGTATGGCCACAGCCAGATTTCCAACCTTCTTGTGGCGGAAATCTGTCTGTGGTCATAATCTGGCAGACGGATGTTAGCCGAGGCAACAGTCTTTTGGCGACTGTTGCCGCAGCGGTAGGTGGCATTTACCGCTAATCTTATAATGAGTGCCTAGGTGTCCTAGTCCACACCTCCCCATGACCCCCCTCAAGGCACCTCAACATTGTAATGTGTTTCCCAAAATGACCACAGGCTAAAACAGGCAAAGCAAACATATCCCATCTCCCCTCCCCAAGAGCAGCTGAGCAACCGTACCAAAACCAAACCATATCAACCAGTGTATGAGTTTCCAATGTCATCAGCCAGCTGGTTTAACCAGAAGGTGTTTGGGGACGAACCTTTAGCACCTCAGAATTGCCCCTCACAGAGTGGGTCGGCCCAAGTACTAAGTCTTGGACCCATCCACAGGCGCAGATGGGGCCCCAGCCCCTCAAGCAAAGTCATCTGCCATCTGGGGTGGTACATGGGGAAGCCCCTCCATCATGCTGACCACAGAGTCTTCGTCCATGGACTCTCCCACCGTTAAGGGATCCAGTTCAGGGCCGGACTCTCCGACTGAGGGAGCCACATCCACCAGAGAGGCTGCTGCCTGCACTGCCGCCCTCTTACCCTGGGATGTCTGCATCTGTGTAGGCTTTGTCTTGTGGGTGGGTGGATCCTGCTGATTCCCCTGCATGCCGCCTCTTCGCCCGGCCCATGTATGGTCTAGGGTCCTCACCAACTGTCCTGTTTGCACCCGCCCGGTGCATCTCAAGCCAGGCCCAAGCCTCATCTGGGTCTTGGAAAATTGGATATGACCCTCCCACATGATCTTCAACGTAGAGGGAAACATCAATCAGTTTATGATTCCTTTGTCACGTAAGCCGCGTTTTACCGCTGGCGGTGAGGGGAGTTGTAATCAGCAAGGCAGCGCTGAGTTCAGCCCAACCTTGGCTGAGTAAAACTCAGACTGCTGTCAACACATCCGGAACCATGTTCCCAGCGGGGACGGCGGTCCTCTTGGAGGTCCGCCCGCCTGTGTTGTAATTGGGTGGTCGGGCGCCGGGAGTGCGATGGTAGGACCGTCAACAGAGGGGACCTCTGACTGCCCCACTCGTAATGATGCCCTAAGTAATAGTATTCCTTTAGGGTATTTTAACTATTTGCCTGTCTCTGTCAATGTATCGGAAGGTAGTATAATAGTATAAATAAATACAATTTTTTAAAGTTTATACATTTGTTATTGACACATAACATTATGCAACTACCTCTATTTTTTCTGCTTACATGTCTGTTCTTTTTAGACGTTTCACACTGTTTTGTAGCTTTTCCATTGGGGTTGTCCTAATGTGGAGGGGAAAAAAAACGTCCATTTAATTTTAAATGTTTATTTGTTTGTAGAGGATGAGATCATTAGGCTTATTTTTACTCTTACTGGGGTTTAGTTTACATTTTTTAATAATTTATGGATGCTTACTTTGTTCTATCTGCTTTCTGGTTCGCGATAAGTGCGTTTTCCGGTAGCTTCTCACTTTTCAAAGTAGTAGTGTTTTTTAGGGACTACATAAAAAGAGATAGAAGTTGGAGAGTGTTTTGTTAAATATGTGTTTTTTTTACATTTTTTTACTTTATTTACAAGTAAGTATCATTTCATATATAACTTTTACTTGTTTGGTTAGGTAGTTGCTGAGATGTATTTCTTCTTTAAGTGTTTGGTTAGAAAATATAGCAGAGTTTCCTCATCTTGCAGCATTTGTCATTTTTGAAGTGTTTAGTTGGTAAAATTAATGTTTCTTCCATAGAGGTGATTTAGGGCCTGATTACGAGTTTGGCCAGACCTGTGGTGAGGAGACCGACGTGGAGCTGGTAGTCTTCCCATCTGCTCTAGTAGGAGTTTTCCACTGGGCTGACCGGTGGAAACCAAGGTGACCCTATGCCGTTGCACAGGGAGCCTCCCTAGCACCTTCGGAATGCGGACGAAAGTGCTGTGGGGGCCTGCACTACCCACAACAATGTCCTGGGCAGTGCAGGGGCTCCCCTACAGCCCACATCATTTGTTCTCTGCCAACCTTTCGTGGCGGTTGAACTTCCAAGAAAAGGCAGGTGAAGAACATGATTGTAATCAGTGCCGCCCTAGCTGATAACAACCAAGACCGCTGTCAGCTCGTCGGGATCAGAGATACTTGCGGAGATGGTGGTCTTTTGGAGGTCTGACCGTCGGACTTGTAAAGTGGCGATCGGACAGCCACAGCCTCAGTAGTCCGACTGCGACATTGAGTATATATATAGATATATAAATATAAGTATATAGATATATATAAATATGTATAAATATATTTATTCATACTTAAGTTGGAATACAAATGTGTGTAGTTAATGGAAATAATTTTAGGTTATATTTTTATGAATTTAATTATATATTTGAATGGGGTGAAGTGTAAATATTTTGCTAATCTAATTTTTTTTTGTGATTTAAACAATTATACAAAATGTTGTTGTTTATTTTAAAGCATTCTTTTACGTAAAATGTTTTTAAAAAAAATATTTATCGATGATAATGTAATTATTTTGGCTATATTATTGTATCTGATATTGTGTGAATCGATATTTTTAACATATTATGACCCTGGTGGTCGGTGATAAAGCGGTGGTAATTCCGCCAACAAGCCGGTGGATGGGGTTTTGCTGTAGGCTGGGGGGGGTGGTGGAAGAGAGTCCAGTCTATTTGTATCACAGGTGCATTGTTCAAGGGGGCATAGGAAGTGGAGCAATGGCAGTTCAAGGTGGACAGGGTGAGAGAGTGCAACACAAGGGTGACAATCAGGAGAGTCTTATTTCCTGGCGGGGGTCTTGGCAATGTTCTCTGGATTCTGCCTGGATCGCAGGGACCGTTTGGGTGGTGGTTCTCCTCCTGCAGGGGGTAGGGTGCTGGTAGCCTGTTGTTCCTGTGGCGTGGCCTCCTGTCCACTAGCGTCAGCAGAGGTGGAGGGCTGTTCATCGATGTGGCTAGTGTCAGGGGCCCATTGGTGTGTCACTGCCTCCCTCATGGTGTTGGCCATGTCTGCCAGCACCCCTGCAATGGTGACCAGGGTGGTGTGGATGTCCCTCAGGTCCTCCTTGATCCCCAGGCATTGTCCCTTCTGCAGCCACTGGTTCTCCTGCAACTTGTCCACTATCTGGCCCATCATCTCCTGGGAATGGCTCCCAGGATGTTGGTAAGTACCTCGTGGAGAGTCGGTTCCCTGGGCCTGTCCTCCCCCTGTCACACAGCAGTCCTCCCAGCTTGCCTGTTGTCTAATGCCTCTGTCCCCTGAACCGGGTTGCCTGGGGTCCCTGTAGTGGTGGACACACTGCTGATTGATGTGTCCTGGGGACAGAGGTATGGGCTCGCTAGGTGGGTGCTTTGGTAGTGTTTCCTGAGGGTGAGGCTCTGTGGTGGTATAGGACTGTGCCTGGGTAACCGACTGTCTGGAGGTCCCTGATGGGCCAGGTAGTTCATCTAGATCCAGGCGAGCAGAGCTGCTGTCATCACTGTAGGCCTCTTCTGTGGGGGGACTGGATGTTGCTGGCACCTCCTCTCCGGTGACGTTGGGTGTGGGACCTGTGTGGATGTAAATGCAGTGTTATTGTTTCTGTGTGTGTCATCTTGTGCATGGGTGTGTTGCCCTGTATGGTTGTGATAGCCCTGTCAGCTTTGCTTTGTGTGAGTGGTTATTTTGTGGGCTGGGTGATTCACTCTACTGTGCATGCTTTAATGATGGGTGTCCATACAGGGCTGTGAGTGATGTCCATGCATTGGTGTGCATGCAGGGCTTGATATTGGGATGGGTGGGATGTGATGGCGGGGTGTATTTGAGGTGGTGGTGTGATGGGTTGAGGGTAGGGGTGTGGGTATGTGATGGCCTGCAGGTAGGGGGGTGATAGTAATAGAGATTTGACTTACCAGAGTCCAGTCCTCCTGCTACTGCTGCCAGGCCCTCAGGATGCATAATTGCCAAGACTTGCTCCTCCCATGTTGTTAGTTGTGGGGGAAGAGTTAGGGGTCCACCCCCAGTCCTCTGTACTGCTATCTGGTGTCTTGCTACCATGGAACGTACCTTCCCCTGTAGGTCGTTCCACCTCTTCCTGATGTCATCCCTTGTTCTTGGGTGCTGTCCCACGCCATTGACCCTGTCCACGATCCTCCGCCATAACTCCATCTTCCTAGTAATGGATGTCTGCTGCACCTGTGATCCAAATAGCTGTGGCTCTACCCGGATGATTTCCTCCACCATGACCCTTAGCTCCTCCTCTGAGAACCTGGGGTGTCTTTGTGGTGCCATGGGTGTAGTGTGAGTGGTGTGTGTGAGGGTGTGTGGGGTGATGTGTTGGGATGTGTGCTGTGAGGTGTGTGGATGGTGTATGGGTGATGGTGTTCTGTGGCTCTGGTTGTGTGGGTGCTCTTGCTGTATCTCTCTCTAGTGGCAATTTTTATTAGTCGTAAAGGGATGTGGGTAATATGTGTGAGTGTTTTATAGTGTTGTGGGTGTGGTGTGTGTATATGTGCCAGGTGTGTGTTATTCACATTAACCAATGTAGTGTTGTTTTGTATGTGTGTATGTATTTTGAGCACGGCGGTATGTAGCACCAATGGTTTACCGCCATTGATTGTCTGCCATGGTGATTCGTGGGTCATAATGCTTTGGGCGTAGTTCTGTTGGCATGACAGTGTGGGTTTTGGTACCGCCAGTTCATCACTGACCTTTGTCAGTGTGTGGCTGCATGGTGACGGATTGCTATGTGTGGGTCATAATATGGGTAGCAGTATACCTCCGTGGTCGTGGTATGTTGGCGGCAGTCGGCATGGCGGTAAGTGGGACTTACCGCCAATGTCATAATGAGGGCCTATATATTTTAGAAGTGATGATATTTTTGTTTCTGATATTTGTGTTTTCAATATAACTAAACATTTATATTATTAACAATGATATTTGTGTTCTCGATATTTGTCGTTTTATTAGTAAAGTATAAGAAGGCGATATTTTTGCTAACCATATTTACTTTATGATATTTTTGTGTCTTGATTTGTATGCATCAATTTATGTCAGTGACCCATTTACATGTCTTCCCTGTATTCCTGCTTCCGTTGCTCCCTTTATTCCTTACTCCTTACACTACTATATTCGCATATTGAATGACTCTGTGGGTGATGGAAATCCATAATTGATGATTAACAGGGACATTATACTTCCACAGTCTATATGGATGCAATAGAACAGTTTAAGGGGCAATCAGGAACCACTGCTTAAGCTAGCAAACACATGATCCATTCCGATTTAATATATATGATTTATACAGATAGCTTTTGAGGGCATAATTCAGATAGCTCTTTTCTCTTTTCTTCTTCTTTCATTTTGATTTTTATCCCTAACACCTACCATTACAACTGTAATCGGTGGATTTGGGGATCTTTGATTGCTCATGTATGATCTTTAGCAATCCCTAGGAATAAGGGAGAGGGAATGTGGGGATTTTGTACTGTTTGATTCACTATATTACTACATATTTCTCCATTCAGTGAGAAAAATGTGACTTGCGAGGGCGCATTGTATTTGTATTCTTTATTTCATCACAAATGCTAAAGCTATTTAAACAAGACTCATTCCTTAGTCCTTCTTCTCTACTAAAAATATACTTCTCACAAAATATATAGGGCTTGGTTCACAAACTACACTTATGAGCAAGCTTATATTTCTGAGTAGGTCTACTACTTTTTGTATTCACTAATTGTACTTTTGTAGTCACCTACACTTTCATTGTAATTTACCCATTTGTAGTAAATCCAGCATAACACATGGCCAACAACTGGTAATAATGGAGGAAGGGACTTAAAATAAAATCCCAGTAGGATATAGTGTTCAATTAAATAATTTAAAATGGCTAAACATATAAATAAATACTAATTAATAAAAAAATATAAGAAATATTACATATTTATTATTTAACTATACAAATGTAATAACATATTTTGAATTAAAAAATAATGTACACATTTCTTTAGCTTTTAATAATAATTTTATTATTAATTACATAGTTTATAACAAATAAGTATGTACTATTTTATATATTTTAACATTAATACATATATTTATAACTATTTTCAATAATGTAATTGAATGTATCATAGTTTCTTGTGGAGTTGTATTTTAATCCCTACTCAGTTTATTTTCTATATTAGGGTGTTTCAGAAGCAGTAGTTGGCCGTATGTATTGCTGGGCTTCCTACAAAACTGTAAGTTACTATGAAAGTTTAAATTACTACAAAAGTGCAGTAGTGAACGTACTGAAAAGTGTGACTTTTCTCGAGAATGTACCTTGCTTTTCTCACAAAGACCTTGGTTCAGTTCAATTCTTCCACAATTGCACCTTTCTCTCATACTTCCTTTACCTTCATATCTACCAAGTATGTATCCTTGCCTCTGAAAGCAATTTTCTTTTTTCATCTTTCTTGTTCTGTATGACATAAACTTCATCATGAAATTTCTAATGGTGTCCAAAGCCCAAGAATCCTGAGTAATTTCTTGTTATTTGCCTTAAAACTGGGCTAGTCTGCCATCCACCTTAATGGAGTATGTGAAAAGCTTAGATCTAGACTCCCCTGTTGTACCTCAATGGTATGTCTCATTTCTGCCTCCTCAATTTCATCTTCTTTTTTCTGTAAGAGAAGAAACTTGACTGCAATTTGGAATCAACTTGTCCAAACCCTTACTAGGATCTATAACTGCAGAAACCTGCAGCTTGTTGTTGACTTTGCCCCAACCAAGAAACTAACCCCTTGTTTTCCTTGCTCTGCCAAAAACATGATCACCAAGCATTTTTCTAGTATCTTTTTGTGACTTCTGGATAGAATGGAAGGCCACAAACCCAGCCATTCCATTTATGATATCTTCACCAAAAAGGCAACCTTGTTTTGAGGCACTTCCTTAGCTCATAGCCAGATTATTTTTGCAAGGTTACCCCCAAACTTGTTGCCTATGACCTCATATTTTTCACTGTGTGCTGCATTTTGTTTTTCCTAGCTTTATTACTCTGGGCAATTTACCACTGCTGACCAGTGCTAAAGTGCAAGTGCTCTCTGTCTTAATTGTATTAGTGATTGGTTTATCCATGATTTCCATATTTGATTTACTAGTAAGTCCCTAGTATAGTGCACCATATGTGCCCAGGGCCTGTACATAAAATACTACTAGTGGGCCTGCAGCAGTGATTGTGCCACCCACATGACAAGCCCTGTAAAATGTCCCAGACCTGCCACTCCAATGTCTTTGTGCGCAGTTTTAAACTGACAATTAGACCTGGCAAGTGTACCCCATTAAATCAGACCCTATATCTCCCATTGGGTAACATGGGGATTGCCTTGAAGTATCTTTTAAGTGTAGTTTCCTATTGGGAGCAGCTACATATGTGGAGTTTAGGGTCTCTGGACTCACAACTTAAAAATACACCTTTTGGTAAAGTGGTTTTTAAATTGTACATTTGAAAATGCCACTTTTTGCTTAACCATTTTGTGCCTCTGCCTGGCTTTGGAACACAGTCTGGGTTGAGGTGACAGTTGGGCTGTTTGTGAATTAACTCCAGCTGTCACACAAAGGGAGCTGAGGTATGCCCTGCAAATCCTGATAGGGCCTACTGAGCTAGAGTTGTGGGAGGAGCTGACACTTGCACCTGAATAGGGTTGTGCCTGTCCTTACACAAAGCAGTTTCCAACCCCTTGGAGTGTGTCTGGGGCACAGCAGGAAAGGCAGGGTCTTGTGCATTACAAGTCCTTTTTTTAAATGTGCCTACTTCAAAGACAGAAATGGGTATAAGTACTGGACCTCTGACCCCACAAAGTTAGAATCCTTCTGGACTGAAGACATTCTGCCAGCAAGAAGAGCTGGATGCTGTAGGAGGGACTGCCTATCTGCCTGTTGCTTTGCTGTGCTGGCCTGCTGCTTGCTGCTTCTGTCCTGGAAGTAAAAGGATTGGGCTTTGCTTTCTAAATCCTGCTTTCAAAGGTTCTCTAGGGGCTTGGACTGAGCTTGTCTCCTGTTAGGAAGTCTCAAGGATATCAAAGACTTCATCTTCCAGCACTCTGACACTCTTGCTGAGAGTCTTGGCTTGTCATGTGGTGCCAAATCCAGTTCCTGCACCCTTGGGAGTGAGTTCTGGTGCAACCAAGAAGAAAACAAGTACATCAACTCAAGAGCTACTTTGGAACCGGTGCCGCTGTCCGACTCCACGCCGCTGCCTGCACTGGAGCTGTGGTTCCCGCTGAGTGCAATCACCGTGACCAATGCTGCAGGCCCGACACCACCGCAGCGCATCTGAAGATCTGCCATGGCGCGAGTCCAAAGTGCTGTGTCAACGATGTCCGTGCCACACAACTCCGCTGCAGCACCTGTAGCCCTGTGGTGTGATCGCGACACCGCAAAGTCAATGTTGGATTCATCTACCTGCCGGATCATAAAGAACCGATGCCTCGCCACTGACACCGCATCACCTCCCCTGGAACCATAAGGAACTGATGCCTCACTTCCCCTGCCTAGCAGAAGGGAACCAATGCTTCAAATCCCCGGTAGCAGTAAGGAAGCTACGCTGCACAGGCTCCAGTGATGTCTCACCTCCCCGACTCCATGCAATGTCTTTATTTCATAGTTTTCCAAGGTACTGTACCTGGGGTCAGTGCGACTCTGTGACCGGCCCGCACTCCCTCATGAGTGGCGTCACACTGTTGAGAACGACTCCGTCAAAATGCTGTGATTGCCCCAGTTGGAGCTATTGTGTTTCTAAGCGCTATGCTAAGATTTAGGGCCTGATTATGATCTTGGCGGATGGAATAATCCAACACCAACGTGAGGGAGACCCCATCCGCTGTATTACAAGCTCTGTAGGATATAATGGAACTTGTAAAATAGCGGATGAGATATCCGTCACATTTGTGATGGAGTATCCCATCTGCCAAGATCGTAATCAGGCCCTTAATCTTTGAAAATGTGTATCTTTACTTGTATATAGTTGATTTTTGTAGTTATGGCCTTGTTTTACTCAGATAAATATTGTGTATTTTTGTAAACTGGTTTGGAGTACTTTTGTAGTGTTTTCACTGTGTTACTCTGTGTGTGTACAAATACATTATACACTGCCTATGAGATAAGCCTGACGGCTTGTCCCAAGCTACCAAGGTGTGAGCAGGGGTTATCTTAGTTGTGTGACTCCCTTATCCTGACTAGCGTGAGAGGCCCTACTTGGTTTGCCAACTAGAGACAGCATTTATAAAACAGATCAATCGATTTCTGAGCAAACTTTAGAAGAATACTCTTTCTTCTTTCCATTGATGATACAGTGTTAGTGATCCCTAATAAACATACTGCCCTCTGCATCCACTGGTGCAGTTCCTCTACATCCACTTCTGTCCCATTCTCATAGGAATCCTCTTCCATCATAAAAAATGTTCTAATTGACCCAAGAACATTAAGCAGTCTGGCCTGAGAAGATATCAAACCACTTCCCAAACTTTTTCAAGGATTCTTCTCTCCTTTACAAATAAACAACAAAACAAATGCATTCCGCACAACAGTCACCATGACCTTATCAGCCAAAGTTGGTCTTGGACATTGAGACCTCAGCCTAGACCTCACCTCCTTAGAAATCTTCTTGGGCATCTAAAGATTCAGATACTGCGCTACATGATGGGAGGGAGGGCATTTGAGTTAGAGAGTGTTAGAAATGGGGTCTTTGGTTGGCAGTCAGGTTACCCCCTGTCCAAGCAATGACTCTCACTCTAGCAGGGTAAAGGGGAATCACCCTCAGTTAACCCCCACCTACTCTTTTGGTAGCTTGGCATGAGCAGGCAGGCTTAACTTCAGAAGCAAGGTGTAAAGTATTTGTACCAACACACACAGTAACTCAGTGAAAATACTACAAAATGACACAACACAGGTTTAGAAAAATAGATAATATTTATCTTACCAAAACAAGACCAAAATGACAAAAATCCAACATACACAAGTCAAGTTATGAATTTAAAAAGCAAAAGAGTCTTAAATCCTTTAGAAAACAGTGAGAATGTTGTTAACGTACAAATGTACCTGGGTAACATCAAAATAAAGCCTGATGTACGAGCGTGCGTCGAAAAAGGCAAGTGATGCATTGATGTGTCACTCGCGAGCGAGAGCGTGCATGAGTCGTTCCTCCTCCGGTCAGGTCGGTGTACGTCGTTTCTTCCCTCCTGCAAAAGAGTGATGCATTGAACTGGATGGGCACCGCAGGTCCGGGCAGGCTTTGCGTTGATTTTCTGCGCCCAGCGATGTTGCGTCAAAATCCCGGCGCACAGTGTCAGGAAACTGCGCTGAGTGGGGGCTTGCGTCATTAACAGCAGCCACTGCAGATGTTGCGCATCATTTCTCCAGCCACGTTGCGTTGATCTCCCAGCAGCGATGCAGGTGGAGTGGCGATTTTAGCCACGAGGCCGGTGGCGTGTCTTTTTTCAGCCGTGAAGCGGGTGGTGCATTGAAAGTTTCCCCGCACGGTGGTCTTCGCATGGATTTCTGTCCTTTTCCACCAGCTGCACCTTTCAAGGGCCCAGAGACAGGTTAGGGCACCACTTGGCAGACAGGACTCTCAGCAGAAAGCCCAAGTGCTGGCAGAGAGAAGTCTTTGCTGTCCCTGAGACTTCAACAACAGGAGGCAAGCTCAGTTTCAAGCCCTTGGAGATTCTTCACCAGTGGGAAGTCACACAAAAGTCAGTCTTTGTCCTCTCTCAGGTAGACGCAGCTACTGCAGGCCAACCCAGCAAAGCACAGTCACAGGCAAAGGAGCAGTAGTCCTCCTCCAGCTTCTCCAGCTCTTCTCTTTGGCAGAGGTTCCTCTTGATTCCAGAAGTAATCAGATTTTCAGGGGCTCTTCTTATACCCCTTTCTGCCCTTGAAGTAGGCCTACTTCAAAGAGAAGTCTCTGTTGTTTTCCAGATCCTGGCTTACCCAGACCAGGCCCCAGACACACACCAGGGGGTTGGAGACTGCATTGTGTGAGGGCTTGCAAAGCCCTTTCAGGTGTAAGTGACAACTCCTCCCCTATTTCCTAGCACAGATGGCTCATCAGGATATGTAGGCTACACCCCAGCTCCCTTTGTGTCACTGTTTAGAGAGAGGTGCAAACAGCCCAACTGTCAAACTGACCCAGACAGGGAATCCACAAACAAGTAGAGTCACAGAATGGTTTAAGTAAGAAAATGCCTACTATCTAAAAGTGGCATTTTCAAACACACAATCTAAAAAATAACTTCACTAAAAGATGTATTTTTACATTGTGAGTTCAGAAACCCCAAACTCCACATGTCTATCTGCTCCTAAAGGGAATCTACTGTCACGACTCACGTGCTGCTTGCGCCTGGAATTTGCAGATCTGGTGGCGTGGATCTTCAATGTTCGACTTTGGCCCAAAAAGGGGCGACTCTTTCTGGTAGCCACGGTGCTGTAGGCAATGGAGACGCCAAGAACAGACCGTGCCCTTCAGAAAATAGCGCCAGAGGGAAAAAAACCCTTAGAAAAAGGGGAAAAACCTCCAAACAGGAAGATTTCTGGAAAAAACAAGAACAAACAAACAGGAATCCAAAAGGAGCAAAAGTCAGGAAACACAGAATGCTGAAATCCAGAGCCAAAAGGTGAGGAAATCAGGAGCGAAGACACTAACTGAGCAGAAAGTGTTGCAGCGCAAAGAAAGAAGAAAACACAGCCCTTATATAGTAAAAAACAGGAAGTGACCCACAGGAAGTAAAAGGACACCATCTTAGACAGGGAAACAACACATAGAACAGAATAGAACAGGAACCATAGAGAATAGGAAACAAGGAATGCTGGGAAAGAACAGGAATCTGGGAAGGGGGAAAAGACATAAAGAAAGGCACAACAAAAGACTGCAGAAAAGAAGAAAAAGAAGAAAAAAGGGAAAGAAACGAAAAAACAGGTAAGAGGGGTCATAGACCCCTAGTATAGTGGAAAGCAGAAGGTAGAACGAGGCCCCATGCAAGTCTGGGGCCTCGAAATGCGCAGGAGAGGCTGGGGGCGCGCCGCGTCCTAGCAACGCGGTGCGCGGCCCGAGCCGAACGCCCGGCTTGAGTCGAGCTCTCGGCTCGCGCCGCACCGCGCGGCGCGACAGTAGGTCCCCCTCCCGAAGGTCCAGGTTTGAGAGGAAATAAACAGTGAAAGCGTTGAATCAGGAGAGGTGCGTGAACGGAAGATGCATCCACCCAAGAGCATTCACTGAGAGGATAACCCTTCCAATGAATCAGATACTGAAGGCGTTTGTGAAAAAGACGAGAGTCACAAATTTCCTGTACCTCATATTCAGGAACATCATCCACGAGTACAGGAGGTGGACAAGGAAACTGATGTGAGTAAGGGTCAGGCACATAAGGTTTAAGCTGAGAAACATGAAAGACCGGATGAATCTTCCATGTATGAGGTAAGTGAAGACGGACAGTGACAGGATTGACCAACTGAAGAATACGGAAAGGCCCATAGTAACGAGGTGTGAACTTATTTTGAGAAAGACGTGAGGGTAAGAATTTGGAGGAGAGCCAGACTTTATCTTGCGGATGATAGTCTGGATTGGTTGCACGTCTCTTGTCTGCAGCCTTCTTCATATATCTCTTGGTATGTAACAAATTAGATCGAATTAGTCTATGGATTTGGAGAAGGCGTTTGGAGAAATAGGTAATAGCGGGTAAAGGAGAGTTGGATTGTGGAGAAGTAGGAAAGGAGGTAGGATGAAAACCATAAGAACAGAAAAAGGGAGTGTCCTTGGAGGCACTATGGACTGAGTTATTGTAGGAAAATTCAGCTATAGAGAGGTAAGTGTTCCAGTTACTTTGGGTAGAATTGCAAAAGCATCGAAGATATTGCTCTAGTCCTTGGTTCAGACGCTCGGTCTGGCCGTTGGTCTGAGGATGGAACCCTGAAGACAGGGCTCTATTAATATTTAGTGTTTTACAAAAATGCCTCCAAAATCGGGAAATGTACTGAGGTCCTCTATCAGATATTATGGTATGTGGAAGTCCATGGAGACGGAAGATATGATCAATGAATATTTGACTTAGTTCTTGAGAAGTAGGTAGCCTTTTCAGGGCAGTGAAATGAGCCATCTTCGTGAAAGAATCCACAGTGACCATGATGACCCGGTTTCCTGCTGATGGTGGGAGTGAACACATAAAATCCGTAGAGATGGTATGCCATGGGGCCGATGGAACAGGCAAAGGCTGTAGTAATCCTGCCGGTCTGGTATGGGGTATCTTGATTTGGGCACATATGGGACAGGCTTGAACGTATCTTTCCACATCCAGCTTCCAGGTAGGCCACCAGAAAAATCGTGAAAGAAGTTCTTGTGTGGCCTTGATGCCTCTATGACCAGCTACAGGTGAATCATGGCACATTTGTAATGCCTTTTCTTGCACCTTGTTAGTAGGGAGGAATATCAGGTTTTGATAATAAAAATATCCTTGTTTCTTATGTAATAATGGTCTTAGTTCTTCTATGTCGTGGTCCGATAGGTTGGCGTATTCCAGTTGTACTTCTTTCAGGAAAGACTGAGCCACTCCAATGATCTTACTGGGTTCCAGAAGATACTGAGATGAGGAAGGAGTACACTCTGGATATCGGCGAGACAGAGCATCAGCCAGAATGTTTTGAGATCCAGGAATATATGTGATGAAAAAATCGTACTGACTGAAGAAAAAGGCCCAGCGGGCCTGACGACTATTCTGGCATACAAAATTTCGTAAACATTGTAGGTTACGGTGGTCTGTCCTCACCTCAAATGGTTCCTTGGAACCCATCAGAAACTGTCTCCACTCAAGGCAGGCTGTTTTTAGAGCCAATAATTCCCTTTCCAGTACAGAATAGTGTTGTTCAGCTGTGGAAAGGATATGAGACAAGTAGAAAACAGGATGTTCAAGACCATCATCCTCTTGTTGTTGGAGTAAGACAGCTCCGATGGCTCTCTCAGAAGCATCAGTTACGACTATAAATTGTTTGGTGGTATCTGGATGTCTCAAGATGGGGGCTTGGGTGAAGGCTCTCTTTAATTCTTGAAAGGCTGCTTCAGCCGCTTCAGTCCAGACAAACCCTTTCTTTAAATTTTCCTTTTTTAAGGTGTGAGTTATGTGGCTAGTCAGTCTGGCAAAGTCTAGAATGAATTGTCGATAGAAGTTTGCTAACCCTAGGAAACATTGTGTTTCTTTTATGGAAGAAGGAGAAGGCCACTCTAGGATAGCTTGTACCTTTTCTTGATCCATAGTTATGCCGGTGGGACTTAAATGATAGCCCAGATATTTGACTTCCGTCATGTCAAACTCACATTTTTCTGGTTTGCAAAATAGTTGATGAGCACGAAGTCTTTGAAGAACTTGTTTCACATGGGAAGAATGGAGTTCAGGATTTCTAGAATAAATAAGAATATCATCTAGGTAGATCACGACTGTCTGATTCAGAAGGTCTGAAAACACTGAGTCCATAAATCTCTGGAAGATTGCGGGGGCGTTAGTGAGACCAAACGGCATAACCCTATATTCAAAATGGCCAAATGGAGTCCTGAAAGCTGTCTTCCATTCGTCGCCTTCTTTTATGCGTAAAAGGTGGTAAGCTCCTCGTAAATCTAATTTAGTAAAACGTTGAGCCCCTCTGATAGCTTCTAGTATGTCCCTGATGAGAGGCAAAGGATAACGATCTTTAATTGTTATTTTATTCAGACCTCGAAAATCCAGGCAAGGACGAAGATCCTTTGTCTTCTTGGGCACAAACAAGAGAGGAGCCCCAGCCGGAGACGACGATGGAACAATAAGACCACTCTGTATATTTTCGTCCAGATACTCTTTTAGAACTTCCCTTTCGGGTTCCGTGAGAGAGTACATCCTCCCAAAAGGAACAATTGTGCCGGGTTCCAATGGAATAGCACAATCATATTCTCGATGTGGAGGTAGCACAGGTTTCGACGGTTTTTGGAAAACATCCTGAAACTCCAAATAGTGGTCTGGGACCCCTTGGACCGTATTAATGGACATACCAGTGGCACCTTCAGTATCTAAGGATCTTTTCGGAGACCAATACTTGTCGGAAGTAAAACAGTTCTCATGACAAAATTGCGAAGACAAAGAAACTGTCCGGGTTACCCAATTTATATTCGGGTTATGTCTGATGAACCACGGAATTCCAAGAATGATGGTATGGTTGGGGGACGTGATAAGATCGAAGGAAATGTGTTCTTGATGGTTTCCCACCTGTAGACTTAACATCAGAGTAGTAGTGTCTACAGGACCCGAGGATATCAAGGATCCATCCACGGTGTGTACCTGTTCGGGTACGTCTTTTGCTTGTGTAGGAACTTGGTGAGCAGCAGCCCACGTCTTGTCCATGTATATACCACTAGCACCACAGTCTAGTAATGCCATAGTCTTTTCTTGACGACCGTCAGGAAGTTGTAACAGGACAGGAAAAATGAACAAGGCGGTTGTATTGTCATTAAAGGAGCTGATGGAAGGTATAGCTGTAGATCCCGTCCCCTCCCTTCTTACAGAGGACGGGAGGTGGCGTTTCCCGAAGGCCTGGGCGGACGTACAGGACAGGTACGAAGCATGTGACCAGCAGAACCACAGTACAGGCACAACCCTCTCTTGCGTCTGTCTTCTCGTTCACTAGCAGAGAGCGGACCTCGGGTAGTATCCACCTGCATGGGTTCCCCTTCGATGTCTCTAGCAGGAGTGCGAGGTTCCTCGGAACGCTGCAGGCAAGCTCGTGAGCTACTTGGCTGGGAAAACCCTCTACTCCTTTTCTTTTCCGATCTCCGTTCCTGAAGACGATATTCGATGGACAGTGCTTGATCCATCAGGCCACGAAGATCTTCCGCTCTGGTAGAATGTACTAGTTCATCCTTTATTTCTTCTTTGAGTCCTCTACGAAATAAAGTTACCAGAGTACGTTCCACCCAAGTGGTCTCTGCCGCCAGCTGACGAAAACGGGTTATATATTGCAGGACGTCTTGAGAGCCTTGTTGGATGTCACATAGGGCTTCTTCAGCAGAGGCTTCCAATCCAGGACGGCTAATCATCTGTTTGAAGCGACTCACAAAGGTGGAATAGTCCGACAATACAGGGTCGTTGGAGGACACCATCGGGGTTGCCCAGGCCAAGGCTGGACCGGTTAAGGCACTGATAAGATAACCCACCTTGGTCCTGTCGTGGGAGAATTGGGTAGGTCGGAAGGCGAAGTACACTGTTAATGCATCCAGGAACTCGCGAAGCTTGGTTGGTTCACCAGAGAAACAAGGGGTAGAAGCGGAGATAGTTGGAACATCACTGGTGCGGAGAGCCAAAGCCTGTCGTAACGCAGCATTTTCATTGCGTAGTTGTTGCAATTCCTGAGCTTGTTGCTGAATCGTGGTCAAAAGAGATTGTTCCGGATCTGCAGCAGCCGCCACTGTGTCATCCATGGTGTTTGAGGACGTCGGAATGGTTAGGCGCTGCAATCTGTCACGACTCACGTGCTGCTTGCGCCTGGAATTTGCAGATCTGGTGGCGTGGATCTTCAATGTTCGACTTTGGCCCAAAAAGGGGCGACTCTTTCTGGTAGCCACGGTGCTGTAGGCAATGGAGACGCCAAGAACAGACCGTGCCCTTCAGAAAATAGCGCCAGAGGGAAAAAAACCTTAGAAAAAGGGGAAAAACCTCCAAACAGGAAGATTTCTGGAAAAAACAAGAACAAACAGGAATCCAAAAGGAGCAAAATTCAGGAAACACAGAATGCTGAAATCCAGAGCCAAAAGGTGAGGAAATCAGGAGCGAAGACACTAACTGAGCAGAAAGTGTTGCAGCGCAAAGAAAGAAGAAAACACAGCCCTTATATAGTAAAAAACAGGAAGTGACCCACAGGAAGTAAAAGGACACCATCTTAGACAGGGAAACAACACATAGAACAGAATAGAACAGGAACCATAGAGAATAGGAAACAAGGAATGCTGGGAAAGAACAGGAATCTGGGAAGGGGGAAAAGACATAAAGAAAGGCACAACAAAAGACTGCAGAAAAGAAGAAAAAGAAGAAAAAAGGGAAAGAAACGAAAAAAAAGGTAAGAGGGGTCATAGACCTCTAGTATAGTGGAAAGCAGAAGGTAGAACGAGGCCCCATGCAAGTCTGGGGCCTCGAAATGCGCAGGAGAGGCTGGGGGCGCGCCGCGTCCTAGCAACGCGGTGCGCGGCCCGAGCCGAACGCCCGGCTTGAGTCGAGCTCTCGGCTCGCGCCGCACCGCGCGGCGCGACATCTACGCTTTAATAACATTTAAGGCAGCCCCTAAGTTAACCTATGAGAGGGATAGGCCTTGCAACAGTGAAAACAGAATCTGGCAGTATTTCACTGTCAGGACATCAGGACATGTAAAACACATAAGTACATGTCCCACCTTTAACATACACTGCACCCTGCCCATGGGGCTACCTAGGGCCTACCTTAGGGGTGCCTTACATGTAAACAAAGGGAAGGTTTAGGCCTGGCAATTGTGTACACTTGCCAAGTCGAATTGGCAGTTTAAAACTGCACACACAGATACTGTAGTGGCAAGTCTGAGCCATGTTAACAGGGCTACTATTGTGGGTGGCACAACCAGTGCTGCAGGCCCACTAGTGGCATTTGATTTACAGGCCCTATGCACCTCTAGTGCACTGTACTAGGGACTTACTAGTAAATCAAATATGCTAATCATGGACAAGCCAATTACACATATATTTTACATAGGAGCACTTGCACCTTAGCACTGGATAGCAGTGGTAAAGTGCCCAGAGTAACAAAAACAGCAAAAAAGAGTCCACCATACAACAACAACCTGGGAAACAGAAGAAAAAAGTTTCGAGAGACCATGCCAATGATGCCTTATCTAACACCCGTCCCCCAGCTGAAAGTGGGGAGCAACTACCCAACCTCATGGTAGTTCTCATCACGAAGGCAGAAGATTCTGGACAGACCATCAGCATTGGCGTCGTCAGTGCCAGGGCGGGGTTTCACCGTAAAATGCATTCCCTGTAGGTAGATGGACCACCTCAACAATTTGGGATTCTCACCCCTCATGTCCATTAACCATCTGTGGGCCTGTGATCTGTCTGAACCTGGAAGTGAGTCCCGAACAAGTAGGGTCTTAGCTTCTTCAGTGCCCAGACCACAGCAAAAGCTTCATGCTCAATTGCACTCCACCTACGTTCCCTGGGAAATAACCTCCTGCTAATGAAGGCTACAGATTGACCTAAACCCTCTTCATTAAGCTGTGAGATTACTGCTCCAATATCATGTTCTGAGGCGTCTGATTGCACAAGAACTTCCTTGGAATAGTCAGGTGCTGTGCAGGGTATCACAGCACCTGACTTCAGGGTATCAAAAGCTGTCTGGCAAGACTCAGTCCAGATCACATTTCTTGGCTGCTTTTTGGAAGTTAACTCAGTTAAGGGAGCAACAATTGTGCCATACCCCTTGACAAACCTCCTATAGCATCCTGTGAGACCTAAAAAGGCTCTCACCTCAGTGTGGGACTTGGGGGGCTCCCAAGCCAGAATGGTTTCTATCTTAGGCTGTAGGGGTGCCACCAGATCACTCCCCACTTGGTGTCCCAAGTACACCACAGCACCCGGCCCTACTTGGTACTTGCTTGCCATAATAGTGAAGCCTGCCTTCTGCGGGGCCTCCAACACTTTGCAGAGGTGCTGCAAGTGTTCCTCCCACGTGGATCTGAACACAACTATGTCGTCCAGGTAGGTGGCACTGAGATCATCCAGGGCTGCCCACACCAGGTTGACCAACCTCTGAAAGGTGGCAGGGGCATTCTTCATTCCAAAGGGCATCACCCTAAACTGGTAGTGCCCATCTGGGGTGGAGAAGGCAGACCTCACCTTAGCCCCCTCAGTTGGGGCAATCTGCCAGTACCCAGAGGCAAGATCAGATGTACTCAGGTACTTGGCAACTCCCAACCGGTCAATGAGCTCATCAGCTAAGGGGATGGGGTGCAAGTCAGTCTTAGTGTCCGCACTGAGTCCCCGGTAATCCACGCAGAACCTGAGTTCTGGAATGGCACCAGGAACAGCAGGCTTTGGGACCAAAACCACTGGACTGGCCCAAGGGCTGGTGAAAAACTCAATAACCCCCAATGCCAACATTTTAGACACTTCGGCCCATATACTATTTTAGCGCCTCATTTGCGTCATTTTTTTACGCAAAAGCGGCGCAAACTTGCAAAATACTATTGTATTTTGTACGTTTACACTGTTTTTGCGTCAAAAAGCAGCGCAAATGCGGCGCTAAAAAAGTATAAATATGGGCCTTCATCTTTAATGATAGCCCTCACCCTGTCAGTCACTCTGGAAACATTGTCTCTCATTATGAAAACGGCGGTGTTTACCGCCGGTATTCAGGCTGGTGGCCATTTCACTGACCGTCAGCCCCCCTGGGACCCTGCCGGCCACATAATTAACATTCTGCTGGGCCGGCGGGCGGAAGCAGTGTTTCCCCCCACCGGCCCAGCAGAATGCATGGCCAGGACATTGCCGGCGGCTGCTCGTGGAGCCGCCGTCAATGCCTTTGTGCGGCAGGTGCAGCTGCACCCATCGAGAAGATCACTGCCCATAAATCGGGCAGTGACCTGCGCAAAGGGGCACTGCAGAGGGGTCCCTGCACTGCCCATGCCAAATGCATGGACAGTGCAGGGGCACCTAGGGCCCGGAGATACCCATTCCATCAGCCTTTCCCCTTCGGTATGAACCGCTGGGAAAAGACTAGCGGAATGGGTATCATTATCTGGCGGGCAGCACTGCTTGCAGAGCTGCCCTGTTGGATAGGAATACACTGCCCCCACCAGCATTGCCGCTGGCGGTGTCTTCTGCTGTGGGGATTATAGCGTATCATTATATGGCGGTCTGGGTCGCCATGCCGGATGGCAGTATTTACCGCCACCGCCGGCATGGCGGCCCAGACCGCCATTTACATAATGAGCCCCTTTGTGTTTAGCAGGAGGACTGTCCCCAGTGTCCACATCATGTGGACACAAGTGTGTGACCACTGGGATCAGGGATAACAGTGAGGCAAACTGACCCAACACCTGGCAATAGTCCCTCTGCTGCTCTGAGGTCAGGGAGGGGGAGAGGATCACTCCCTCCACAGACCCATATTTTTCTCCAGCAGACAGGCGGTCAGGAAGAGGCTCACTTTCTTCCTCCAACCCATCATCTGTTGCATGGAGCATGGACAATTCAGTCCACTCAAAGTGTGGCTTGAGCATGTTCACATGCAGGACCCTTAAAGGGTTCCTGGAAGTCTGCAAGTCCACCAGGTAGGTGACTTCACTCTTGCGCCCCACCACCTCAAAGGGCCCAGTCCACTTGTCCTGGAGCTCCCTAGGCTCCACTGGTGCCATCACCCACATTTTTCTGACCAGGCTGAAACTCGACTAGAGTGGCATTCTGGTCATAACAGCCTTTCATGTCTTCCTGGCTTGCTTCCAGTTTCTTCTGTGCGAGACTCCTGAAGCAGGCAGTCTGGTTTCTCAGAGCCAGCATGTAATTGAATACATCATGGGGAGGTTTACTAGGGGCTTTCTCCAAAGCCTCCTTGACCAGACTCCAAGGTCCCCTCACAGGGTGGCCATATAACAACTCAAAAGTACAAAAGCCAAGCCCTTTTTGAGGCCCCTCCCTGTAAGCAAACAGAAGGCATGGCAAGAGGACATCCCACTTTTGCCTCAAGGACTCTGACAGGCCCATTATCATGCCCTTCAAGGTGCAGTTGAATCTCTCAACCAGGCCATTGCTTTGGGGGTGGTAACGTGTGGTGAACTTGTATGTTACCCCACACACCTTCCACAGAGACTTCATATATGTTGATATGAAGTTGGTACCCCTATCGGACACCACCTCCTTGGGGAAGCCCATGCGGGTAAAAACCCCCATCAATGCACGGCCCATCGGAGGGCAGTGATCGATCTGAAAGGAATGGCTTCCGGGTACCGGGTGGCATGGTCCACCAAGACCAAGATAAACATGTTGCCCATGGCTGTCTTGGGATCCAGAGGCCCCACAATGTCAATACCAACCCTCTCAAAGTGGGTACTAACCACAGGGAAAGGGGAGCTTTATATTTCCCCCACTCTTGCCACTTGCCTGACAAGTTGGGCAAGACCTACAATGAGCATCAGAGTGCCTATGCATTTGGGGGCAATAGAAGTGGGTGACAAGCTACTCAAAGGTCTGGTATTGCCCCAAATGGCCAGCTAAAGGCACGTCATGAGCCAGACCCAGTAGGAAGGCTGTGAAGCACTTGGGCACCACCAGCACACAGGCTGACCCAGGCTCAGGAACCTTAGGCTCGCTATATTGGAGGCCATCCTCCCAGTAAATCAAATGTGATCCAAGCTCCTTGCCAGACGCCTGGTATGCAGCCTGCTGCCGCAAACCATCCAGAGTAGGGCATGAATTCTGTGCCTTACAGAATGCTTCCCTGGTAGGCCCCCCTTCCTGCTTCCACTTTGACAACTCTGGGACCTCACCCAGTTCAGCCACATGTTCCCCTGTAGGCTCTAGGGCCTCCCCCTCAGGTTCAGCCTCCTCCTGGACCGTGGCAACTTCTGGGGCCAGTTTCCCACACCCCTTGCCCTTCCTCCTTCTGCCAGGCACCTGGGCCACTCTTTCAGGCTCCAGGGTCTCCTGATCACCCTGTCAGGCTGCCATAGACCGGGTAGACACACAGGCCCACCCAGACAGACCCAACATTTCGAAGTGTGATCTGCGTTCCACCTCCTGCCAAGGGGGATCCTCCAGGTCATTGCCAAGCAAACAAGCTACAGGCATGGTTGGACTCACAGCTACCTTCAAGGAACCTGAGACTCCCCCCATTCTAAGGGAACCTGCGCCACTCTGCACAGGCGCTCTGATTTGTCCACTGCAACTACTCGGTGATCTCTCTGCTCTTCAGACACCAGGTGACTCCTCACTGTAGTCAAACTGGCTCCTATGTCTCTCAGAGCCTCCACCCTCTGTCCATTGATGGTCACCCACTGCCTGTACTTCTTAGGGTTATCAGGCATGAGGGTCCTATGGACCATCTCACTGTCCCCTAGTGAGACAAGGGTCATCTCAGCTGGCTCCCACCCACCTGGACCCAACTCCTCCTCAGGCGCTACACTGGCCAAACCCTGTGACTTAGCAGCACTGGGTGCCGATGTCCACTTGGGACATTTGGGATCTACTGATCACATGCAAAGCACTTGCGGGACCCCTTCTCTGTACGTTTCCCTGTAGAGACCCATGGTTTCTTTTCTATTGGGGGCTGGGATTCTTTACCCTGAGAACTACGTTGGGGCCCTTTTGAGAACTCCCCCTGTTTACCCTCCCCTCCACTTCTTCTGATGGGGACCCTGCCCACCCTTGGCATGGTCTCCCCCATACCTCTTTTGGACCCTGGTGCTCCCCCAACAGTCTGCTTCCTGCGCAAGCTTCCTGGGGTCAGTCAGCTTGCTGTCAATTAGGTGCTGGCGCAGCTCTGGAAAACATAAACTGTACAAGTGCTCCCAAGCAATCAAATTGTAAAGCCCCTCGTATGTTGTTACCTTAATGCCCTTCACCAAACCATCCAGTGACCTGCAAAAAGAATCAACACATTCCAACCATGTTTGGTATTCCTTCTTCTTATAGGACCTAAATTTGTCCTTATACTGATCAGAAGTGAGACCATACATAGTGATCAGGGTGTCTTTCATGATATGGTAAGTGAGCCCCTGGGGATCCCCCAGGATGTCAGAGTATCCCTTCCCTCTACCTCGAAGTGCTTCCACAGTCCCGCCCCCAATGAGCTTCAGGGACCAGATTCATATGGAGAGCAGACTTATACCCTTTAAACTACAACAGTATGTCATCCTCCCTCTGATAATCCTTCACAAGGTCCTTAGGAATGTGCACCCTCCTCTCAGGCTGCACTGTGTTATTGCTGCCACCATCCCTACTAGACGGGCCCCTCTAATCCAGCTCCCTCACGTTGAGCTAATGAGCCAACAATAACGCTTTCTCTTCTATTGCCATCCTCATTTTCTTCAAGTCCACCTGGTGATCCCTCTCTGTCTGTCCTGCAACTTTTCAGGGGTCAGACCCTTGGATGACACACTTCTACCTGCCCTGGAGACCCTCTCCCTGGACATAACAGACCCACCCAAGTGCCCAGAGTAACAAAACAGCAAAAACAGAGCCCAGCATACATCAACCACCTGGGAAACAGAGGCAAAAAGTTAGGGGAGACCATGCCAATGATGCCAAGTATAACAGAGACCATCCTTAATTAAGAAAGAGCCAAACATATCGTACCAAAGAGCATCAATTAGTGTTTTGTCTGTGTCTATATCTGTCTCCTCAGGTACTTTATTGCGAGTCGCCTCAACTATTTCTGGATCACAATAAAAATCTGAAGAGCATGATAGCTCAATGAATGTATCCTCTGATGAATTGAAAGTTCTCTGAGTTATCCTTTTCTGTTTGCAGAAGCACCACCTGGGTCTTCTTTCTGCCTATAGGCAGTGTCTTCAGTACTATCACTCCCCTTTATTTTAATTAACCTATGGAGCTATATCATTTGCCAGCTTTTTCTTCTTTCCACCAAGAATGGAAGACTCATTTTTTCTTTTCTGCAGTATTTGCCCTACCAAATCAGGACAACCTGCTTGCTTTTCTTAAGTATTAATCACCTCAGTTCCTGAGATCGATATATCTATGACCTGTTTTTCCAAAACTGGCCGAAAACTTTCCAATTTTCTCTCTATTGCCTCGTTGATTTTACCTATTAAATTCCCGAAATCTCAATTAACGGAAATTTCAATATTGCCATATGAATTCTCCACATTTGTTTACTTTGTTGTGATCGCAATGTAATCAGTCTCTGACCAAAAAATCTCAAAGTCCATGCTTGAATTGATAGCTGTGTAAATGTTCAACCTATCAAAACTGATACCTAAAAAAAGCTATTCAAATCATCCCTGGGGTAAGACTTCCTGTAATGAGTCTGGATTTCTAGTGATCGAGTGTAACTTCTTATAATGAGATGAGACTTCTTGTAATATGTCAAGGTGCCCTAGAATTGAGTCATTGGTGTAACAATAGCTCTGCAGCCCCCTGCGCTGCAGGGAGCCACTCAGCTCCAGGGAGCTCCCGGCACTGTGCATGGGCCCCTGGACTGAGAGTTCCTGACTGGGTCTGGAATGTGGGGGGGCCCTCCACGTATTTTGCAAGGAGTGGTCCCTCAAATTTCGTTACGCCACTGAATTGAGTAGAACATCTTCTAAGGACTTGTGACTTTCTGTAATGGGAGTGGAACTTCTTGTGATGAACTAGGACTTTCTGTGATGTGGCCCACTTACTGTAATGTACAGAAATCTCAATTTTCAGCTTCAGCCTTCCCCTTTCACATACTTTTACTACTAAGTGCAGGCAGACGCAGAGCAAACGTGACTACAGTGATTCTGCTATCGAAATATTAGACGTCCCCCCTTATCAGTGATTCTACATGTTTAACTTGTAACGTTTATCTTGCAGTACCGAAATAGAGAGATTGAACTTGGAGGGGGCACCCTTCATCACCTAAATATTCTCGAGCATGCCAGTACTGCCGCTTGTCGGTTGCAACATGCAGCTAGCAGCCTCTGCACTATGTCGACACTGGGCTGTGGATTGGTAGACAGACTTTAGTATCCAGTCAGGATGATGCATACTGACAAAAATTGGAGGAAAGAAAGGAAACAACAAACAGTTTACTACTTTCTAATTTATTTTATTTTAATACTTTATTTTGCTCTACAAATCGGCAATAAAGAAACCGAACAAAAATAGACTTCCCTTTGTGTTCATATAAATAACTAATCTTGATACAATGCTTTCTTTTGAATAGTATCTGAATTCTTTAAGTGTTCACAAAATATGATACAAATATTTTTCTTTAGATGAGAACATAGAATACTAGCATCCTCGGACTCACACTTATTGTACATATCAATGACAAGGTGTCTGCAGGATACAAACAAAATAGAAACTCTTTTGTCGGTAAAGCACTAATTTAAATGTGTTTTGATGGGAAAAGGTTTAAAAGTTTTCAACCAAGCTTTTTCTTTTTGAAGATATCTTGAACCTTGTTTGGCATTATTTAACTATTATCACAAAGCAACAGTCACCTAGAAGTCACTTCTCACGTTGTATTCTTTTTTGTGATTGGCACAGCATATGCTTGCCTCAAAGGGTGCATTGGAGTTCCTGCTTTCCCATCAAGAACACAGAACGCTATTTGCCCCCGTGTCTTTTTTTGTAATCTAACATCAATGATAGAAGAAGAATGCCGCCAAGAAATCTCGACTTTCGGTGGCAGAAAGTCAGCCATGTTGCTTGTGACATCACTTCCTTCCTGCAGTCCACATCGTTAGAGTAAGTGCCGTGCATTTTGCTTTCTGTTGTACACAATGCAACTTGATCAGTTTTTGTAGTGTGACTCGGGTGGATTTCTGGTCTCTCTCCGACCAAGGAAGAGAACGTATGAAACTTTAGAAATAGTTTTATTTAATTATGAACAACCTGCGACACACAGAAAACACTGGAACACGCACACTTTTTGAAGCACCATCTCATCCGCTGGCCTGGGCCATTTCGTAGAATTCTGTGGACACTACTAGGGTATAGGGTGGCAGTGATTTATTGTGGGTTAACAGCACATTTAGACCGGGTTTTCCTTTTTATCTGTATCATCTTTAATGCTGTGGTTCGGTGATGTGGCTAACTACTTACTTTATTTCAGTTTAGATAAATCAATGTTTGTGATATGAAAACAACTGATTTTCACTGTAAATTGCACTGAAGAAAGCTCTGACTTTTCAGGGACAGTAAAACAGCCCCTTACAAATGAGAGACCTCACGCCGAATGCAAGTCACAAGTTAAATTAAAAACTTTCAGACGCTAAGAATGTGAAGCTCAAACTAAACAAATTAAAGCGAAAATATCCCGAATGTGCAAATTAAAACAAGGCAGTTTTTACACCGAGCATTCGGACCAAAATAAGAAGTGCCTTGTAAAAAGTCAGAAACAGTTGGCTTTCAATCAGGCCCTGTTTACACTGAATCAAAGTGTTTTCCTTTCATTCATGGGTACCTTTCTTTAAATCAGGAGCACCTTTAGTTTTGTAAGTCACTTCTTGCTTTAAATTACAGGAGTCTCAGAAAACTGCCTTGAAGACAGACTCATATTTCTAATTCCAGAATCACAAAACTACACCATTCAAATGCTGTATGTAGTTTATTGCTTTGCAGGATTTTTTAAATGTTGTCAGAGGGTAAACTATGAAAATGTTATGGTGCTTACATAGTTCAGCCACTTTCTATTCACTAGAGCATCTGCTTCATTTAACTTCCTGTTTGCCATGGTGCATTGTGGATTGTATAGTCCTGAGTGTATATACAGAAGAACATTATTCATGATGCTTTGGGAAGAGAGGATGGCCATATTTAGATCTGGGAAGGAATGTATATTGTTAGCAAACATCACAATGTGCTCATGACAGGAGTGAGTGGTCCTTGCTTTTCTCCTGCAGCTTGGAATGTGTAATGCTGCATTTACCCTTGAGATGAAGGTGTAAATGAGGCAGAAATGTAAGAAAAAAATAGAAGAGTGGGAACTACTCACACCTGAGATACGGTATTTGTTGATCTATATTAGTGGCCCATTGCATTCTCTATCATATGACTGTATTTTCTGTACCATGTGAAGTGTGCTGTGGTGCTTCTGTAAAAAAGGAATGACACTTGCAGTTGTACCGAATTCTGCAAATCAGATTTAATAAAAATACAAACAATCAATATCATCAATGCCATGGACTGGACACAAAAGTAAAAGTTTACCCATGTCAAGTGTGGCTCAGTTATGAATATATACCTGCAATAAACCTGTGTAACGTTTGCTAAATTTTAATATATATATATATATATTTTATATAGCTATATACAACATGTACAGAACATATGTACAGAGTGATTATTTACAGTTTATAAAATGACATGGCGCAGTTCTGTCTGTAAGAAAGCGCACACACACACATATGCACACACACAGACATACTCACAGCCACATTCACACATGCATGTACCTATATTGGCAAGTGCCAGGGTCTTGTGTTCTTGTAGCTTCCGTGCAGAGTCTGGCAAAGCTTTATTCCCAAATCCGAGATGGTTTCATTGTGATTTCTGAAATCAGTGTCCCTGTGCTTCTTCCCTCCCATCGTGTCACATTGCTATGTCTTTCAAACCCAGAGAAACGCCATTCAAGAGCAAAATCTTTGAAATCCATCCACCCACCTTCTGAGCTGTGGTTGACACTTTTCCTTCAAATTAGACTACATAGTATTATAATTGTCTGTTTCCGGACCGACACAACATAGAACAAATAGTGCTGATGGTCAATAAATTCATTCTGAGGACAATGTAATACGTCAATAACTTACTGGATAACGCATTCCTTTTTAAACTACGGGACAGGAGAAGTACTAAGATGGGAATATTTCATTATAAAAGGTGATAAACTGTTCTTGATGGTAAGATTTATCTATTGGTGGGAAAGAGGTAGTGGGACAAGCAAAAACTTCGTTCTTAGATCCAGACCATTAAACCTGAGGAATCGGGAGACCAGAGTTCTAATTCCTACCTCCTCACTAACCAATTTGTGTGACCTTGGGCATATTACTTTATATGTGTGGCTCAGCTTTCTCATCTGCAAAAATTAAGGTATGGCTATATAAACGTACAATCCCACTGCATACAAAAGATTTCTCAAACACCACATGTATTCATAGGTGAATCATAAAGTACTGCAGGTCGGCTGTTGTCTAATTTAGGAACAAGGCTGGAAGCTTGGTTTTGCAATGAAAGCTCAAAATGACGGCTTCCAGCCGAGCACAGTTATACTCCATGCTGACACCTGAAATCAGGGTCCTTGTAGGTATGGTAAGGGATTAGTAATGTAGCTCTGTGGGTTGAGTGCCCGATGATGAGATATATGTGCACATGCATGTTAAAGGATACACTACCAGTTGGCCTACTCAAGCTTTTAATTTTGATAACATATGTGCCACCAATTTGGAGATGATTAGAGGTTATCCGCTGTGCTGTGTAGCTGCAGGCATTTAGCAACAAGCTCTCGAGAAGTAGCTCACTGACCTGGAAAAAGGCTTTTCTTTACAAAGAACTGTAATCAGATGTGATACTTCGATTGAACCATTAGGTTGCCAAATGAAGACCAGGTGTGGAGAAGTGTGGCTCAATGGTTAGAGTGGCAGACCCTGAAGCAGAGATCTGGCTCAAGACCAGGGTTCAAGTCCCACTTCGGCAGGTCTTGGGCTCAATTCCCCTTGACCAGATAATTCTCACGGCCCCAACAGCGCTTGGATGCCTGGCTTCACCCTGGGGGTGCTCAGGAGTGGGTGCCTCACAGGGAAAAGCCAGGAGGGGTTCCATAGCGGTATGAGTACAGCGCCTTGAGACCCTAACGGGTGAGTAGTGCGCTATACAAGTGCTAATTTAGACAGCATGGACGATCTGGCAGGTCTAAAGTATCCAAAAATAGTCTTGATATCACCAAACTTAATGTAAACAATTGTAAATGTTTTAAGGTGATTAATTATAAATACCACTTGTTTAAAGGTGAAGGGTCAGCAGGAAGAAATGGGGGTCTAGTGGCCAAATTGCTTACTTTTGAACCCAAATTCTGCATCAGTCGCATAGCCAGTTAACAATTTGACCCATCATGCATGTGACATCTTTGGCCAGTTCTCACTTTTATTAATCAACAAACATTTGCATTCTGGGACTTATTTTCCTTTCCCATCTGTGACATGGCCTAAACGTCCCCGTAGTTAGAAGCCAGAACTAGATGAAGAGGTAACACCTGGCAGATTTGAGGTCGATCAGTACAAATGACCCTTTTTTGCATTGGTCGTTTGAGCAAATGTCGGTAAAAAATGGTCTGCCCCTTCTTTTCTAATTCCTTTCACTCGCCACATCAACACTTCCTGCTTCTGTGGAAAATACTCTATCTTTCTGAGGCTTTGACCAAGATCAGAGAAAGGGAGAAAGCCGAGGTGAAAACGAACATGCAAAAGTGAGGTAAAGAGACAGCAAGTGTGTGGTGGTGGAAGAAAGAGACATCACATACTCAGTGGCATAACATAGGCTCCCACAGCACCCGCAGGGCGGGGTAAGCGAGCTCCAGGATGCCCCATCAGCACGGCACCTGACTTGAGCGAGTCCGTTGTGGGGGCCTCCTCAATGCTCTTTGCCGGGGGCGGAGTATCCTTACGCCACTGCACATAGCATGCCTTGGTATTAGGCGTACCACGCAGTTAGTAGCTCCAGTGGTGGGCTCCCAAGATAAACTTCCGTCCCCTATACTCATTTTTTATTATTATTATTTATTTATGTACATACACATTAGTGCAGCCCGTGCCTTTACTGCGTGGGCTGATGCTCGGATGGTAGCGAGGTACCCAGATTGGTCGCCTTGCTTTCCTCTACAGCTAGAAATACGTGCGTGTGCAAGAAAAATGTGCCTCGTGTAGAAACACTACTTGCCAAGCCGATGGCCGTTTATGCCAGGGGGGGAAATAGTGCCCACCTGATGCTTTAAATCCTTGCTCGTGATAAACAAGTTAATCACTGCCTTAAAATTGACAAAAAAATAAAGGAACTCCTATTCCACCTTTCAGTTTTCCCATGGTAGGTGATACGTTCACCCACGTATTATGAAACAATATCACATTTTTAGAAAAAGAAAACTATAAACTCAAAGTTTATGCAACAATATAAAATTCGGAGTAAATTTTCAGTTCGTATTGTGTTTAATATAAGTGACCTACTGCGACCTGCTCTCAGCTTTTGTCAGATGTGGAAACGAGGCACCGGAAAACGAAGCGATCCGCCCAGGATCACACAATGTGGTTAGCGCATTAGAACTCATGTTTCCTGTGTCGACAGCCAATGGCTTAACCATAAGAGGGTTTGTATTTGCGCGCAACTCTGTCCAAATTATACGCTTTCATACAAACGCGTCACCGTGTGAGTTTCTCTTCCATTTGTACAATGCCGCACCCCGTATGTGTGTAAACACAAGTAAGGCAATGGAACGGCTATTGAGCAACACGGAAATATCGATGCTTTTGGTCCCCGAACCTTGTAACTATGCGTTGCTATGTTGTCCTAATTCTGTGACGAATAGGCCCCTATTTACTAACAAACAGTGCACGTTCGCACTGGGATTAGCATGACCATTTCACAATAGAGGGAGCCATCTTCTGAGGGAACTTTTTTAGTGGTTCTGTATGTATTCCGGGGACTGAAGTATTTATTTCCGAAATACCCGTCAATAGCGTGCCATGTTTATGTGTGGTTGTCGGGGAGCGCCGTTTCTTGCCACCTAAAGATTGCCACATCAGTTTGGCCATCTAAATATTGCCACATAAATTATTCCTCTTTGGCCATTCACCACGTCTAACAGGGTGGTCCGGGGCGCTACTCATAGGACTACAAATGGCTCAGTGAGTTAAGATGGATGGTGCTGATCTTAAAGTAGCCTGCTGTCATCTGTACTGATAACCTCATTCAAACGAACACATTGATCTAATAATAATACTTCTAATTTGCAGTGCTTCGAGCTGCATTCACAGATTCTTCATAGTGGTATTATCAGACGCAGTGGGTGGATGGGGCTCTTACTGGGCCGGGTGACCAAAAATCGGGGCTAATAAACTCATACAGAGCGGGTGCGAACGGGGATTCTGGTTGCTCGATGTTTCATGAGCACCGAACACACCCGACCCAGAAGCGCCTCAATTTCAGGATACTGAGTGTGTGCACTAGGGCCAAGCCACAGTGGCGTAACGAAACTTGCAAAGTACATGGAGCCCTCCTCAGGAGATCTCTCATGCCCCGGTGCTATGCTGAGGGACCCCCGCCCCCCCACCCACCCCCGGTCCCCTAAATGGATCACCGTCAAGCAAAGAGGAGCTGCCCTCCTACTGGTCCGACAAGTGATAACCCCTTCCTTCCCTCCCACGAACACCGAGGCCCCTAGTCATAAAACTTTCACCACGAGTAGCTGTCCCGACGACTGACGTAGGTGTTAATTCTGAGTTCTAGGAGTACGACATTCTCACTGATAACCAGGACGATCACAAGCAGATATCGACAACTTCCCTCGTGCAAGCCGTGCACTGTGCCGCCGGTGGTGTTGGAGGCTCACGCGTGCTCCAGCCCCTCCCCTCTCCCCCGCCCTCCTACTGCGTAAATGCCCTCTTGCAAGCTATGTCAAGCCGAACTAATATTTGCCAAACTGGGTAACGAAGGTGGGGGCCGAGGGCGTAAACATAACAAGTGACGTCTCTGAACGTGTCATTTCAAAAACATTCAGAAAATATGTTTTTTCACTTCTTTACGTTTTACTTGTGTTTTAAAATGGGCTGCGGCATAGTGGATTCCGAGGGCCTACACTTTGTTCTTAGGTGACTAATTCCGGGTTTAGCTGATAGTACACCTGCACTATACAACAAGGTATTATAGATCAACAGGTATATCAGGTGAACACATTTGTGGTCCTACTTAGCGTGTAACACACCAAGATGGCACCCTTACTGCCCAATAAAGATTACTCCTCCTTTGGTGTCAGCAAGGGGACGTGTATATTTGTTTTAGAAAACGTAAACAGGGTAATATTTCAGAGGTTACAAACAGCATTAGTATTAGTGTTTTTTCATGCAAGTGGATTTTCCTCTTTTAGGACGTTGCCCACCTTTTAACTTTATAAGGGTGGATTAATTACTACACTGAAAACTTGAGCCCATTGCCCACCTACGGCGCTGCTGGTGGTTTTCATCATTACCTGCCCTTTCCTCAGTGCCCATTCAAACCTTGTCGTCTTTACTGCATTAAACGTTATTTTGTTCATTTGGGAATTCCAGCACCAGGAACTGCACAGAGACCACCAATGGCATCCCACATAGGCCACTGCAAGAAGCACGATGTACATCACGAGAGCGTGAATGTTTTCAGTGCGATGTTTCGCTGCATTACACCGGCCCAGCACCCTTGTACAGCATTGCCAAGCAGGTCACCGTCAAAAGACCACATGCTAACCATACAGTTACACTGCAGGCAGTCACGGAACACACGCGGCATGGGATGAGGTACGGATGCTGCTGGCAGTAAACTCTTTTTAGCGGGTTTTTCCAACCCCCTTTCCGCGCCCTGCCCCAGCATGAACTGCAGTAGGTGATAGGTCGGACGCTGCCCCCCCCTGAACTACTTAGTAACCAGTCCTGAGCTCTGGTGCGTGTGGCCTGTACCTGCCGTCACATCCTCACACACTCTAACAACATTGCAGATACTGTAGGACAAAGTCCCTACTCTAACACAGGCCGGCCACGATATCAGGACTCCTTTGAGGACTGCACCTCTTTCTCCTGCCCAGATTGAGTATTGGCACCTGGGAACAGTGGGCCAACACCGTCACTGCCAGGCACGGCTCATAGGCCTTAAATGGGACAGTACCGCAGGCCTCAGTGTGTCTAGCTGGTCAGTCAGTACCTGAGTTTGTCAGAAGGAAGCAAACACTGGGGGCAGAGGACCCCACCCCCCCCCGTAGTTCAATTTCCAACACCCTCTTTAGCTGTCGGTGCTTTCACAGAGGTGTTGCGCATCACACTACGTCAGTGGCTATACCCCTCACCCATCATTTCTGTGAGCACCCAAATGCTGGCACGGAGTGGTGATTTCACCTCACTTTCATAGGTTAAACAACGTCGTCGCACTCTTACACCAAATCTGTGCAGCTCAAGCCTTCCTCTTTACCCTTTTCAGCAGCTCATTCATTCAATTAAAGAGGAACATGAAATGTCTCAAGAACCCATGGTGGAAGGCAGGGTCACACGTGTGAGAGAGGTACCTGTTTGGGGTACAAGGCCAAGCTGCCCACACCAGTCCTGGCCGCCAAAGCCCTGCTGGCCTCACTGTACCCACAGGCATCCATGGACTTGCCCTCCCGGCAGCATCTGCCTGTAAAGCGCCGCCAGGAGTCCAGCGTCTTGCCTGACCAGATCCAGACCCCTGAAGTGATGCCCACCACCAGGCACATGAAGTACTTAAGCATGAAGACGGCGTAGTCTGGCCTCAGTTTCCTCTTGTCTCCGGGGCAGGAGCAGTTCTGCGCCTTCTCCCAGGCTTCGCGGAAGTGCTGTTCATAAATGTAGCAGGCTACCACGATGGTGGCAGGCACCGTGTAGAGTACTGTAAATATGCCGATCCTTATCATCAGCTTCTCCAGTTTGTCTGTCTTGGTGCCCCCTTGCTTGATCACACTACGGATGCGGAACAAGGACACAAAGCCAGCCAGAAGGAACATGGTCCCAGTGAAGAGGTACACCACCAGGGGTGCCAGCACAAACCCGCGCAAGTTGTCCAAGTTCTGGTTGCCCACATAGCAGATTCCAGCCACTGGGTCCCCGTCCACAGAGCTCATGGCCAGAACAGCGATGGACTTGACGCTTGGGATCAGCCAGGCAGCCATGTGGAAATACTGAGAGTAGCTGGCGATGGCCTCGTTGCCCCACTTCATCCCAGCAGCCAGGAACCAGGTGAAGGACAAAATGACCCACCAAATGGAACTGGCCATTCCAAAGAAGTAGATCAGAAGGAAGACCACTGTGCACAGAGCAGGTCCAGTGGTCTCATAATGGACATGGTGGTAGTCTTTGTTGCAAGCCACATTGGCATGGCCAACGATAAGCCGGACCATGTAACCAATGGACACCAAGAGGTAACAGGCAGACAGAAAGATGATGGGGCGTTCTGGATACTTGAACCTCTCCATGTCAATGAGGAACGTAGCCACTGTGGTGAAGGTAGAGATGAAGCACAGGATGGACCACAGCCCAATCCAGAAGGTGGCAAAGGTCTTCTCATCTTGGGTGAAGTAGGGTTGGAAGCAAGGCACAGCGCAGTTGGACACCTGACCGGTCTTGATCCTGTTGTATAATGGGTGAGACTCTTTCAGTATTGAGATGAATGGATCCCGGCACTTGCAAACCCCATCACATGCACTGTTTGAGGGCCTCTGTCCATGCAGCGGGGTGAGGTTGTTGCTAGGCCTCCTGGATGGGTGGGTTGGCTTTGCGAAGAAAGGTGGCAGTGTGGTTGTGGTCTCTGTCCTGTTGTAGTCCATGCACAAGTTATCTGAGTCGCCATGCACAGGCAGCATGTCGCAGTTCATCCTTTCTGGCCAGGCAAACCCATATTGCGTCATCAGAGGAGAGCACCCAGATTTTGCCCTCTCGCACACGGACCGGCAGGGCGGCAACGGCTTCATGTAGTCTGCCAGACAGATTGGCGTGTACATACTGCAGAGAAAGAACTTAAGGTCTGGGGAGCAGTGAATTTCCACCAGTGGCCAGAACTGGTGCACCTCCAGACCCGCCTCGTCTTGGGTGTCGTGGTTGAATTGGTTAGGCATGTAGGTATTATTGTAGCCGATGCCCTTGCACATGGGCACAGTTATCTCTTGGCAGACGAGGCCCTTTGAGGCTGCTGGCACAAGGGTTGGGCACGTCAGTAGAAGAAATGGTAACACAAGACCCAAATGCAAGACTGTGGAGTCAGACCTTGCCATAGTTCCCATTTTCCACTGCATGTGTATTCTGTCACTTCTGCACCATTTGCATGATGCCCTCCAGCGCGAGCATTCAGTCCATGGGCAAAATTTGTTCCACCTACAGCAAATCCTCAGATGACATAGCCGACCGTTCACAAGCAGGAGACCGTCTGCAAAGGGTTAATTGCCCACGAGAAAGCCATATTTCCACAGCTTCGCGCAAAGGCCCAGTCGCTGTTCTTTCTCAGTTTATATTGTTTCTATGTAACACAAAGCGGTATAGCCATCCCAGTAGTCCTTAAATGCACACAAAGCGCTTAAGCGTGCACTGCTTCTGTGCCCAGTCTCAATATATAAAATGTCATTTGTTTCTTCCGGGTATAGGGGTTTTTACCTCTAGGGGCACCCAGGTTTCTGCGCGTGCGGAGGCATGTTCGTGAGGAAGACAGCAGGCAGATGGATTCACCAAAGGAGCGTTTCCCGTTCGGAGCGCCAACGTGCTGTACACACAAATCTTGTTTAGATAAAACAATAATAATTTCCAACGCGATTACAATAATTCACAGTATACTGTTTTTCCCCTCTTGCAATGAATTGTGATACTTTTCATTCACAGCATTGTTTTTTAATTCGAAGCTGATGGCCAAAACCGAACATAAGTCCTATTTGCAACGAAAAGAACAAATTCATATTTTTAAAAAGTTCTTCTCGACCCTTCTTTTGCAGTCCTTTTTTAAAAGTTATTGGACTTCGTCCCGTTTTACAAAAAACATGAACCTTCGCTGACTAGTCCGTGGTGAACAGTTCCGTTCCGAGCTGTCTTGGTGCTTTGAAACCACAAACTTTGCAAATCTGGCGGGTTACAGATTTATTTCGATTTTTCAGTGGGAGGGGTCCTCCTGCTGCTGCCAGTCCACATGGCTTGTTGTCCCTTAGGTTCCTCGCGTCCTGTGATTTGCAAAGATCTAGATGTCCTTTGTGGCCAGGACTTGCAGCCTCTGCTTTGCTCCTGTTCTTTCCCGTGGCCTCTTGTAATCCAAGCCGGTGTCGTCGCGTCAGACCGCTCGGATGGAAAGAAGTGCACAAGTCGCAGAGACAAACTCTGTCCCAGAGCTGCTCCGGCTGCAGCCTCACTCCGTCTCCCCTTCTGGACTTTCTCCCCGTGGGCAGGCTACCTGCACTCAAAAGAGGCTGGGAAGGACACGCCCCTCTGTCAATCCACAGCCTCTAAATGTAAGCTCTAGGCCTCTCCCTTCTGTTCAGTCACGCCCCGGGCCACGCCCCTTTCCTTTTCATGCCTCTGCTTTTTTGTCCCTGTTTGTCAGCACCAGAAGCCCTTGTGTGATCAGCGAGGTGGGGATAAGGCAGAGGTGGTCCTTTCTGCAGCCAGTCGCAGGTCTCAGATGGAGACAAAAGTGTGTTCGCTAACTCATTTATTAGTTTGCGCTTCTTAAATACCACGTCAAATTAGTTTTTGATACAGTGAAAATCGGAAAACTTTTCAGTCTTTTTATGCACCGATAATAATATTGATAATTAATTAAGAGCAAATTTACTTTTGTAATGCGTCTGTGCACTTTTATTTTAATTTAGGTATGCATTTGAGTATTATATATCCTTCCAACTTCACACATTCAAACCTACAGGCATATATCAATGACAATCGGAAAATGTGTGCATTGCTCCACTTATATTAGAAACCGCTATGGG
The DNA here is from genome assembly GCF_031143425.1 of Pleurodeles waltl. Lineage (NCBI taxonomy): Eukaryota > Metazoa > Chordata > Amphibia > Caudata > Salamandridae > Pleurodeles > Pleurodeles waltl. The sequence goes on along the minus strand of NC_090440.1, from coordinate 1,872,940,884 downwards.
TAAATTATGTTACAAAAATATATATTTTTCTCAAAATGTCCAGTTAAGGTCATGCCCCCATCTCGACCCTAACTCACCTGAAATCCAGGTTTACTTGCCTCTATTCGTTACTTTAAGGGGCGCATGAAGTCAAGGTAAACATGCTTAGCAACTTTGCATCATTAAAAAAAATATCGCCACCTTAAAGTGTAAAGATGGCATAGTTATAAAAAGAAAAACACGTCAGTGGTGGGGGGACAACAGTCCTCCAGATGCTCGGAGGTTTCACAGTAATTCCACGCTGCTGCTAAAGGCTGAAGGCCCTGGATGAAAGTGGGGACTCTCCCATTCAGGAGCAATTTGTCAGTCATCAGAACTCCGGCTGCTTATCTTAGGCGGGTCATCGTGCTGCAGGACATTGGTCCGTTGACAATAAATTGCTCCTGAGTCGAAGTCCGGAAAATTCTTCTGCTTTTTCAAAGGAAGGCGTTTTCCTAATTTTGTGGGCGGAATTCAAATTAAACATCGCAAACTCGACAACGCCGAGGCTGATTTGATGAATGAGTTATTCTTACAACATAACCATAATCTTTTCTAACTTTATTTTTTCATCGATTATTGGGGATTTAGCTTCGTAAAACCCTTTAATTAGAATTTTGATCTTATTTTTTAGCACCTTGCTATTTAAACTTTGTCTTTCATTCTTGAAATGCGAACTTTAGTTGGAAAACCAGCACTGGTCATTAGAAATATTTGTGAGCCACTTATTGGCTCCCTGTGTCTGGCGTTGGTCCTTTTTCAGGGGCTGATGGATTCTTGAAAGTAGCAGTGTCTTTGCGATTACAGGTAGGCGTGCAGATTAACTCCACTGGGGGTGCACCAAAGGACTGAGATGGTAGAGGTGAAGCCAAAACATGTCATGCAACTCAAGCACCCACAAATACTATAATCCTGAGCACTCATAAAGGACTGGTAAAGATTTAACACATTTTTCCAAGCAATTCATTTGTATCTAAAATGACATGGAATATGCTGTGCACAAAGTGCAGTGAATTGCTTCATACAGCAAAACATCAGTAGAACATGTGTGATCCATAGAAAAAAATCATAAGTGAATGTATTTATTGTCATGGTTTCTATTTGCAATTATGTGTATGAGTATAATATGCGGAACATACATAACGCAACCCTAGGGTTGGGAAAATGGTCACATGTATACAATGTATGTGAAAACCGCAGGGGCAGGTCAAGCATACAACGATTATATGAAGCATGAGTCCCACTGAAATACACGCAAATTCAAACAATGCGGGTACAGATTTACTGAACGCGGCCTTGCACGAGTCACCTTTGCATACGTAGTGCATATTTAGTCTGCAAAGACGTGTTATGGTGCAGGAGAGGAAAGAAAGAGGTACAGAGCACCCTCTGCGTCACTCAAAATGTCAATTAGCCACCCTATTGTTTAAAAAGTCACACAAAGTGGTGTAAAACACCCCAAAACTCTGCCAACATTGCAGACCAGGAGAAACAGGAGGGCAAAAGCTATATGCGAGCTGCAGAATTTACATGCCATCATGATCACATGTGATTGCTTCCTCTTGTGGGCTGTTAACCAAAGGACTGTGTTTTTCTATGGCCCAGGTATTCATGGCTTAGTGAGTGACTTTTGTGATCCTATATATCTACTTAGCTCTATAGGTGAATTAATGCCCCATTTACACAGCATATTGTCTAAGTGCAAGATGCATGTTGTTAGACCTGACAGTCTTAGGGTGGTCATCCACAAACTTTTTGCCTGCTTCCTTCCACTTTTCTGACACTGTTTTTGCTGGTTTTAAGACTCTGCACACCTTACCACTGTTAACCACTGCTGAAGTGCATATGCTCTCTCCCTTAAACATGGTGACACTGGCTCATACCTGTTAGAAATGGGGTCTTTGGTTCACAGTCAGGTTACCCCCTGTTCAAGCAAGGACCCTCACTCTAGTCAGGGTAAAAGAGAATCACCCTCAGCTAACCCCTGCTTACCCCCTTGGTAGCTTGGCAGAGCAGTAGGCTTAACTTCAGAGTGCTAGGTGTAAAGTATTTGTACCAACACACACAGTAGCTTAATGAAAACACTACAAAATGACACAACACCAGTTTAGAAAAATAGGAAATATTCATCTAAACAAAACAAGAACAAAATGACAAAAATCCACAGTACACAAGTCAAGTTATCAATAAAAATGCAAAAAGAGTCTTTAAGTAGTTTTAAACACACACTAGCGCTGCTAGCGTGAAAATGTACCTGGTGCGTGTCAAAAATAACCCCGCACGGGCGAGCGTGCGTCAAAAAGGTCTTGCGAGGCATTGATTCCACTCTCGAGCGGGACCATGCGTCGTTTCTCCTTTTGTCGGGTATGGCGCGTCGTTTCTTCTCTCCGCAGGACAGCGATGCATCGATCCGGTCAGCACTCACGGGTCCGGGAAGGCCTTGGGTTGTTTTTCCACGCACAGCGGTACTTGAGTCGGAAATCCATCTGCACGATGATCTGAAAATCCCACAGCGCGGGTTGTGATCTCCCAGCCTCCGTCAGCAATGCTGCGTGTCGTTTCTCCTGCTCCGTGCGTCGATTCTTCGGTCGCGTTTCCTGCGAGCGTCGTTTCTCAGCTGCGGAGTCGGCGGCACGTCCTTTCTTCAGCCGCAGATCAGAGTTGCGTCAATCTTTTCCCTGCACGGTGCTCTGTGCGTGGATTTCCTTGTCTTCATGCTGCCAGCTTCTCCTTTCAGGGTCCCAGGAACTGGATGGGTACCACAGGGCAGAGTAGGAGTCTCTCCAGAGACTCCAGATGCTGACAGAGAGAAGTCTTTGCTGTCCCTGAGACTTTAAACAACAGGAGGCAAGCTCTGAATCAAGCCCTTGGAGATTTCTTCTCAAGATGGAAGGCACACAAAGTCCAGTCTTTGCCTTCCTACTCTGGCAGAAGCAGCAACTGCAGGATAGCTCCACAAAGCACAGTCACAGGCAGGGCAGCTCTTCTTCTTCAGCTATTCAGCTCTTCTCCAGGCAGAGGTTCCTCTGGGTTCCAGAAGTGTTTCTAAAGTCTGTGGTTTTGGGTGTCCTTCTTATACCCAATTTCTCCTTTGAAGTAGGCCTACTTCAAAGTAAAGTCTCTTTTGAATGTGAAATCCTACCTTGCCCATGCCAGGCCCCAGAAAGTCACCAGGGGGTTGGAGATTGTGTGAGGGCAGGCCCAGCCCTTTCAGGTGTGAGTGACCACTCCTCCCCTTCCTCCTAGCACAGATGGCTCATCAGGATATGCAGGCTACACCCGAGCTCCCTTTGTGTCACTGTCTAGTGTGAGGTGCAACCAGCCCAACTGTCAAACTAACACAGACAGGGAATCCACAAACAGGCAGAGTCACAGAAATGGTATAAGCAAGAAAATGCCCACTTTCTAAAAGTGGCATTTTCAAACACACAATCTTAAAATCAACTTTACTAAAAGATGTATTTTTAAATTGTGAGCTCAGAGACCCCAAACTCCACATGTCCATCCGCTCCCAAAGGGAACCTACACTTTAATCAGATTTAAAGGTAGCCCCCATGTTAACCTATGAGAGGGACAGGCCTTGCAACAGTGAAAAACAAATTTAGCAATATTTCAGTGTCAGGACATGTAAACCACATTACTATATGTCCTACCTTAACCATACACTGCACCCTGCCCTTGGGGCTACCAAGGGCCTACCTTAGGGGTGTCTGACATGTAAGAAAAGGGAAGGTTCAGGCCTGGCAAGTGGGTACACTTGCCAAGTCGAATTTACAGTTAAAAGTGCACACACAGACGCTGCAATGGCAGGTCTGAGACATGATTACAGAGCTACTTATGTGGTTGGCACAACCAGTGCTGCAGGCCCACTAGTAGCATTTGATTTACAGGCCCTGGGCACCTCTAGTGCACTGTACTCGGGACTTACTAAAAAATCAAATATGCCCATCATGGATAAGCCAATTACATACACATTTTGTAAAGGAGCACTTGCACTTTAGCACTGGTTAGCAGTGGTAAAGTGCCCAGAGTAACAAAAACAGTAAAATCAGACTCCAGCACATCAACAACCTGGGGAACAGAGGCAAAAAGTTAAGGGAGACCACGCCAAGGATGAAAAGTCTAACAATACCCAATTGGCATATTTAATTTATTGGTAAGTCTCTAGTAAAGTGCACTACATATGCCCAGGGCCTGTAAATTAAATGCTACTAGTGGGCCTGCAGCACTGATTGTGCCACCTACATAAGTAGCCCCATGACCATGTCTCAGGCCTGTTGTTGCAAGGCCTGTGTGTGCAGTTTCACTGCCACTTCGACTTGGCATTTAAAAGTACTTGCAAAGCCTTGCACTCCCCTTTTTCTACAAATAAGCCACCCCTAAGGTAGACCCTAGGTAACCCACAGGGCAGGGTGCTGTGTAGGTAAAAGGCAGGACATATGTTTTATATGTCCTTGTAGTGGAAACCCCCTAAATTTGTTTTCCACGTCTGTGAGGCCTGCTCCTTTCATAGGCTAACATTAGGGCTATCGTCATATGCTGTTTGAATGGTAGATTCTGATAAAAAAGGGGTAAAAATGTCATGTTTGGTATGGCCAGAATGGTAATACAAAATCCTGCTTATTGGCAAGGTTGGATTTTAGATTACTATTTTAGATATTCCACTTTTAGAAAGTGAGCATTTCTCTGCACGTAAAATCCATCTGTGCCTTACAGCCTGTCTCCAATCCACGTCTGGGCGGGCTGGTAGACAGCTCCCGTGTGCATTTCACCCAGGCAACCACAAATACAGGATACTCAGTCACACCTGCACTTACCTGCATACTGAATGGGTCTTCCTGGGCTGGAATGGTTGAGGGGCCTGACACTCAAATTTCAAAGGCCAGTGGCCTGCCCTCACACAAAGGACTGCCAAACCCTCTACTGGGACCCTGGCACACAGACCTGTAATGAAAGGGGACCTTGTGCACTTCAAAACCACTCCTTGAAGTCTCCCCCACTTCAAAGGCACTTTTGGGTATAAACTGGGTCCCTGACCGCATCAACTCTGACACTTCCTGGGACAGACACTCTGAACCAGATCCTGCATCCTGCTAAGAGGAGCTGCCTGGCTGCTCAAAGGACTCACATGGACTGCTTTGCTGTGAAGGACTGCTGTCTTGCAGTTTCCCTGATGCCTTGCTGGCCTCTGGCTCTGCTGAGAAGTGCTCCAAGGGCTTGGATGGAGCTAGCCTCCTGTTCCTGAAGTCTCAGGGCCAAAAAGACTTCCCCTCTTCAAGGAAACTCCTTGTGTGGCAAACATCGACACACAGCCTGCCGGAAACGATGCACAGCATGCCCCGCAGTGAAAGAATAGCTGAATCGCTGAACCGGAATGACGCAGCCCGGCTCCTCGAGTGCAGATCGGCGCAACGCCTGCGTTGCGACTGGAAAATCGATGCACAGCCATACCAGATCGATGCATCACCAAGCCAGAATGACTCAGCCTGACTTCCTGCGTGAGGAATCGACGCAGCATCTGCCATGCAACAGAAACTCCGACGCATCACCATACTGGATCGACGCAGCACCTGTGACTTCATCCCGCATGCCCAGGATTTCCCCACATCATCCCTGGGTGTCAAAAGACCCCGCATCGCAGTGAGGATCCAAGACTGCGAGCCGGAAACCGATGCAAAGCCCTTGCATCATGGGAAGAATCAACGCATCGTCTGTGCGCATCAGGAAATCCAACGCACACCTTCCTTTTTGAAGCATCACAGGTACTTTGTGCACACAAGAGATATTTGTTGATTTTTGAAGACTTAAGACTCTTCTTATCATTGCAAAAGTGATATTTCAACTTGTGCTTATCAAATCTTGATCGTTTGATCTTAATTTACTCAGATAAATATCTTATATTTTTCTAAACCTGTGCGGTGTATTTTAATGGTGTTATCACTGTGTTATTGCATGATTTATTGCACAAATACTTTACAAATAGCCTTTTAAGTTAAGCCCGACTGCTCAGTGCTAAGCTACCAGAGGGTGGGCAGAGGATAATTTGGATTGTGTGTGACTTACCCCGACTAGGATTTTTGGTCCCTACTTGGATAAGGCTGTATACCGCTGCCAACTAGAGACCCCCTTTCTAACACATGTCCATTGTGTGTGCATGCTTCAGCTCCCACACATTTCAGGTTAGCCCATCCACTCCCTCAAGACAGCTACACCTTCTTCTAACATGTTCCGTATATCTGCCAACAGTGCCTAAGTGACTGTACAGTAGCAGACTGCATGCAGATAGTAAGCCATTATGCTTCTGCCCTTCCAGAAATGTTCATATCAGTTATGTTTGACACAAATCTTATATTATGATCGGAGATGCAAGTAACATTGGTATATCTTGGGTGTTATGGTTATTGGTCTTACACACCCTGGTAAATTGTTGTTCTGGCTTTAAGGCAAGATGGCTCCCAGTCACACCAGAGACCAACATATGCTTACATGAGTATCACTGTACAACAAACTATGATCATAGTTGTAGTCCAATAATCTCAATAGATTAAACTGGCTGTGTTGGAAATCAACTAGCGTCTTTTATTTACATTATGATGCAGTATACCTGTGAAAGTAGATGACTAAAGACCTTTTACATTTGCAACAGTGCGTATTAACATTTGGTTAGCAGACTCATCTGTGTATATGTATTGAGTTTGTTGTTCTACGTGGATCAGTGCTCACAGATTTAGAATGTATATGTATGCTTAGTGCCACAGGGCAGCACATCCACATTGTTAACGAGATTTGCGTCTTTGAATAGTGACATCAGTGTAGACGCATACATGTTATACTGTCATGGGTACGCAGTTTCTATTTTATATGCTACAGGTGATAATTGAATAAGCCTCCATGAAACATGTATTTGTTTTGTCTTGAAATGTACATCATTTTGGAGACAGGGATATCAGACATACATACATACATACATACACCAATAAGCACACATATGATTTCAGTTCTTCAGTGCTTGAAGTGACTAGGCTAGATTAGTGACAATTTCCCCCCAAATCCCTGGGCCCATTGTCCTTTACAATTTTTGAGTGACACATTGGTTGTGTTGACATCTATGTGTCAATTCCTCCATCTCACATATGACCATGAATAGATGTACACAGGCAAGGGCGATCTTTAGCCTGGTGGCACCCAGTGCAGCAGTCTTTTTGGCACCTCTCATGATCTTCCCCATGGATTCCCTCACTATCACCCTCCAACAGTGCCTCTGATCTCTCCATATCCCCTCCCTTTCTCACATACATTTCATTTGTATTATAACACTACGCATACCAGTGTAGGGAGTCAGAGCATTTTACAAGACTTAAACACTATACAGAGACAATTAATTATACAAGTGTAAATCCACCTATAGGAAATATTACATAAGAAAAAGAGTATTACAAGGTTTAGGAATCATATATCAAATACTCATCATCCATAGTGGTAGGCAATATATTTGAAGTGTTTGGTCTGGAGAAGCATAAACTCAGTATTCAAAACGTACAACAGTGGTTTGGGTTTACTTTACTAATAAGAACTAATTACCACTCAAACAAATCCTTTTAAGCAAAGTTTGGATAATGACAGACTGGGGAAAACATAGAGGGGCAGATTACGAGTATGGCGGGCACTGTTTGCCGTTGTGTTTTGGGCGGTCCAACTGGCACCTCCTCTGCGGTCCGACCATCCAGTTATGAATTGGGCTGTGACACCACCTAGGGTCTGCCCCCACCACTGACATTTCTGCTACTGTGGTGGTGGCGGCAGAGGTAATCCATGCAGGTGGTCCCAACCAGCTCACTGCCTGCCCCATTACAACCTGCCTTTCAGCTGAGCTGTTACTTTTGGAGACCCCGTGATGTGACAGTCGGTAGAAACACAGGTAAGTATCCACATTAATGGCTCTGATGAGATTATGCACTGCTTTCATGTGAGCTGTCGCTCACCTTGTGTCCCCCAATGCCAGCAGGTCGAGTGCGCGCACTGTGTCACTTGCTAAAACACTGCAAGGCCGCAGTGCGCCTTACTGTCTGGCGGCACCGCAGTATAGCCAGCATTGGCTACCGACTCTTTCTAGAGCCGAGGCGTGCCGCCTCCATGACTGCAGCACCCACACACCACCAACCCCATGTGCCACTACCATGATTGTGGCACCCACACACTACCAGCCCCATGGGTAAGCCGGAATGCAGCGGTCGGGATGTTGTCGGCTTGGTGGTCTTTTGTCGACCACCACTGCTGAGGGCTGGTGGTGTGCCCGCCATACTCTTAATCGGACCCAGAGTTCCAACCCTATGCCTTGCAGTATGCATGCAGCTGTTTGATGAGAGTTCATAGGCCACTGTACTATACTAGGAAGTAACCTATGAAATGCAAATAACAAAAGAGTAGTAACACACTGAGTTTCTGTGATCTGAATGGCACACGTTCTTTGCAGCAGGAACATTAACACTCTGCGCTACTTTATGATGAGTCAAAACTGCTACTACACAAAACTCTGAACTTTCTCAGCAGAAACATTAATCACTAGCGTTATCTTGACATTTTTATTGTGTGAAAACTGCTGGACACACAAGGAACACTGCAGTGCTTTTGAACCCAATATTTGTAAACATAACGACCCCCTACCAACTCCTTCTCCCAAACTCAGCACCAGGTGTAGCTGCACTGGCTGTACCACCATCAAGCCAACCCTTCATATACACATGAGAAAAGGTTTGAGGTTGACATTGTCTTCCTGCACATTTGTGTCCACCAAAGCTGTTAAATTGTACCTGATACTAATGTTGTGCATTAGTTTTTCGTTGCAAAAGCCTCCTGCGTGGCTATGTAGTTAGAACCACAACAACAGGGAGATTCATGTGTCATGATTTTGTGTGTTTTGAAGTTTATGCTGGTCACATGATAGCATTTGCATCACTTTCTGTACAGCAGTATGTCCTTCATGGGCCAATGCCTCACAGAGGATATATCATGGCATACCTATGTATGTGAGCTATGTAGCCACTGATTTCAAATTACACAACCATTAAGTTAGCCACAGCAGCACAGGTAATACAATACATTTCCCATGAAAGATTTACATTCCATGCCTACTTACCAAGCAGTGGTCTATCTTAATAGTCCTGCTCCCAAACCAGTAGTTAATGGGGGAGTGCTGGAAGATATAGGTGTTGCGTGCATTCCCAGAGCACTTGGTCACAGTATCGGTGAAGCATTACTATTTATAGCAAACTGATGGAGTAGGGGTGTGTTTGTGATTCAAGTAGAGGTGAGTGGTGGCAGATGGTGGGTCAAAGCCAATTGCTCTCAATACAATGAAGAACTTGGCTATCTGGTAGAAGCCTTGCTTTAAATGGCAGGTATGCAGACAGTGCACTCTGAGAGATATCTGCCACATTGCCACATGTGGTTTGGACTGACCCAAAGGCAAGTAGGTGGAGTACTGCCAAAAGGTTGGCATGAACTGGTGTGGCATATCAATTGGCTGTGGTGGGCTCCAAGCTGGATCATGTCCTTGCTGAGTGACATAAAATGTAATTATATCTTCATTTCTGTGTTCAAGCAGTATGATTCTCTGCATTAAGACCCTCCTCTATTTCAGTCTACTTTTTTCTGGCTAGTTAATGTAGAAGCTAAGTTTGTCACAGTATAACAATTTCCGTGGTTGTTTTCCAGTGTTAGGTATGTTGTCTTCTGTCAAGCGTTGAAGTGTTATTAAGGTTAGCCCGAATCTTGCCCCTACTCTGAACTTGCACTATTTTTCAGCACAAATCAGCTTTTGCCCTACTTTAAATCAAATTGCCTGAGGATCATAAGTTTGCGTTATGTCAGTTTTGCAATTGTTTGCTCTGGTTTCACCTGAAACACCCACCATGCATACATTTTTTAAAAAAACTTTTTGACACGGTGTAAGATAGCGACCTGTTACAAAATGTTGAAGAACATTCCTAGTGCCTACAGGCCGCAGCTACATGGTGTTTTCATCAGGCCCTTGGGCTAGCACACTTAGTACAGGATGCAACTGTAGGCCCTGCCTTCTGCTCAGCATCTCAGGCATGGCCGAAATCTATGCCCGGCTGTTATTGTAGGCAGATGTACTGGCCTTAGAATCTGAATTATGTAACTGTCCTGCACCCACAGATAATACTTGGGGGTTCTCAGGATGTTGGTACAAGCTGTGGCTGAATTTCCCGCCCTGTGCTTAATACCTGTCACATAATGGGCCAGGGATACTGGGAGTGGTTGAATGTCACATTGAGGTCTCTGTGAGCCCCTAGGCATGACCATTCGCTATACCCAGTGGGTGCTGGGGTACTGACAATGCCTCAGACTATGTCCAGTGGAAAATTACCTTGCGTCCACTACTGCAGGTGATGTCCAGCAAGTGTAGGCATCTGGGCTACAGGGCACAGAATGTGACATTCAAACTCTGCTAAGTACTTCTTCTGAAAATGCTATTGTACACAATTCACAGGCATGACACCATCACAGTGAAATAAGGGCCCTGAAACACGTTTTCTGTCATTAAACACACATATACATATATAAAACATAAATGATCATCAAACGTTTGTTAGACTTAAGTTTAATTTAGTGACCTCTGAAAGATTAAATGTGGAGATATTTTAAGACAGCAGATTCATGTACACTGACACATCATGTACATTATAGCAGCACAGGGTCGGACTGATCTTTAGGGCAATCAAACAGTGCCTGAAGGGCTGGTCTGACAGATCAGTGTGTTGGCCCATTTTATAGTCTGATGGGCTGGTTTCCACTGTTGATTTCTCTCTAACATTAGCACAATCATCACCTGCATCAAGCTTAAATGCATGCAGTCTCCCACACCTTGGAAAAACCTAAACAGCCCTGATTTGCAAATGTGGGACTTTTTTTTGCAGTACTTGAGCCTGGCCAAGAAGCACTACACATACCTAAAGCAATGCCTCCTGGCCAAATTATAGCTGGAGGTGTTTCCTGGGCCTTCCTTGCAAGCGGCTTGGTCCTGGTGTAAGGTCCGTCCCTGGTCCAAAAGTGACTCCCTGGGCCTGGAGTATGTCCTGAGGTGATCTCCCTGCCTGGCGACCCTGTACTTATGAGCCTCGTACTGTGTGCCTCAGTCACTCTTTGGACCACAGTTAGAGTCACTTACACAACCTATCAGTGCCCTAGTGGAACCTGAGACTTTCCCACATGTTCCTGGTCCTATTATGGGTGTAGCCACTTATCAGTATACCACACCGCAAAAAGCATCCCATCAATCAGGCCATGCGCCTGAAGAGATTCTATGTGAAGGTGAGCATCGGGTGAAAGGTTGTAGCTGTGAGTGCAGCGCGATCCGTGGGCCTGTGTGGATGCAGAGTGTTTCTGTATTTGTGTTGGGTTAGTGGTGTGCCTATGTAAGAAGAAGGTGGATGCATGGTGTTCCTATGTGTGCAGGGTGTGCCTGTGTGTGTGTGTGTGTAGGGGCAGTGTAGTGGGTATGGGTGTGAGCACAGGGTATGCCTGTGTGAATGGAGAAGGTGCCTGTATTAATGCAAGGGCTGCCTATTGGGGGTGAGGGCATTAGTAGCTGTAGGTGGTGGATACAGAGAGTGTCTGTAGGGGATGAGTACAGGGTGTGTGATGTGTAGGGTGAGCTTATGGAAAATGAGTGCAGTGGGTGCTTGTATGGGCTGAGTTCCTGGGTGGGCATCGGAGTGAATCTGGGAGGTGCTCTGGTGGGTAATAGTGGTGCTGACTGAAGAGGGCAAGCCCGGTGGTCGAGTAGCTGGTGAGAGCAGGGCATGCCAATGAGTGTCTGCATTGTCTGCATGAGTGGCGGGTGCAGGGTGTCTGTGAGCTCAGGGCCGTGTCATCGCAGGATGGCTATTTGCCTATGTGTGTTCAGTGGGTGACTGTTTGTGCAACCCCATGTAGGCACCCCCTTTTCTCACACGTCAACACCTCATACTCACACAGGCAACCTCTACATTTACACATAGGCACCCCTGCACTCCGTCTCCATGGATTCCTGCACTCACTGTCTGCCTGGGCCGGCTTTAGCACTTTACCCCAGTGACCACCTCCTCGACGGATTCCCTCACTACCACACTTTAACAGTGTCCCTGAAGTCCCATAAATATTCTCTCTCGAATGTATTTAATTTGTTTTGTAGCGCCACTCATACCAACGTAGGGTGTCAGAGAACTTTACATTACACATAGTACACAAAGACATTCATCGTACTTGTGTAAATCAATGTAAAGGAAATGTTGCATGAGACAGAGGGCTACAAGGTGTAGGGGTGACATTTCATCCATCCTTGTAGGCAGTATAGTTTAAGAATGCTTGGTCTGGAGAAGCACAAACTCAGAATTTAAAACGTACCACAGTGGTTGGGGATTCTGTTTAATAATAATAATAGATTTCTCCTCAAATTAACTCTTTTTGTAACATTAGGATAATGAAAGTCAATGGAAAAACATAACACTCTAATCTATACCTTGTTGTTTGCATGCAGCTCTTTGATGACAGTTAAGAGCTCACTGCTCTATATTAGGATTTTAACTTATAAATTCCAGGTAACAAAGGATCTCTATGATAAAAACAGTAACCCACTGATCTAGTTAAATGATATGCACTTTCTGATTTGCATGGTACAGTTTCTTTGCAGCAAGCACATTAACCCTCTGCACTAGCCCTCTGATGAGTCAACATTTCTACTAGACAATACTCCAATCTCTCTCCAGGGAGAACATTAATCACTGGAGTTATCTTGAAATGTATATTGTGGCCGTAAAACTGTTGGAGGCAAGGGACGCGGCAACAGGTGCTTTTAAAACCATGTTATATTGTTGTCCCCACCCGAAGGCAGCAGTCGCACCGCCCTAGTACGTGCTCTCCTGTCTGCACTTACCCCCAACACGAACCCCCTTTAGGCACCTACGGCTCTCACCCCTATAGGCACTCTTGCACATAGGCCAGCTTGTGTAGATGGTGCGAGCAGGGGAGTGACTAAGTAATGCAAGAGGGTGAGTTTCTTTAAGCAGTTAAGTAATGAGGGTGAGTTCAGGCAGCGTCTGAAGGACTGGTCTGATAGATCAGTGTGTTGGCCGGCTTTATAGTCTGATGGGCTGGTTTTTACTGTTGATTTCTCTCTAGTGTTGCCACAATCATTACCTGCAGCAAGCTCAAATTCATGCTGTCCCCCACACCTTGCAAAAAACCCTACACATCTTGTCTTAAAATATTAAAACGGCCCTGATTTGCAAATTATTTTTTTGGGAGGGGGGCACTTTTAATTTGGTGCCCAGGTATTTACTGCCCTAGCTCGCCCCTATACAGCAGCAGTACCACACTTAAATCGGAATGAATTTGTCAACATTCAAATGAAACCACAATATTGCCTTGGTTTTTCTCAGTTAAATCCCTATTTAATTCCCATAGGAAAACAAACATTTCCCTTTTATGGAGCAGGCAGTTCCACTTATCCTAACAAAGGCGGCGGCAGACACTGAAGAAGGTGCAGCTGTGCTGTTTGTGCCTTTCCGGAATGTGTCCTTACACCTGCCAGACGTAGCCACAATGCCAACTCCAAGCAGACACAAGAAGGGCTGTCTGAGAGGGAAGACTCGATTTGAATGCAGGTGGTTCGACCACAATAAGAGACCGCTATGTTTTATTCCCCAACACTGTGGCCTCCTCGGGAATAAGAGAACGTTTAGTTTAACATCGAAAGAATCCCGAAATAGACAGATATAACCACACTTCACAATGCATTTACAGGATTTATTTATAAATCTAGAGGGCAGTTTACTGAAATAATTAAAGAAGACTCAACATTTCCCAGTGTCTCCTTTTTTCATACCTACACTAATAGTGTGCAAAAACAGGTCCAACTGTAAATACAAATATAATCAACAAAAATGCAGATTTTTTGTTTGAAAACCTAATATCACTCTTAGTCGTTTTCGTGCGTGATCCTAAATAGAACTAAAACGTTAAAGTAAAACATATTTCCAAGACTCCAAAATAATTTTTCCTCAGCTAGATATTACTGCTTTTTGTACATTCTGCTAAATAGTGCATTGCCTCTGTAGTGCTGCTAGTGCACAGGTAATTATTACTTAACAGCAAGCCGTCTGGTTAAGCCTCTGCACTTGTATCTGGTATTGAGGTCAGACACAAACCTACAGCAGATACATTAACCCACGAGCTATCTTGCCATCCTATCTCACGCAGTTTGTGCCTCACTTCTCAGAAGTCCATTCACCCTAAGCAAGAAACCTTGAAAGATGCAGTTTTCTCTCAGTTTAAAAGACGTACACAAGACCCAGGTAAAAACCTGGTGCTAAAAATTGTTGTAGCAGAAAAACTAATATGCACCTTTCCTTCCACTAGTTATGTGTTCTGTTCTATTTTGATACAGACATAGCACCTGTATTTTTTTATTAATGAGTTTTGTAATGCAACAAATGTGTGGCCTTGTGGCCACAACAAAACTCTACAAAGCTTACAGATGGCTCCTTGTCGCTGCCTACTATGATATTTTAAAATATAAATGGTCAAATATCTTAGACTTAATTGTTTTCCACCAAGGGGTTCTAAGTGACATCAAATAGGCAGTGAGATGGAAGCTTGAGATGTCTGTTGTGTCATTTGCAATTTCAAGACAGAAACACTGTGAATGTTAAGTATCCAATTTTGTGTTGTGCCTGGTTGCTTCAGAAGCAACCCTGTAAGATTTTACCAAGGATAAGTTGTGCAAGCGAGAGAAGTCAAATAGACCCACATACAAAAACCTTCTCCACTCCACCTTTAGCATGCACTATATCCTTCATCCCATTTCTGTCTCTCATAGCATCTCACAAATGTTAAAAAACATAGCTGATGCCCTGCCGTACTCCCCCACTTCTTTCTGCAAAGCCCTGCCCAGCCAAAGAGTAAACAAAATACCCCCCACCCTTACTGATCACCCTCAGCAGCACTCTCCCTAGCACAACTATTAAACACTCATTGGCAACACAAATAGGTATTTTTAAAATACATTTTATCAAGCAGAACATAAACAATGTAACATAAGTGAATGCATTATAATAGAAAGTATCAGGTTATGCAGTAACATTATGAGTAGGACGTTGAACAGATAAACTAAAATAGAGATTTAAAGTAGATAAGTAATGTAGTTAGAAAGAGCTTGTATTTAATACGGGAGAGAAATGAGATTAAGAGAGAAAGAGAATGGGGAAGATAGGAAATAAGGAAATTATATATCAATGGCCTTGAAATCTATGAACAGTAATGAATATTATGAAGCATTTAATATAAATAGGTAAAAAGTTCTATACGAAGATTGTAAAAAAACAGTTAAGGAAGAGGTGATACACATTTTTTAGCATTACATGTCAAATAGTTAGTGAGCAGCATCCATATCTAAGAGTGCTTAATTGATAACTAGAGTGAGTCAATTTTGTAGATGTCGAGTCTGTGATGATGACATACCAGATTCCACCAACAAAGAAGGTTAAGATTTTCTGAGAATTTCCAGTGGAGGTACTGACTGATATGGCTGTTGCAGTAAGAAGGTCGAATAGTTTCCCGATAGATTTATGTGAACTCCAGTGCTTACGTACACTGCTAAGAAACAGTAGTTCCAATGAAAAAGGTATGCAAATCTGAATGATGTCTGTAATGCGATTCCATATTGAAGCCCAGAAGGGGGTTATGAGTGAACATGTCAAGAACATGGAAATATGTACCAGAATCTTTATAGCAGAGCCAGCAGGTGTCATATAGAGTATGTTTAAGTTTGTGTAATTGTTTAGTGGTATAAAAATGTCTATTGTAGAAGAAATACAAGGTTTGTGTGAGGTTAGCATTTTGAACTGTGGATTGTATTTTACTCCATATTCTATCCGAGGTAGGACTAAGAGAGACCGAAATCTGTTTCCTATGAGGGTTTTATCTCCGATCAGATCAGGTTGAATCAAAAGCTTATAGATGCGTGCAGCTTTGGTGTGAGTGAAATTTGACAATGTGTGTGAAGATGAACTGGAGAGGAAATAAGTGCTGAAGAGATATTGATTAGTCACATGATTAATCATGTTACAGAGTTTGTTATACTGAGAGTCCATATTGGGTGTAAGGTGATACACCCAAGACAACTGAGAGAAAGATATTGTTGTGCCAAATTGGTATATTTGAGAAATGAGGATAATACCTTTGATAATCCATGGCTTCCAGTACAAAGTCCTCGCTTATTGTTTAATTATTTTGCTATACCAAATCGGGCTATTGAGAAATTGATCTGTGGCAGAAAGAGTTATAACATAATAAGGTTTCAAAAAGGTACATGTGTGAGAAACAGTGTTAGGTAGCCAGTATGTGGGAGTATTTGTCATAAAAAGAATCAGCATATGTGTGAAAGGTGCAATCATGGCTTGTTCAAGAAATAATCATAGTTTCTGAGGTGGTTCATTCAGCGGAGATAAGTGTGTTTGTAGTTGGTTTATGCCAAAGGCTTTATTATAATTCAAGAAGTCAGGAAAGTTAAATCCTGCTAAAGCTTAGTGTGATTTCAACTTCGAAAGAGAGATTTGAGGGGCCTTGCCATGCCATAGAAATTTAGATAGTATTTTGTTTATTGACACAAAACAATTTGGGTACACAAATAGGAAGCTTCATAAGATAAAAATTAATAATGGGAAGGAGCATCGTTTTGATGGTGTCAAGTCTACCCCACCCTGAGAGATATATCAGGGACCAACACAAAAAAGTCTGGTCTTTCATATCCAGCTGCAGAGCTTCTGGATTTGCCAGTGCTTATTTGCTTTGGCATATTTTATAACTCTTTAGAAATTCTTGATGAGGAACATGTTTAGAATCAGCACTTAGACCATGTTGAAGAGCTGGAGAAGGATGAAACATCCCAAAACATTCTTAGATGCTCGTCCTGGCATGTGCACCCCTGCACATGCATGGGTAGCCACCTTGGATTTGTTTTTTATCTAAGTACAGGAAAAGCCATTCAAAGATGGCTGCTTGGATGTGTACCTGTGTGTGCATGAGTGCAGGCACAGAGATAGCCATTTCAAATGTTGTTCGGTGTTATTTATGAGTAACAAAGAATGGTAGACACTATTTGAAAATGTTTGCTACTAGCAGTGCCCTATCAGTGAACTGTAAGTGACAGTGAGGGCTCGATAGGATAAGGATGGCTAGGGCTGTCTTAAAGGCTGTCTTAAAGACTAGACTTAAAACGTGGTATTTTGCCTTCCTCCCCTCCACCCTTACTAACAAGTGCCTGCTGGCGAGCATCCTCTTCCATCCCCTTCCTAGCATTCTCTCCTCAAGGAAAGGCCCTGCTTTCTACTTTCGGTACAAGAGACGACAGACAGTGCTTTGCTGATCGTAGTGCTGACTGAGTTCTGTCAGCATGGATTGAAATCCATTAGCCAAAGGTCTTTGCAGATTGTGGGATGAAGGAGAAACATCAATTGGTGGCATGAGTACCACCATTATTCCCTTGCTACTGGCAATCTTCAGAGGCACAAGAGAGTTGGACATGGGGCAGATCTTCATCCGCTATTTGCCATTTGAGTTGGACCTCTGGAGCTTAAGGCAAGCCATATGATCACCAGGAAAGTGATCGCTCTTCTGAGCATAGTCAAAGCAGTGAAGAACAATCTTTGTTTTTCACTATGATGTAAGAGCAGCAAATACTGCCATTTCAAATTTGGTATTGACAGTAATGCCTCTTAATGGAAGTCAGAGATGCCTGGGAAGCGTCAAATCAGATATCACTTTTGGCAGTGGTTACTGCAAATGAACCCAATAACACCTATAACACTTCTTTACCAAAATAACTGTTTTATTACGTTAACGGATGCGATGGCGACCTTTAACTTAGGAACAGGCCATTTTCTACAATTCACTAAAATAGCAGCCACAAAGAGGGGAATCTGGCCCGCGTTTCCTGAGGCTCCTCAGGTCTCCCAGACCCTGGTGGCATTACTTAGTTTGGTAGGTGGGAGCATTTGGTTTTCTCCTCAGATCTATAGGGCTCTATGGGAGGATGCTTATTTGCCTACACTGGTGATTCGGAATAGAGGGCAAAATCCCCTGGGGGAACAATCAGACTCAGAACCGGGAGCGATCTATGAAGGGGTGAATGATACATTAACTAATGCCCACTTCACACTCACCCAATATAATATCACGCAGCTTTTGTACATGGCTCCTAAACTGCTAAGCATTATTTACCTAGGATGTTCGTCCTCCTGCCCCCGTTGCTCCGGGGCGAATGTAGACTTCTTGCACATGGTGTGGAGGTGCTCAGCATTTCAGGACTTTTGGTGAGCAGTGAAGTCTGCACTTCAGAGAGCATCGCTTGCTCTGAGTATTAAGTTGTGTCTCCTGGAAATAATCCCACTTCGCAAGAAAAAACGGCTTAGTAGGCTTACACTGTTGGCATTAGTGCTGGGTGAACGCAGGATCGCCATTAAGTCGATATCCTCAAATCCGCTGCCATTGGCTATCTGGCATTAAGACATGGCAGAATGGACAGGAGCAGTAAAGCCACATGCGTAAGACCAGGAGGGACAATAAACTGGCCGATGATATGCAGGCTTGGACAGCCATGCTGGCTGAGCTGCTTGAGCCGCAAGATTGGAGGCCTCCCAACGGGAAGAAAGGTCGGGTATGGGTGCTGGTGAATTTGTGTGAGCTATATCCCGGTTGTGGAGTAGGTGGTTCAGAAACTCGGAGGTCCCAAATGATTTCGAGGCATTAACAGCTCTACGTGAACATGCTTCCTGTGTGAGAGCATGCAAGTATTTAATGAATTGTGTGGCACTACTAACTTTGCCACAGAGGAGCTAGGGAAGGGTGGGAATGGAGGGGCGTGAGGGATTGTTTATTTTGTATTTTTATTTGTAGTGGCAGATGTCAGCCACTTGTATTTTTGCCTTTTACAAATGCCAATAAAATGTATTAAAAACACCCACAATACTACTGTAGCTTTTATGTTCAATCTATCTAGACACCGCACCCATGGCATAATATCATTGAAACCAATATCGAGTCACAAAAATATCAGAAAAAATATTGTTTACAAAAATAATGCCCTCCCATAGTTAATTAACAACAGCACAAATATCGATTATCAAAATATCATAGTTAAAAATATCTATTCCTACTAATATTGAAACCACAAATATCATAAATAAAAATATTATTACCTATCAATAAATATCTAATAAGTCAAAAATATTGAAACACACAATACCGACTACACTAATATCACAAAAATAAAGCCAAATTTGACAAAATATTATAACTGCATTTTACTTGAAACAAAAATGCAACCACTCAAATCAATAGAATGTATATCTACATTATTTACATTTTTTACAATAAAATAAACTTTAAACACATAAAAAATATATTTCAAAACATTAAACAATTAAAAAAAACTTTCTACAATTTATGTAATATAGAAATAAACATTAATAAAGAAAATTGAACATGACAAATACATAAAAAAAAACACAAACTAAAGATATATATTGCACATTAAAATAAGCAACACTGATTACCGTCCACCATAAGAGTTCATATCTGATGAAAAATGAACACTAACCAAAAATAAAACACCAGTAACACAAGCTAACCAATACAAGTAATAAATTAATTCAAAATACAAGATAGAGGAGCTAAAAATCGCAACACTTACCACACGAAATACTAAGGCCCCAATTATGAGTCTGATGGTCTAGGACCGCCACATTACAAGATTAGGGGGCAGACCCGCTAACTTACTGCCATCCCCACCAGGATCCTAGATCCCGATGGGTTGACGGCAGGGCTGGTTGTAATCAGCCAGGGTGGCACTGAACACAGTGCCGCTCTGCTGATTACAACCTTGTTCTCCGCCAGCCTTTTCGTGGCGGTTCCACCACCATGAAAAGGGTGGCAGAGAACAAGTGCCAGGGGGCACTGGGGCCCCTGCACTGCCCATGTGGGAAATCCGTAATGGGGCTGGTGGGGAGGACGCCAGCACTGCAGTGACCTCCCCGTCGGGAGTTTCGCAAACTGATGTTTCCATCCACCAAACTCATAATCAGCCCATAAAGCTTCAAACTAACAACACTCTGCCAGATTGGCAACAGAAAACCAAAGAAGGAAAAATTTGCTTCACTAATAAGTAAAGTATTTATTTTAACATAGTGGAAATTTACTTATTTAAAGAACATAAAAATACAAGTAACTAACCAAACTCTCTATTTTTATTTATCTAACTAACATTAGGTATTAGAGAACAAGTACAACACCATCTACCACCTACAGACCCACCAATAAAATTCCACAAATTAAACACTTGGAAAAAGGCACATAAAAAGTAAAATCAAACTACTTCTATATATCAGCTATACTTTAAAAGTCAAAATAAAACTAAAGGCTCTCAACAACACATATTTGAGTATAAAATGCAAAATGATTGTTGTAATTTGTTTTGTACATTTGCAAAGCAAAATTAATATTACAATTTATTTAACTGTATTATTAAACTATTTTCAACAGAGTGGCAGAAATAGTAAGATGTATCACCTCACAGAAAGGCAAACAATTACTCTTGCACATGAGCTACCCTTACACCCAAGATAGGACAGGACCGAGAATGTTAATTGGAAATGTACAAAATACTACCCTATTGCATGGTATTGGGAGTATGAATATGAAAAAATATGTTATGAATGTGAGAGAACACAACTACTTCCGAAACATCATAGAATAGAAGTAAGTCATGTTATTCAGGATTTAAAAGAGGTAAGCACTAGTCCCCAGGAGCCCACTACTAAAAATCAAAGGATATTCTCCCTAAAGTACCTGAACACATCACAGGACTACTGGCTACACATGCTTTAAAATATAAATGCTTAATTACATGAACTAAGAAAGGCATCAGTGATACTCCTGATGCCTCTAAAAGATAAGAAGGCATCCAAATTCCTGAACACTTAACCACAACACCTAATGAAGAAGCCTAACTCCTATATGACAACATAAATAATGATAAGCACATTATAATATGTGCTACAGCAAATCATTCATTAAGACTAAGCCAATGTCAAACATGGATGATAGACCGAACATTCAAAATATGCCTTAAACGTTTCACTCAGTTATACACCATGCATAATGAATATCAAAACACTAATATACCCCTCATATTTGCCTTGTTAACTAATAAACAATGTAGCACTTATTAAAAACTACTAAACTATATTAAAATTAAAACAAACAACTACTCCCAACATAAAATAATAATCGACTTTGAATAGACTTTGATACAAACAAAACATACACTGTACCCCACACACAGCCATTCAAGGCTGTTGCTATCACTTTAATTAAAGTTGTTGGCGATATCTTCAACAATCTGTACTAAGTATAAAGTATACAACACACAGCCAGTTTACCTTTGTCTGAGTCCCTGTAAAAGAGGTAACTAACCTCTCCATCTTACTTATAGAAAGCCTATGTTACCAACAAAACAAACACAAACTAAGGGCCTGATTACGGGTTTGGTGGTCTTCAGACCGCAAAACTGGGGGTGGCGGTCAGACCGCCACACTCCTGGTGGTCTGACAGCCAGATTACGATCCTGGCAGACAGACCGCCAGGAGACCGCAGCCACAGCCAGGATCATTTATCCTGACCTGGTGGCAGTGGTCGAAGTCGTGGTCAGCCACGGTGTGCCCTATGCAGCACCGCCGTGCTGATAACGCTTTCGCTTTTTGCCAGCCTTTCTATGGTGGTTGCACCGCCATGGAAAGGCTGGTGGAAAGCCAGTGCTGGTGGCAATAGGGGGCAGTGCAGAGGCCCCCCTCCCACCACCCTCGGAATGTGCATTGTCTACTATGCACACATAGTGCAATCTGAGGGTGCCAGCGTGCAACAGCATTGGCCTTGGCTCCCTTAAGGAAGCCAAGGTCAATGCCACCCCACTGTTTCTTCCGGGCTGACCAGCTGAAATGTTCAAATATGATGTTTCTGCCAGTCAGCCCAGTGGAAACGTCGTAATACGACAGGGAGTGAGACTGCCCGCTTGATGGCAGCCTCAACCCTGCAGCTTTGGCGGACCACCAAAGTTGTATTTGAGCCCTAAGTCTCCAATGGACTTCTTTGACAATACTTTGGTTGGGAGACTGCACCCCTCTGGACACAGACACCAACCCAAATTCCACATACTATGATGAAGTGTCTATGACAGCACCATAGCTCAAGATGCCAAAATCAACAGTGCACAAGAAGGATAGCATAATGCCTTCCACACCGCATAGGGGAGAACCCAACCTACATTCTACAAATTCATAAAAGCTCTACAAAAAGAACAAAGCTACTAACATAGTTAAACATAAAATAAGATTACAAACCAGTAGAATGTATAATATGCTACAATGTAAGTTAGATTTTTTATAAACATCAAAGGATCACACTACTTAAAATGTATAGCAAAATTCCTGTTATAAAACAACCTAGCTACCTACACACTAACCAAGAAACCTTAACAAAAGCACAAGCCGCCATAACAAAAGGATTTTAAAATAAATATTAAATAATCCATATTATACATCAGTCAAAAAGTACACGTAGTATAGAAAAGAAGATATAGACAAAAATATGTTTAATGATGAATTAAATATCAGCACATCACAGTCACAGAGCACAACATTAGGAATAAACACAAAATGGAAAAAAAGTGAATCCAACACATAGAAATGTAAAATAACACATTATAATTTCAGCAAATACACACACATAATAAAATGTAACATTTCCCACCCATAAACAAACACATAAATAAATAAATAATGTAAATTACAGTTCTGTATCTGCAGATCTCCATCCACATCCATGTTGCTGAAATATCCACCAAAAAGGAAGAAGGAAAGTCCAAAAAGGCCCCCTAAAAATACAAAAATTAAAAAGTCCAACGTAAATCCATTGTAGCAATCAAAAAGTCATAAGGAACTGTCAAAACCATTAAAAAACAAACAATAAAGAAGTACCCCAGACACCCCCAAAAATCAAAATAAATTAAAATTTAAATATTTACTAGAAACTAAAATATTTACCTTTAAAAAAAACTAAAAAAACGCAGATCTATAGCATGATGTCCAATTCATAATTAGGGATAGGCAAGAATTCCGCTACCCGGGCAGAGTTTTTCCCACTAAGGCTCTGACCAGAGTGCAGAATTCTGAAAAATTCTGCGAAGTGACTCGGAGCAGAGTTTTTTCTTTTCTTGTGTGGCTCGCCAACACTAAGTTGGCGAGCAAGACATATCGCTATGTCGGCGACCACGAGCAAGATTTCTGAACACGGGCAGTCGCGGCTGGTCGCGCCTGCCCGTATTGAGAAAGCTGCCTCTTGCGCTGAGGAAGCTGCCGCTTGAGTAGAACATATACTTGAGCTGCAGGAAGAAATTAGCGCCCTCTGGCGCTCTGCATGATTCTTTTCATTCTGAGTTTACAGCAAGGGAGGAACTCCTGGCGGTTAAAATCATCACAAACAGCACAACTTACCCAAACTGCACAGCTCGCGGAACTCCACGTATGGCCGTGGAATTTTTTTGGCACTTCACGGATTTCTGCATAGCAGAATTCTTCAAACTTCGCCAAGGTCTATTCATATTCATGTAAAAAAACACAGAATACCCACCCACGCAGAACACTATTTTTAAATCCAACATAAATATTATATTACAACTGTAATACACACAAAGATAACATGACAAAATAACACTACAACCAAACTCTAAGTAGGCCAAACACACTATACTAATAAACAACAGATCACAAACTGTGACTAACTAACCCTCAAAATAAAAACTAACACTATAACTACCATTAAATAATTCTACCCACGTCCTCCTAACGCACAAACCTTCCAGAAAAAAGTGTTACCTTATCCAACAATTAACAGGAGGTAACCATGGCTATTTCCTATTAAATCCAATGAAAAATGATAGGAATAGACTACAAAAGTGCACTTAATCTTAAAAAATATACACTAAATGAAAACAAAAAAAGGCTACGGCCCTCATTATTACATTGACAGTCAGTGATAAAGTGGAGGAAATACCGCCAACAGGCCGACGACAATTGCTGCCAAAATATGACCATGGAGGTAAGAACTCCCATAAACAGCCAATGTATCACACCATCCACCAGGGCGTTAACACCACTGACCCACGGCGGTAGCCATCAACAGCCAGACGGAAGACAAAGTACCGCCCACCATATAATGAGACAGCACACCAATTCGATTTCCGGGGCGGTGCCAACGCCATCAAAAGCCTGGCAGAAACCGAACACAGAAAACGAAAGACTTGCCAAAAAGTACACAGAGGACTCCGCCACCGCCATGGAACCGGAACTGCAAGTCTTCCTGATGCTCTTCTATGCCATGCTCCACCTGAAACACCAACGCCGACGAAGACGACGACAGTGAGTGCAGCCACCTAGCACACAAGAAAGGGAGGAAGGAAAAGGAGAGTGACACACACATGCACAGCACACACCAGACACACACACACCATACACACAACCAGCTGCATACGTAAACCAATCGCACACAACACACAGCACAATAAAACTTGGACCAGATTTCGTAAGTACTGAAAATGTATTACCAAGGGAAAGCCACCACATGAACATGATATGTACAATTGTCCACAAAGAGCCAATGCCCAGTCCAAAGCACAAAGGGCCCACATAGCCACAGGGCACAGTCCGAGGCCCAACTTGTCTCCTGACATCAACTGCACAGAACTCTGCAGGGATATAATTTTGTAAGTGGGCAGGCACCTCAGTGGGAATGGGCTGGGGGGCACCTCAGCTAAGTTGGGGCACTTTCCCACTGGTTCTGGAGGGGGCTCCAGGCCCATTTCTCTGTGCTGCGGAGTGCAAGGCGACAGTCTCTGGAGTGGGTGACTTTCCCACTGGTTTTGGAGGGGGCTCCATGCCCATGTCACATTGCTGGGGGAGTGCAAGACCACAACCTCTCATGTGGGTGACTTTCCCACTGGTTCTGGAGGGGGCTCCATGCCCATTTCTCTGTGCTGGGGAGTGCAAGGCCACAGTCTCTCAGGTGGGTGACTTTCCCACTGGTTCTGGAGCGGGCTCCATACCCATTTCTCTGTGCTGGGGAGTGCAAGGCCACAGTCTGTCAGGTGGGTGACTTTCCACTGGTTCTGGAGGGGGTTCCACGCCCATTTCACTGTGCTGGGAAGTGCAAGGCCACAGTCTCTGGAGTGGGTGACTTTCCCACTGGTTCTGGAGGGGGCTCCACGCCCATTTCACTGTGCTGGGGAGTGCAAGGCCACAGTCTCTGGAGTGGGTGACTTTCCCACTGGTTCTGGAGGGGGCTCTATGCCCATTTCACACTGCTGGGGAGTGCAAGGCCACAGTCTCTCAGGTCGGTGGCTTTTCCACTGGTTTTGGAGGGGGCTCCATGCTCATTTCTCTGTGCTGGGGAGTGCAAAGCCAAAGTCTCTCAAGTGGGTGACTTCCCCACTGGTTCTGGAAGGGGCTCCTTGTACAGCAGTTGCAGGAGGGTAGCCTACATGCCCTCTGCTAGAGGTGAGGGCTGCACTGTGTCAGCTGGAAGTGAGGGCTCCGTGACCTCTCCTGGAGGTGAGGGCTGTACTGTCTCAGAAGGTGAAGGTGCAGCCTCTGCAGGAGGAGTGGGATGCACAGGCTCTGCTGGAGGTGAGGGCTGCACTGTCTCAGCGGGTGAAGGTGCAGCCTCTGCAGGAGGAGTGGGCTGCACTGCCTTAGCTGGAGGTTCGGGCTCCGTGACCACTGGTGGTGGTGTCATCCTGCGAGCCACTGCTGGAGTCGAGGGCTTCTTCCCCTTTATAGCAGACGTCGAGGACTTCTTCACCTTCATGCCAGGAGGTGCGGGCTCCTTCCCATTCATGTCAGGAGTCAAGGGCTTTTTCCCCTTCAAGGCAGTGGCTGTGGGATCCTTACCCTTCCTGGCTGGTGGAGTGGGAACCATCACTGTCTTGCCTCCACGACTAGGAGGTGCCTCCACTGTCCGCGTGGATTGTTTGGCTGAGGTGCTGGGATGGGTTGTTGAGACCCTGCTCTTCGGGCAGGACGGGGGAGGGGGAGGGAATAGGTCAAGTTGGGCATGGAAAAGCTTCTTAGGGACTGTGGGGTGAGAAGAGGGAGGAGGGATGGGAGTGGAGGTTGAGGGAGTGGTTGTTGGAGGAGTATGTCTGCTGGACTTGGGTGCAGGTGCATGGGGAGTGTGCTGATGTGAGGTGGATGGCTGTTGAGTGTCTGAGTGCTTGCGTTTGTGTGCTTTAGGAGGGGGACAGACAGGGTTGGAGAGGACACAGGTGCATGGATGTTGTGGAGGTCTCTGCTAGTGAGGTGTCTGTGCTGCTTGGTGTGGTGATGCTGGTGGTGGCTGTTGAAGCAGTGCATGCAGTTGTGAGTGTGGACATGTTTGTGAGGGAGGTGGGGGAGGAGGATGAGGGGGAGACAGTGGAGGTAGTGGATGTGGGAGTGTCTGCAAATGTCTGGTCTTTGCGTGAGTGCTTGTGTGTTGAAGTGTGGTGCCTGTGTTTGACTGTGCTACTCTTTGCATTGCATTGCTGCATCTGGGATGCCAGTCTCTGGATGGCATTGACAATGGTTAACTGCCCTACAGAGATGGATCTCAGGAGGTCAATAGTCTCCTCACTCAGGGCAGCAGGGCTCACTGGGGCAGGGCCTGAGGTGCCTGGGGCGAAGGATATGCCCACCCTCCTGGGTGAGCGGGCACGGGCAACTCGCTGAGGGGCTACTGGGAGAGCAGTGCTAGTATGGGGCTTGGCGGCTGTACCTTCAGCTGGGGTGGTCCATCAGAGGAGGTATTAGTCTGTGTTGTCACCTCCTGTCTCCGCCGTGGTGCTCCCCTCGACCTCCGTCCCACTGGTTCCCTCGGCATCAGTAGACTCTGCCTTCTGGGTCCTGTGGGATGCAGCTGCCTCTGTCGTCAGTGCCCCCGTTCCTCCGCCAGATGATGCTAATGCACACATGGACAGGATGACAGAAGATAAAGGAGAGAGAGAGAAAGAGAACACAGGGTCAATTACTACACCAACACCACTGTTGGCATACACAGCACCATCACACACTGGGATCAGGATTGAGTACTATGCATTGCACTGCCATTGATTTGGCTAGATGCCACAGCAAGATGAGGGCCAAACACTGCCAACTGCACACCTCCTGGGACCCAGTAAACCCTGTCTGACATGGAAGGCAACCTAGGTAGGTTACCTTTTCCTTTTCAACCATTACCCTTGAGCTGGATCATGCTGCAAAGTCTGGCCTGACATTAAGTGGCACCCACTAACTGACCCTCACCACTCGGTTCCCATGCCACCTACCGATTATTGTAGTAATGCACACTGTACTCACCCCTTTGTGGCTGCTGTGATGCCCTCAAGCGCCCATCCAGCTCTGGGTAGGCCACCCTCAGTATGCATGCCATCAGGGGGGTCAGGTTCCAACGGGCACCCCTTCCTCATTGGGAGGCCATCCCCAGCTGGACCTCTGCGGTCTTCCGTGCCCAGCGTCTGAGATCCTCCCACTGTTTCCAACAGTGGGTGCTCTGCCTGCCATAGACCCCCAGGGTCTGAACATCCTTGGTGATGGCACGCCATAATCCCTTCTTTTGATGGGTGCTGACCTGCAGAAGCAATACAGACAGGAGGACACCATTACACATATAATCCAACCTGTCACACATGTGGCCCACCAATCCCGTTTCCGTCACCATTGGCACACCATATACAGTACCACATTACATGCCCCGTTGACACAATGCTTACACACACATCTCCATGCATCCGTCCCACATGCATCGTGCCCAATGTGTACTGGCGGCCCATATAGCAGTCCGTATCGGGGTAGGACCCCATCCACCAATCGCTCCAGCTCCTCTGCAATGAAGGCAGGGACCCTTTCCCCGGTCACACAGGCATGGTAGGTTCCAGACACAGGTCACAGCAGCACACGCAGTGGAGGTGTTCTCCTGTTAAAGGTCAGGAAACAAGAGAGGAATCAGATAGAAAATGGCGGTCACGTCCACGGCAGTGTACACCGTCACCGTCGGCCCTGATCCCCATTGGCCACTGTACTTTATAGAGCCGAATATTATCCAATGAGGAATTGCACAGCAGTGCAAGACCGTCTTCTGGCATGACGCCCAATGTCGGCAGAGTTACCTCACTTCCACCTGTCCCTACATACAGGACAGGCGGTCTCCATGTCATGGAGATGGACAACCATCAGATTAACCTTTACCGCATCACTGCCTAGATTTACACATACCTATCATTACCACCGTTCCATCACATAAATGCAACATGTGCACTGAGGCTGTGGTTCCATTGTTCAACTTGTGACAGCCTACTCACTCTTGTGACCCTTAAATACCTACCACTGCAGATGAATGGGAATGGGAGGAGAAGACGAACCCTCATGTAAAGACCCCTTGTGTACTTGGCTACACTGGAGGACAGGCACATTATACTCACCTATAGAGTGGACAGGGCAACAATCACAGAGCTGTGTGCCCAACTGGAGTCTGACCTGATATCAGCTATCCGTCATCCCACTGGGATCCCCCCTCTTGTGCAAGTGCTATCAGTGCTCCATTTCCTGGCAACTGGTCCTTTTCAAGTGACAATGGGCCTGGAATCTGGAATGTCACAGCCAATGTTTTCTATTCTGCTGGCAAGGGTCTTGTCTACCCTGGTGAAACACATGTGCAGCTACATTGCTTTCCCCCAGATGGAAGATTTGGTGACTGTAAAGGTAGGATTCTATGCAAGGGGCCATATCCCTAATATAATTGGTGCGATTGACGGTACACATATTGCGTTAGTCCCCCTGCCAGAATAAACAGGTGTTCAGGAATCGGAAGAGTTTCCACTCACTGAATGTGCAAATGGTTTGCCTGGCAGACCAGTACATCTCCCATGTCACTGCCAAGTATCCTGGGTCAGTGCATGACGCCTTCGTCCTGAGGAATAGCAGCATCCCAATTGTGATGGCCCAACTACAGAGGCACAGGGTGTTTGGCTAATAGGTGAGCCAGATCCTCCACCCATCGTATGTCAGTGTATGCCTTCAGGTGTTCTCCCCATAGGATTGTGTAAGACTAAATGTTGTCACTCAATACTTGCAGGTGACTCTGGCTACCCAAACCTATAGTGGCTGCTGACCCCAGTGAGGAATGCCAGTACAGGGGATAAGGAACGTTATAATGAGGCACATGGGCGCACCAGAAGAATAATTCAGCGGACCTTCGGCCTCCTGAAGGCCAGGTTCAGGTGCCTCCATCTGACAGGTGGATCCCTGTGCTACTCACCCGTATAGGTCTGCCAGATAGTAGTGGCATGCTGCATGTTGCACAACCTGACCCTCAGACGACATGCGCCTTTTTCTGCAGGAGAAGGGGACTGGAGATGGCCCTGTGGCAGGAGTGGATCATGAGGACAGTGAGGATGAGGAGGCAGAGGATGAGGACAACAGAACAACAGTTACATGACAATACTTCCAATGACAAACAGGTGAGACA
Source organism: Pleurodeles waltl (assembly GCF_031143425.1). Classification (NCBI taxonomy): domain Eukaryota; kingdom Metazoa; phylum Chordata; class Amphibia; order Caudata; family Salamandridae; genus Pleurodeles; species Pleurodeles waltl. The sequence continues at coordinate 1,872,911,196 of NC_090440.1, read as the reverse complement.
GTGGAACTGACCATTACTCTGACTATTGATTTATCTGTGTGCCTGTTGCATGATGGCATTCACTTCCTTTGGATCTCAATTTACTGTCACCTATGGCTTCTCATTTTCCAGAAGTTAGTGATATGACAACATTGTCCTCATGTGATCACTACAGACTGTTCCAGGTCATTATTTGTTAGCTATCACAGTGTTCAAATCATTTGCACTCAATGTGACTGTTCCCACAGATGCACATTTAAGACACATAAAACAGTGTTACTGAAATTGTGTTCAAGGGTGTTTATTGTAGTGCTATTTAATTGAGGGTAAAGTGCAATGGAATGGGGTGATGGTGGAGGAAAGTCCAGGGTATTGTTCCAGTCGGTTTGTAGCACAGGTTCAGTGTCCAAGGGGCCATAGAAAGGGGAGTAATGTCAGTTCAAAGTGGACAAGGTGACAGGGTGGGACACAAGGGGGACAATCAGGAGAGTCTCATTTCCTGGCGGTGGTCTTGGTCTTGGCAAGTGTCTCTGGCTTCTGTCTGGTTCACAGGGAAGGTTTGTGTGGTGGTTCACCTTCTGCAGGGGGAGGGTTGCTGGTGGCCTGTGGGTCCTGTGGTGGGGCCTCCTGTCCACTAGCGCCAGCGGAAGTGGAGGGCTGGTCAATTGACTGGCTAGTGGTAGGGGCCCGCTGGTGTGCTGTCCATTCCCTCATGATGTTGGCTATGTCTGCCAGCACCCCTGCTATGGAGATCATGATGGTGTTGAGTGCCTGCAAGTCCTCCCTGATCTCCTGATGGTTTTCCTCCTGCAGCCTCTTGTTCTCCTGCATGTTGTTCAGGATCTGGCCCATCATGTCCTGGGAATTTTGGTAGGCACCCAGGACATTGGGTGCCTACCTTTACACCTGCACGGGCCTGTGCACCTGAAAATCACACTATAAAACATGCCCCATTCCAGACCATGATCATTTGCCACTCCACTGCAGCACAGTCCATTTTAGTGAAAGAAGGAAGCCCTGTTCTATTATCCATCCCTATTACTACTCACCACACACCTTGTCAGCACACTTTTTCCCCTTTGCGTAGGTGTTTTTTGCACTGTCACTGAGTTTAATTTGGAGATATGTCATGGCCCAAAAATCATGCTTTTCAGAGGCAGAGTTGACAGTCATTGTGGATGAAATCGTAAGAGTAGAGCCACATTTGATTGGAGCCGAAGTCCAAAATATCACTTTCAGTCAGAAAAAGGAAATGTGGACCAGTTTAATAGACAGGGTGAATGCAGGTAGACACCACCTTGCACCACCTTGCATACACAGGAGGAAATTGGGAACAGGTGGAAAACCTGAGGAGGAAGGTGTGTTTCCTGGTCTACAAACAACACATGGAGTCCAATAGAACTGGTGGTGGTCCTCCTAGCAACCCAATCAGATGGTTTCCATGGGGGGAGAAGGTCTTGACCATCCTGCATCTTGAAGACTTTGCAGAAATACCTGCAGGAGTAGACTCTGGTAAGTTACTTCTCACTAACTGTCATCAAAGCTCAATGTCCTGTTTACCCCCATTCCAGCTTTTGCCATTATATTTTCTGCTTAGTTTCCTAACATGCAATCTACAAAGTAGAAGAGAGGTTGTCTTATCATTGTCAATGTGTGTTGCTACAGATAAGGTCAAATGTATCAATTACCATCACATGCCACTTGTTGCAATGGAGTCTGTGACTGTATTCCCACCAAAAGTCTCATTTCAGGACCCATTAAATGTGTCAATTGGCAAGTAGATGGTCCATCCCAAAAGCAGTTTGTGAACACTTATGTTACACCACCATTTTGTAAGTAGATATTGAAATGACTACAATCACCATGAGGGCTTGTTTTAGTAAATCAAAACATAACAAACATGGTATAATAACCATTCTCACTTGTCTGACATATCACAACTGATGCCCTTTTCATGTGTAGTGAGCAATCAATATACAATGCTCTACTCAGAGACATTTCTGAATACTTTGCTTTTTGTTGTCCTGGCCTCCCCAAGTGAAACAATTGATGGAATGAGTGACCTCATACCAAGTGTATATGCCTATATTTTGCAAGGCATAAAGTCAACTTAGCTGTCTAGAAATTGCAGGTGAACCATTGTCTTTGCACCGGTCACATGATGAATAATGTAGAATATTCAACTAAGTTGTATAATTGCCTGTATCGTACACAGCAAAGCCTTTGGAATGGTTATATATACTTGTTAAGTCTCCACTGTATTGGCTAGAATGTTAGGGAGATGCCATGTTCATCCCCCAATCCAAAAGATAAACACCTCAGGACATATAATGACCTGCATAATTTAAAGATATGTATTGTACGTCTACAAATGTCTTGTCAACTACTTTTAGACTGAAATATATTCAAAAGTAACCGTTATCTATTTTTGTCTTTTCTCAAGTGTCTACTTACTGTGTCACAAAAGTTTAGGATGTAGATAACACACTTCCAAGTATAACATTGTTCTCTATTTCACAACAAGTGTATCTGGCAGAACACCTGGCCAGAGCTTGCAGATAGAGGAGACACCCACACCATCCCAGTACCTAGCCTTCCGGGATGAAAATACTCCTGGTGATCTGGATGAGGAAGATGGTGCTGGTCCATCTGGTCAGCCTGGGCAGACGTCAACCGTGAGTGTCACTGGGCCCAACCCCAGCTACAACACATCGTCAAACATCATCCACCACAACCTGTGTTCCTAGTACAGTAACCACGATTGTGTACCCACCAGTTCTGGATCCTGATGTGAAAATCACCAGTTACAGAGGAGCCAGGAACCAGTGCGAGTAGGCACCATAGGCAAAGGTTACAGGCTCATGGTGGGAGGCATCATGGGAGGGTAACTGTGGGCAGGCAGAGTAAGGCCACTGGGAAAACCCACACCCAGGACCCCATTGACCAAGTTTTGGGTGTATACCAGGAGTCCCAAGGCATGACGGGTTAGGTACTCACCGAACTGAGGGAGATGAAGCAGCTGCATAGGGACATACTCAATTAGATTGAGACTTATAACTCTCACATGGGCCCATTAATAGGGGTGCTGATGGACAGCCATACCTTCCTGTGCAGCACCATCTACCTCTTCCTGTGGTCCAACTACATCCACATCTGCTGCAGCCACAGGAAGGGAGGCCCTGCCATAGGAAAATACACCTTCAGACACCCGGGTGCCAGCAGATGTGGACCCCCGCACTGCCAAGGTGAGGATGGTAAGATCTCCACCACCAAGAAACCTCAAACCTAACTTCCTCCAGTGTGTGCTACACTTTCAGCCTGTAGAATATTTCTGGACACATTTACCTTTCTATCAGCAGCAGTAATTTTGACTTTGGACTCCAAATAATGTGGCAACTCCGACTATGGTTTCATTTACCATGACTGTCTTCTTCACTTTTAATTAATTCATTCATATTTTTACTATCCACTGTTTCCTTTTTCCCTATTCACTAAAATAAATCCACAAGAATTTAACTCATTGCCTGCTTTTGTACATCTCAATCTAGCAATGTATGCATGTAATTCAACATAAACCTGACAATGGCACAAAGATCTACTTATGTAAGTATGGCTATGTTGGATATGTACAATGTTTAGCTGAGGACAAAAACCATCTCTCACTCACACGTACATACAAATGTGTACTCATAGACCAGCTTAAGTAACTTTCAGCACCAATAGCCAGGCATCAAAACAAAAACTTAGCAAACCAAACATGACACCAATAAATTAACACAATTTATTTTGCAAACATGCACCACATGAAAGAAGAGGATACATCAGACAATTTCATTGTGAATAGACACACTTTAATTTGCTATGGCACCAGCTGGAGCCATCTCACCTAGTCCACACAGGTAATCCCGCAACAATAACAAAATAGACATGCACATGGCAGTATTGCATTGTCTGATAACATGATAATTGCAAACCATGGGCCATATGTACTAAAGCATTTTCCCATAGACACAGAATGGGTAAAACCCTTTAATACATCTGGCCCCATATTCCCAGTATCTGGTGGAATGTCAACAACAAATATCTGGATTTTTCTACAAGCCCCTTGCCCTACAATGATGAGACACATCAGCAACTACATAGATATCACACACAATGAAGATGTAGCCAATCTGGAGGGAGAATAGCATGTTTTGCTTACACCGCAACATTTAGTTGTACATCCAAACAGCACCATATACTCAAAAGTTTCCAAAAGATGATGCCATGGTGAAGGTATCTGAAACAGATAAGAAATGAAAATTAGCTTGCAGCCTATACAGATGAGACAATTCTGACAGTCAAGTCCTGGAGTACACAGCCCATGTCAAAATATCGGCGCACAACAAAGCAACGCAAACATAATCACCATGTATCATAACCTTGTTCTGCAAACACATTCCACCTAAATTTAACCAGATCCTGCCCTCCATGACATTTTTCATTAACCTCCTCTCATCATCACAACATGAGTTGCAATACAAGTCATGACATGTTACCAAAAAACTTACACTCATGAGAAGAAGTTGCTGATGAGATCTTACCACAAGTCAGCTCCTTCCATCTCACGACTATCATCATCATTTGGCATTCCAGGATCCTCACCCGTGCACTTCAGGGTCATCGTCCTCTGTGATATAAGGTATGTTCTGTCACAGAGCTAGGTCGTGGATCATGCAGCAGACCACAGTGCTCTGACACACCTTCCTGGGTAAGTAGAGGAGGGCTCCTCCAGTTTTGTCCAGACAACGGAATCAGGCCTTCAGGAGCCCAAAAGCCCACTCCAGTGCCTGCCTTGCCCTTCCATGGTGTCATTGAAGCAGACTTCCCCTTGCTTTGTAGGATTCCTTATTGGGGCCAACAACCATGGGAGGTTGTGGTAGGCTGAGTCTCCTCGAAGGAAGATAGTAAGAGTTTTAACAATGAGTTACACAGTTCCTGTTTATGATACCTGGCATATTTCCCCCCCCCCAAGTTAGCTCAGATCATACTTACCAACAAGCAAGGCCCTCTCTTGTTGTAGTTGTGACATCATTTGGGGTACGGTGTTGTTCTGCATGATCTAGGAATCATGGGCAGATCCTGGGAAGCAGGTACAGATGCTGGAAATGTGCAAATCTGTGAAGCAGACAGCTTGGACGCTGATAGAATGAAAGTTGTTCCTGTTTCTGTGAACTTGTTCACTGATATGTGGTGGTACTAAGGAAAAATATGTGTGCCGTCTATGGTTCCAACCACATGTGGTATCTTAGCAACTCCATAGAATCCAACCTTCACATTGGCTAAATCCCCATGCCTCAGAAAATCGATGTAATTGTCCAGGTGTCTCATCATTGCTGAAAGCAAATCTCTTAGCACACAACAGAACATTGGTTGAGACATACCACCACATATTGCCACTTTGTATTGAAATGCACCTGTTGCTAGGAAATGCAATACTGCTATCACTTTCACTATTGGTGTTACACATGTGGGATTTTTGTTATGAGGCAGGAGATCAGGGTCTAACTGATGACATAGGTCCAATGTGGTATGCCTATTCAATCAAAACTTGCGAATTATGTCCCTTTCTTCCATTGTGTGAATGTCTGAAAATGGGCAGTACACAGTAGGCTGTTGTTTTCTTCCTATCCCATGGTACATAGGTGAGAATTTTAAACTGTATATGAACATTAGTCACAATGTCCACAGTAACATATGTGAAGAGTAAGCCAAAACTCATGTGACAGCACATAACTGTTTCAGAAATCAAAATAGACATTTCCATCTAAATTGTGTATTGTGCAATATTCATCCCAAGTCCACATTGTTGCCATGACATGTTGTTCATCCATTGACGTGTATTATTTGCACCTTTTCATATTTATTAAAATTAGGTATTGGATAAAATACCATTGAAGGGAGTGTTCAGTGCACCATGCTAATCGATCCTAAAAATGCACTAGCGCACCAGACAGATGAAAACGGCAATAGAAATATTTGTCAATGGTCTGTTAAGAGATGTGACCCCTTAATTGTAGTGGTGGTGACACAGTTAACAGTGTCAATTACAGCATTTTGAGCCACTAAAATGGCAGCTGCCTGACCTTGCATATTGGACATTGTGCGTCTGAAGCCGCCTCCAGATGTCAACCGCACAATGGACGGATCAGTGCACGACGGACACAACCTTAGGCTAACGTTGGTGATTGAGGCGGTTGAGGGCCAATGACTGTGTCTGTATACCCTGACGACTGCGTACATTGTGTACATGTACGCTGCAGTTTGGAAAATACCTCACTTGCCCCTTGACACTGCTGCTCTCAAGACCTTCTCTATTGTAGCTGCTGTTAATCGCCTCTGGGAGCAATCATAGAGGAGCTGGAGCTGCTGACAAATGAGGTCCTTTCCCTGTATAGCCAGGTCTATGGCTCACCAGAGGAAAAGGTAACTCTCACATGTATATGTTTCAATGTTTGACTCCATATTGTTCCTTCCCATATGTAACAGTGTGCCTCCGATTCCAATTGCACAGTCTGATTCCTTGTGTAAAGTACTGTGTTACTACATAGTGTAATAATGTCAGGGATTGGTCAGCACTATACATTGTGTACTGAACATCATCATTGGGATGTGTGAAGCATGTTAAGCCCTATATTCCCTTTGCGGTGTGTGTAACATATACACATATATAGTTTTCATGCTACCTGTAACTAAATTAGCATTCAGAGCATGCTAACTCTGCAAACACGTCTGTCCCTTACTGCATGAGCAAGGAATGTATCCTGGACTAAACTGTTTAGAATGATCTTAGGTAGGTGTACGTTCCCAACTATCACTCAGTGTAGATCACGTCTCAAAACATTTGTTGTCTGTGAACTACTAATAGTTCACAGACACCTTCAGAGTGCCACACAGCCTTGAGCACACATATGGGATTTCCTCAAGTTGCAAAATTATATTTTGAAATGCTTGAAGTGTGATGTTCAAGTGGGATTAGTATGCTCTGCCTGCAGTTAGGAAGGCCTGTGATTGAGTTGTGCCCAGTCATTACAATGGGCCATGCTGGAACAGGGGTTGGGTGGCACTACAACTGATGCCAAGAGTATTTTCCCAGTTGATCTATGAATCCTTGTATGAACACTGAAAGGGCCTGAACATACATTAGTAGCCACATTTGGAATGGTGACTGAGATAACCCGTTTGACCTGATACCTAATTCCATTGACCCACATTTGCAATGTGTCACATTTCATGATGACAGACCCCTTACACTTACAGGTCTGGATTCTATTTTTCATGAGTAATGATTGCACTGAACAGACCTATTGCACATGTTACACATTTTCAGTACAGGTATATCACTTCGGTTAGACATGAGCATGCGAACCGCACTGGTGGCATCAGCATTATTGCCTACATGTGATCCAGTGTACCTTTCTCTGCTTTTGTTGGATCTACGATACTGTTTCAAGGTACATTCACTGACTGGTGAGAAGTATCAGGGAGTAATATGTGACAATGTTGGGATCATATGTGAATGCCTAAACTCAGTTTTTCAGGACCATTGTTGTTTCATATACCAAATGGTGCAGTGTTGTGCCATCCCATCGAGACTGAATTGTGTGCACTTCTTCATGTCATTGATATTCACTGACATACAACAAACATCACAGCTGTATGGGCTTCTAGGAATGCAATATGAGAATGGTGTTGTCACCAGTGCCAAGCCTGATTGGGGATGTTCATAGTGCCATATGCACCATTATGATGTGTGCATTTATAGTAGGTGTCTCCCAACGTCTAGGCCATGACTCTCTCAGTTCTACTTTTCTATGCTACATATGATAGATAGCCGAGCTACCTCAGAACAGCTTTAATTTTAATATCTTGAAACTGGACATATGATGAAGTATCACCAGAAAAATGAAATCAGTATGAATTGAGCCTTTGCATGTGACATGATTTCTGCCACATCGCTTATTGCATCTACCTTGGTGAGCGACTTGCCTATCAGCTCATCATGGTGTTGTTTCAGGGAAATGACCATTATGGGGAATCTGGGGCTTGTGTGGATACTATAGAGATGTCATATTGTAAGCCATCATATCTTGTGCTATCAGTTCCTAATGCTATGCTACAAGGCCCAAAGTATACAAGGTGGTCAATCGTCCGATTATATACATAAGGAGGAAGTGTTCATAAGTGAATTAATGGTATAGGTGGTTTTGGGGGGGTTGTGACATAACTGAGACCTACTATTTTCTGATAGTCCAGTATGCATACATGTGTTCTTGCTAATGTTGAAGGCCATGTAGTGAGAAATGCAGCTGTAGTCTGTGCCCTCCTGTAATCTTTTGTGATTAAATCTGATGGTCAGGTATGTTTATGCAGATGCAATCAACCATTTTTAATGTGTCATTTCAGGTTCATCCAGGGCAGGCAAAGGAGACAGTGCCAACATCGTTGGGGAATCATTTGGCCACAGTGGGTCCAGCTACGATTCTCAGGACACCGAGGGACCCAGTGCCCAAGGGGGGATTGAGACACTCCTGATCTTCAGAGAGTGTTTCCATGGTGGGCATGCATTACTTCTTAGACCTATTGTTTAGAATAGCATTTTACAAATGGGATTGATTGGTGTGCCTGCTGTGTGAGAGTCATTTGCAGTAATGTAACATAGAAGGTGTGTTTCAGTGTCATTCAACATCCTTACTTAAGCTTCTTGTCCATCAATATTGGACCTAGCCTGTGTGAAGTTGGAGGGTGTCACAGTGATTATTTGCTGTGATGTAAGTGTGGACCTGCTGTTGTGTTACTGTATTGTGGATACACATCAATATCCCTGTCACTTTTTGGGGCACACATTTTAATTTTGAAGGAGTGTCCCTGTGCAGTGTCTATGAGCTGGCCAACGAGGGCATCAGAGGGGTTACAGGAGCAAACATTGTTTGCTGTTCTGGACATGGACCCACAAAATAGTTTTGTCCCAGGTCCCCCTGAACCTTATATTGCACCTGTCTGTGCATCTGTTAACTGGAAAGTTAATGTAAACGGGTGAGATGAGGACTTACCCTCAGTTGCGTCCACAACGGTCTGGATTTTGGCAGTAATCAAGCAGCACCAGCAGAGGCAGGATGTGTACGATTGGCTCCTTGATGGCAGATGAAGTGTGCAGGTAAGTGAAGGTGAGATTCTGCCTTTTATCCCTCCTTTACTGCCAGCTCTGATGTGCAGGTTTGGCCACCACAGTCATGTCAGTGGCAAAGTGGAGATATTTACTGATCCCACTCCAACCTAAGCCAGTTAGGGGGACGCCTTGGACACAAAAATTGTTACATTTACTATCCACAGTCCAATCTAAGGCATTGAATGGAAGTGCTGCACACTAAAGTGGTAACATTTACTATTTCCACTCCAATCTGAACCATTTAGGGGAAAGTTGTAGATACTAAAGTGATCACATTACCTATTTCCAGCCCAATCTAAATTAATTATTTGAAGCTATGGAGCACTAAACATAACATATTATATATTCTCCAAAAATCATATCAATAACTAAATAATTTTTGTTAGACCTTGCATCCTTGGTGTGGTCTCCCCTAACTTTTTGCCTCTCTTTCCCAGGTTGTTGATGTGTGCTGGACTCTGTTTTTGCTGTTTTTGTTACTCTGGGCACTTTGACACTGCTATCCAGTGCTAAAGTGCAATTGCTCCTGTATTAAATGTGTATGTAATTGGCTTTCCATGATTGGCATATTTGATTTACTGGTACGTCCCTAGTACAGTGCACTAGAGGTGCCCAGGGCCTGTAAATCAAATGCTACTAGTCGGCCTGCAGCACTGGTTGTGCCACCCACATTAGTAGCCATGTAAACATGGCTCATGCCACTGCAGTGTCTGTGTGTGCAGATTCTAACTGCCAATTCAACTTGGCAAGTGTACCCACTTGCCAAGCCTAAACCTTCCCATTTCTTACACATAAGACACCCCTAAGGTAGGCCCTAGGTAGCACCCTGGGCATGGTGAAGTGTATGTGTTTTATATGTCCTGATAGTGAAATACTGCCAAATTCGTTTTTCACTTTTGCAAGGCCTATCTCTCTCATAGGTTAACATGGGGGCTGCCTTTAAAAATCATTAAAGTGTAGATTCCCTTTGGGAGCAGATGGATATCTGGAGTTTGGGGTCTCTGAGCTCACAATTTAAAAATACATCTTTTAGTAAAGTTGGTTTTGTGATTGTGTGTTTGAAAATGCCACTTTTAGAAAGTGGGCATTTTCTTGCTTAAACCATTCTGTGACTCTGCCTGTTTGTGGATTCCCTGTCTGGGTCAGTTTGACAGTTGGGCTGTTTGCAGCTCTCTCTAGACAGTAACAGAAAGGGAGCTGGGGTGTAGCCTGCATATCCCGATGAGCCATCTATGCTAGGAGGGAGGGAAGGAGTGGCCACTTACACCTGAAAGGGCTGTGCCTACTCTCACACAAAGCAGTCTCCAACCCCCTAGTGTGTGTCTGGGGCCTGGCCTGGGCAAGGCAGGATTTCACAAACAAGAGAGACTTTCCTTTGAAGTATGCCTACTTCAAAGGCCAAAATGGGTATAAGAAGGGCACCCAAAGCCACAGACTTTAGATCACTTCTGGACTTCAAGAGGAACCTCTGCCTTGGGAAAAGCTGAAGAGCTGCCCTGCCGGTGACTGCTTTGTGGAGCTATCCTGCAGTTGCTGCTTCTGCCTGTTCAAGGGGACAAAGACTGGACTTTATTGTGCATTCCTGTTTGTGAAGACATCTCCATGGGTTTGTCCTGAGCTTGCCTCCTGTTGTTGAAGTCTCAGGGCCAACAAAGACTTCTCCTGCCAGCACCTGGACTCTCTGCTGAGACTCCTGCCCTGCCAAGTAGTGCCCTATCCATTTTCTTAGGCCTTGACAGGTGAAGCTGGCACACCAAGATTGAAAATCCATGCACAGCCTGCATTGCGGGGAAGATATCAGCGCACCTTCCGAGACGCAGCTGAAAAACAACGCGCTGCCAGCTTCGCGACAGAAATCAACACTCCACCAGTATCACGGATGGAAGGTCGACGCACGTAGCTGGAGAAATTACATGCAAAACCCGCTGACGGCGGCTGATAACCTCGCAACCCACAATGGGCGGTTTTGCTGATACCGTGTAGCAGGATGTTCGACACAAGCCTTGCTGGGCACGGAAAAATGACACAATGCTTGCCCGGACCCGAGTGCTTGCCCGGATCGATGCATCGCTCTCCTGCGGAGAGGAAAAACAATGCACGCCAACCCGACCAGAGGAGGAGGAGCGACGCACGGTCTCGCTTGCGGGTGAGAAATCAACGCATGGCTAACCTTTTTTGATGCACACTCGCACGTTTTATTTTGACGCTACCCAGGTACCTTTCAACACTAACAGTGTTTTTACTGTTTACAGAAGGATTTAAGACTCTTTTGCTTTTAAAATTAATAACTTGACTTGTGTTTGTTAGATAGTTGTCGTTTTGGTCTTGTTTTGTTTAGATAAATATTTCCTATTTCTCTAAACCTGTGTTGTGTCATTTGGTAGTGTTTTCACTGAGTTACTGTGTGTGTTGGTACAAATACTTCACACCTAGACTCTGAAGGTAAGCCTACCTGCTCATGCCAAGCTACCAAAGGGGTGAGCGGGAGTTAGCTGAGGGTGATTCTCCTTTACCCTGACTAGAGTGAGGGTCCTTGCTTGGACAGGGGTAACCAACCAAAGACCCTATTTCTAACAATATTATTTTAAAAAATGTATTTTATTTCAGAAATGATGAAATTGTGATTTAATAACTGTAATTAGTATAGAATCATTTTGCATCACACAGTGTTAAAAACAATAGTACATTAAAACACAGCAAATCACTATGGGCCTGATTACAACTTTGGCTGAGGGGGTTAATCCGTCCCAAATGTGACAGATATCCCGCCCACCCTATTACGAGTTCCATAGGATATTATGGACTCGTAATACGGCGGGCGGGATATCCGTCACATTTGGGACGCATTAACCCCCTCCGCCAAAGTTGTAATCAGGCCCTATATGTATAACTAATGTGCAACCAACATAAAGGAAAAAAATATTCAAAGCTATAAATAATAAAAAATATTTATTCACAGTATTTTTAAAAAAATGTAACAGTGAAACTATATATTACACATACGAATTGTAAAATAAATTTGACATTTTCTACAATAAACTTAGAAGGAAAATTAATGAAATAAACATATAATGTATATTTTTTATCAAATATAAAACAATTGTAGTTAAAATATGATACAACATTTAAATGTGCAACTAACCAATACATATAATTCTGAATATTTTTAATATTTTACATTTTTACAAAATTAAAAATACATATAAAAATGTAAAATATTTATATGAAATAAATTACTTCGTATTACCACAAATAAATACATTATTAAATACAATTTAACATTACACCATAATATAATGTTTTTCCCCAAATATATTAGCAATGTCACAAAAAATAAAATTTGTAAAACAATTAAAATGAAAAAATTTGTAAAAATAAGTTTGTAAAAAGTGTATTTCTGATACTTTTTGCAAAATGATATATCAAATTTATAACTACCAAAAAATAATGTAACAACAATATGGTGGCCAAGGGGCGTGGCCAAAATGGCGACCGGGATGGTCGCATAGTTCGTAGCTCTGATCCCGGCCCGTGTCAAATATCCTCTAACAGGCGCCCGCACCACTGTTCGTGCGAGACGCCGTATGCTCTACCTGAATATACCGGCGCTGTTCAGACTGGATCCGACCGCGGCGTTCTGTGTGTCGCGGGGTTGGCTGCGGTCCTGGGTGCGGCCGCCGAGGCCCGTGGAGCCTGGACCTTTCTTGCCGGGGCCGACGCGACGCGGCACCTTAAGTGCCGAGGCAGCTGCGTCGCGGGACACGGACGGGTTCCCGACGCGCTGGGATTTGACCCGTCTCCCGGGGCGGGGAGGCGGGCGCCGACGAAGGTGAGGAGGCGCTTGATCCCCTGCTCCGAGACCACGCGCCTGGGGGCCGCGTTCGACCCGATGCGTTCGGCCCGATACGGCCACACTCCAGTGTGAAGCCGGCTGGCTCCACTTGCTCCACATGACAGGTACCGCAGGGACGTGCGGCTACCATTGAGACTCGGGGGTGCCGTGCGGGCTGGAGCTGCGTTCCCCGCGAGTGGGGAGGGGATCCCACCGGCTGCCCTTGAATCTTGGCTCTACACCCCCAAAAAATCGGATGGCATTGAACAGGCGTTTCCTTGCGCATTAAGCCTGGGCTAGCAAATAACCAAGTATTAAGGAGGAGAGACAATTGGGAAAGCAAATAAATAACAATTTAAAAAAAAAAAAAAAAAAAAAAAAAGAAACAAGAAGAGTTGGGACCACCAAAGTTCAAGTAAATTGAGCCCTACCAATCCCAGCTTCCAAGCAGCAACACAGCAATAAAACGGACCCCTTCAGAAAATAATACGTATAATAGGGCACTACTGTATATCCTCCTGCGGCACTGCACCGGCGGCGCAAATCGAGCCGCAGCGTTTCCAACAGGGCTCTCACCAGACATAAAAGCCCTAAGGCTCTCCACTACAAAGAGGATACACCACACAAACAAAGTATTGCTACCTTATCTTCACTACTCCAAACAGTGCTGCTGACCCCAAGTTAGGGGCCCTGCTTCTTTGCAAACAACACGAAATCCTGACGGACACGGTGCCCTAGAACCCGTAAGCGGTATAACTTCTTTGCCTGATACGCAGCAAGATTTCTATTTTTCAGGAACAAGCCTCAGCAGTCCTAATCAATCGAAGCCACTTCAAAAACAATAGTTAACAGCAATACCGTCACATAAATAATCAATGGGCAAACCAAAGACCCCACGCGTACCTTCTGGGAATATGGATTCTGATGCCCCAACCCCACCTGCGGAGGCCTCGACCACACAACAAGCACTACAAAAGATGGAAATAACACTCCAAACGCACACAACGCAATTTGAAAAGATTTTACAAGCCATACTGGACACCAAAATTACTCTGGAAGCAAAAATAGGCTCGGTAATCGAAGACGTTAACATATTGCGTGCAGACCAACATACGCTAGCTGAAAAGGTCGCAGGCTTGGAAGCAGACACGTCACACCTCTCACCAGCGATAACCAAACTCCAGTCGCAAATGGGAGCTGTAACAGCTGAACTAGGGATACTGAGGCGCAAAGCGGAAGAAGCAGAAGGAAGGTCAAGACGTAATAATATCCGCTTCGTGGGCTTTCCTGAGCGCGTTGAGGACCCATGCGCAGAACTGTTCATTGAGCAATGGCTAATAGAAACAGTACTGAAGGACAATGTCCCGAAATTCTTTTCAATAGAACGCGCCCACAGGGTTCCCGGAAAACCCCCACCACCTGGCACTCAGCCTCGCCCACTAATAACAAGACTCCTCAACTACCGCGACAGGGACCTCGTACTGCAGCTGTTCCGAAAAGCAGGCCCAATGCGCTTCGAAGGGGCAATCATATCGGCCTATCCAGACTTTACAGCAGAGGTACAGAAAAAGCGTAACTCATTTTTTCTGATGGATACAACTACCTGTGGATTCCTCACCTCATGAATACTCCCATGGCGCCAGCATTCTACGGAAATCTTCTTACTAGTCTCTGCACGTCGACGAGGACGTCACTGTCTCGCACGCGACGCCGTCTGACGTCATACAGGCAATAAGAGGTCCTCGACGACGTGCGGACGTCAGTTCCCTTTTTTCCGTGCATTCGAAACGGTTATCTTCGAGGAAGCAACTGTTACTCTTGCGGTTACAGTGTATATCTTGCTGCGTACTCTTTCTCTGTGGAAATAATGTCGCAGAGAAAGTCTGGATTTAAGCCTTGTCGTGAGTGTGGAGGCAAGATGTCGGTGACGGATCCTCATTCCGATTGCCTTTGGTGTTTGAGCTCCGACCACGACGTCTCGACTTGTGATTCATGTCAGCACATGAATCCGAAGGCCCTTAAAGAACGTGAGGCGAAGCTGTTTATGGCCAAGTCAAAGGAGAAGCATCAAAAGAAGTCTTCTCCAAAACATCGGCGTCATCGAGACTCCCGGCGCCGTAGAGAATCTCGGCGTCATTCAAGGGAGGCTCGTTCCAGGTCTCCGGATCGGCGCCGAAAGACATGGGAGGTCAGCCCCACGGTGACGCCGCATCCTTCGACGCCGTTGCCCTCTCCGGCGTCACCAACTTCGCCTGGACAGGCGTCGGTGATTGAGGTATTGGAGCCTCAAGAGTTTTCTCCGGCGCAGACGCCGAGGCCGGAGTCGGGGTCGCCTCCGAGACAGGCACCCCAGTATCCGGCTTTTCCCACCCCTGGAGCCGATAGTTCCGCATTCTTGAATGCGATGTATGCCATCTTCCAACAGATGGCTCCAGGGGGTGCTCCGGCTGGGCCTTTGGCCTTTTCTTTGGGTGATCCTGCGCCTCTTCGGCCGGCACCCTTTATGCCCTTTCTCCCGTTTGGGAACGTGGGCTCGGCGCCAGTGTCGGCGCCGGTGGCCGCTCCGGTGGCTTCGGAGGGATTGGCCCCAGGGATTTCCATCCCGTCGACGTCGAGATTTCGGCCTGTGACTCCGGTGGGTCCATCTGTTTCAGCTGCTCTTCAGTCGGCGCCGAAGTTACCCGTGGCGCCGGATGCGGCGTCGGTGGCTTCGGAAGATCGGCGCCGATCTCCGACTTCGGCGGAGGCATTGTCGACTCCGCGGATTGAGCAACGACTGCATTCAAGGAGGCGTGCTCTCCGGGTACTAGAAGAGCAGGAGTACCAACGAGCCCTAGAGGAAGGATAGCTAGAGGACTCGGGTGATGGGCTGCGTGGACTGGAGTCGGCCAGTGGGCTGGACACTTCCCCTGAGTGGGACCTTTCGTCCCCGGGGGAATATACTGAGGAAGCTGCTTCCTTTCATACAGTGGTACGGAAGGCAGCTAGTTTTTTGGACCTGCCTTTGCCGGTGGTGGAGGCAAAACAAAACCTTTTGACGGAGGTGTTGCATCCGGCCTCAGCCGCGGCGGAGCCTCTGTTACCTTTTAATGACGCTCTGCTGGATCCGGTTTTAGAGGTGTGGAAGAGGCCGGCATCTTCCCCAGCAGTTCACAGAGCCGTGGCCAGGAGGTATCGGACGGCTCCAACTGATCCTGGTTTCCTATCTAGGCACCCTACGCCGGAGAGCTTGGTAGTGCAGGCCTCCTGTTCGTCCAAGTCAGTGCCTGGTTCTTTCCCGACGGTGCCTGGGGACAGAGACTCAAAAAAGCTAGAGGCGCAGTCGAAGAAGATTTTTTCGTCCTGCAGTCTGGCGTTAAAGGCCACTAATGCGACCTGTATCCTGGGGAGGTATATTCATGCTCTGATGGATGACATCTCCTCTTCGTTTACAGAGCTTCCCCAGGGTCTTTTGGATCTTGTCTCTGATGCCCAGGCTGCTGCGACCCAAATTATCCAGACGGGACTGGATACCACCGACTCGGTAGCCAGAGCAATGGGCACAACGGTGGTGGAAAGGAGACAGGCCTGGCTCCGTAACTCGGGCTTTTCGGCAGATGTACAGTCCACATTGTTGGATCTCCCGTTTGATGGGGACAAACTGTTTGGGGCTAAGGCTGATTCGGCCTTGGAACGTTTTAAGGAGAGCAGGGCCACGGCTAAGTCGTTGGGACTCCAAGCTCCTTCTTCCACGGCCTCTTCCAGATTCTTCAGGAGGTTTCGTGGATTTGGGCGTGGCTCTTCCTCCTCTTCCTTTCGGGGAAGATATCAGCAACCTGCCTCTTCCCACCCCTATAGATCTTTTAGGGGGAGGGGTAGGGTCCGCACCAGGGGAGCCTCTCAGCAGCACTCTGCCTCTTCCTCATCCTCTGGCGGGGTGCAGCAGGGGAAGCAGCCTTAGGCTTCCACCATTTCCCACTCACTCCTCTCCTGTAGGGGGAAGATTACAGCATTTTCTCACCAAATGGGAGACTGTTACGTCGGACACTTGGGTTCTCAGTGTTGTGGGAAAAGGCTACACCCTTCCCTTTCGGGAGTTTCCGCCCCTCATCCCGCCCGCCCTTCGTATTGTTCACAAGAACACCTCCTGTTGCTAGAACAGGAGGTAGAAGTCCTCCTTTTAAAGGGCGCGGTGGAGTTGGTCCCGGAGCAGGAAAGGGGTCAAGGAGTTTACTCAAGGTATTTCCTGATTCCCAAGAAGGATGGTCGTTTGAGACCAATTCTGGACCTGAGGATCTTGAATTGGTTCCTCAAGCAGGAAAAGTTCAAGATGCTGACCCTAGCACAGGTGCTTTTGGCGTTGAACATGGAAGACTGGATGGTGTCTGTCGACTTGCAGGATGCTTACTTTCATATCCCGATACTCAAGTCACACAGGAAGTATCTCCGGTTTGTGGTGGGATCGCAACACTACCAGTTTGCGGTCCTTCCGTTTGGTCTTACTTCAGCACCTCGAGTCTTCACGAAGGTGATGTCGGTGGTTGCGGCAGAGCTCAGAAGGAAGGGGATAGCAGTATTCCCTTACTTGGACGATTGGTTGATCAAAGCCAAGTCCCCGGAGCTTGTGTTGCGTCATCTGCAGTCAACAACCCAGTTGTTGTTCGACCTGGGCTTTTCGGTGAACGAGCCCAAATCTCACCTGGAGCCCTCTCAGCGCCTCCTGTTCATAGGGGCAGTACTGGATACAACATTGGGTCGGGCCTTTCCTCCGCCTCAGCGGATTCAAGATATTCAGGATTTGGTTCCAATGTTTCGAAATGGAGCGGTAGTTCCAGTCCTCAAGGTCCTTTTGCCTCCTGCATTCTGTTGGTCACGCATGCTCGCTGGCACATGAGGGCTCTTCAGTGGTGCCTCCGAAGGCAGTGGTCTCAACACAGAGGGGATCTAGAGGGTACTGTCAAGATCTCCAGAGATGCTGCTGTGGATTTGAAGTGGTGGATTGCAAGCAACAATCTTTCACAAGGAAAAGCCGTTCCAGCAGTCGCCACCAGTGGCCACAGTCATAACGGATGCTTCCACTCTAGGGTGGGGAGCTCATCTGGGGGATCTGGAGATCAAAGGTCTTTGGTCTCCAGAGGAACAGATTTTTCACATCAATCTGTTAGAGTTACGGGCTGTACGTCTGGCTCTCAAGGCCTTCCTCCCTTCCCTTCGTGGTCAGTCGGTACAGGTCCTAACGGACAATACTACCACGATGTGGTACATAAACAAGCAGGGAGGAGTGGGGTCGTACCTTCTCTGCAGAGAAGCTCTTGGACTATGGTCCCGGGCAAAGGACCATCGGATTTGCTTGATAGCAAACCATCTGGCCGGAGTCTTGAACGTGCGTGCGGACAGTCTCAGTCGCCACTTCTCGGCAGACCACGAGTGGCGTCTCCATCCAGATCAAGTCCGTTTAATCTTCCAGAAGTGGGGGTTTCCTCGGGTAGATCTGTTCGCCACTCGAGAGAACGCGCATTGTCCGTTGTTCTGCAGCCTTCAGTATCCGATGCAGGAAGCGTTGGGGGACGCGTTTCAAATGACCTGGTGCGGCCAGTTGCTTTACGCGTTTCCTCCCATACCCTTGATTCCTCGAGTATTGAGGAAGATTCGCCAAGACCGGGCTCTAGTAATCTTAATAGCTCCGGATTGGCCAAGGAGGGTGTGGTACTCCGACCTTCTCCAACTCTCAACGTGCCCGCCGCTCCGTCTCCCTTTCAGGGCAGACCTCCTCTCACAGTCGCAGGGGCAGGTTCTACACCCCAACCTCCAGAGTCTGCACCTACATGCCTGGAGATTGAACGGGGCAACCTGAGTTCCTTCTCTCTCCCGCCTGAGGTAGTGGATGTTATATTAGCGGCCAGGCGACACTCCACTAAATCTATCTACGCTAATAGGTGGTCTAAATTTGTTGCGTGGTGTGGAGAGAGGCAGATTGATCCTTTACATGCTCATCTATCGGACGTTTTGTCTTTTGCTCTATCTCTGGCGCAGAAAGGTTGTGCAGTGGCTACCATTAAAGGTTATTTATCGGCCTTGTCAGCCTTCATATGTCTTCCAGACCAACCATCTTTATTTAAATCCCCTATTGTTATCAGATTCTTGAAAGGTCTTCTAAATCAATATCCTCCAAAGCCATTCGTTATGCCGCAATGGGATTTGTCCTTAGTCCTGACTTTCCTTATGGGGTCCCCTTTTGAACCTATGCATTCTTGTCCCTTGAGGTATTTGGTTTTAAAAACAGTCTTCCTGATAGCTATAACATCAGCAAGGAGAGTGAGTGAGTTGCAGGCCTTATCAGTAAAACCCCCTTATACAACTTTTTATGGGGATAAGGTGGTGTTGAGGACCAAGGCTGCTTTCCTCCCGAAGGTTGTTTCACCCTTCCATTTGGCTCAGGCAATTACTTTGTCCACGTTCTATCCTCCGCCTCATCCTTCCAAAGAGGAAGAAAGACTGCACCGTCTGGACCCAAAGAGAGCGTTGAGCTTCTTTATCGATAGAACAAAGGATTTCAGGCTGGAGGATCAGCTGTTTATTGGATACGTGGGCAAGAGGAGAGGAAAGGCAGTCCACAAGAGAACACTATCCAGGTGGGTTGTTCTTTGCATTAAAATATGTTACTCTTTGGCAAAGAAGGATCCTCCTGAGGGCATTAGAGCTCATTCCACCAGAGCTAAGTCGGCCACTTCGGCCTTAGCCAGAGGTGTTCCTGTGGTCGACATCTGCAAGGCCGCAACTTGGTCGTCCCTTCACACTTTTGCAAAACATTACTGTTTAGATTCTGAGGTTAGAAGGGACGGCCATTTTGCACGGTCAGTGCTGCAGGATTTCTTGGTTTGACCATTTAGGCACCCACCGCCGGGCGTGGTACTGCTTTGGGACTCTATTCATGAGGTGAGGAATCCACAGGTAGTTGTATCCATCAGAAGAACGAGTTACTTACCTTCGGTAACGACTTTTCTGGTGGATACATTAGCTACCTGTGGATTCCTCACGGTCCCACCCGCCTCCCGTTGCCTTTATGGTCTTGCCAAGTAATCCTTGAGTGTGCTCCTCTTGGTCTTTGAGGGTGCAATAGATGTATATATATAATATATTTATATATATATAGGTATATGTGTATATATCTTTATGTATATACTTGGTGTGTGTATATATTTTAAAAGAGAGAGTTTTATATATATATATATATATATATATGTACATAAAAAGATTTACAGTTATTCATACAATGTGGTGTATTTTTACAATATAATGGATGTTGCTTTGTTCTTTCATTGCATTGCCTGGTTGTTCTCATGCACGTAAAAAATGATTGGTACTGACGTCCGCACGTCGTCGAGGACCTCTTATTGCCTGTATGACGTCAGACGGCGTCGCGTGCGAGACAGTGACGTCCTCGTCGACGTGCAGAGACTAGTAAGAAGATTTCCGTAGAATGCTGGCGCCATGGGAGTATTCATGAGGTGAGGAATCCACAGGTAGCTAATGTATCCACCAGAAAAGTCGTTACCGAAGGTAAGTAACTCGTTCTTCGGGTCAAAGAGCGACTAAGAGACCACAATATCAAATACGCTCTGTTGTTCCCGGCCAAACTTCGAATACAGGACGACACCCGCACTTTCTTTTTCACCTCACCAGAAGATGCATGGACTTGGCTACATGCCAAGGGACTCGCTGACCCTCCCAATACAAGAAATTCCAAAGATAAAAATCACCCTCCTAGCGGCAAACGCAAACCCAGCAGGCAACCAGACACTAGACCTACTCCTGAACAGTCTCGCGTGGAACGCTCTCTATTATTGCAAACCACATCCCTTTTCGCCAATGCATCCCCGGGGTCTGTATCGACGCACTCGGGATTAGAATCCGAGCTTGGGATACTCTCTGACTCTACAGACTCCGCCTGCGCCCCCAGTCTCACTCCACGAACAGCAGACGACATCTGCTAATATATACCAATCTCAGACACAACGGCACACGACATCCTACAGTAGTAGTCACTAATCGTCTACTACGCTGACCTCATCTCCGCCGCACTGCTGCCCCCGACCGCAGCAAAAGACTCATGGCTGGTCCCAGAAAGTAGCAGCTTCAACAAGAATATAACGGGTCGGAACCAGCATTGATTTGAACTTATTTACTTGAAACACCCCCGCACCATATGGAACGTTCTATTTGGTTGGCAAGTATTGTATCGTTAACGCCCTTGCCACAACCACAGTTACTGTTAGATATAGTTAATGTTATTGTTTTAATTAGCAGAATCATATCTATGAGGCATAATTTAGATTATAGTATTCGTAGTAAAAGCTGTTTGATTGCTAATGATAAGTACATACTAGGCAGCTGCAGAATAAATTGGCCAAACATAATGGGCGTGAAATACACTATAGTTGTAAAAGGAGTGGGCCCACCAAACCCACAAAATCTAGATATACAAGTACAAAAGCTCCATGGCAACCCAAAGACAACAGTATAACCCGCAATATAAAATACTCACATGGAATATAAGGGGCATGGCATCCCCGCGTAAACGACAACAGATCCACGCATACCTCAGGAGACATCAAATACATTTTGCCATGTTACAGGAGACACACCTGGCTAAGTCCTCTTTGGAGAACACAAAAGTAAAATGGAAAGGGCAATTATACGGTACCATTTTTTCAACATATGCTAGGGGAGCGGCGATCTGGATAGCCCCCGGGGTCCCTTATGTTACGTCCCGCATACAATGTGACCCAGATGGCCGATATGTCCTTTTGGAAGGTGCCCTAGACGGGGAACCCATGGCATTAGCATCAATATATACCCCCAATTCAAATCAATGGGAATTCCTACAGACACTTAACAGTAGTAAACTTAATGATCCGGAGATGGATACTATTTGGGGCGGTGACTTTAATTGCGTATTAGACATTCACAGAGATCGCTCTATCCCTCCGTTAGATAATACCCTAGCTAAACGTGCTTCACTCGAACTTGTAGAGTGGGCCTCCAACAATAGGCTAAGAGACATTTGGAGAACTGCCCACCCCACACACCGTGAATATTCTTTCTACTCCCCTGTGCATAAATTGCACACTAGAATAGATATGATGTTTGCGTCAAAAGATATAATCCCAAAAATAACCACATCAGGCTACCTGGCTCGCACCATATCTGATCATAATCCGCTTCAAGCTACCCTGAGAACGGGCCGCACACACACGTGCATTCCCACATGGCGTCTACAACCAGATGCCCTCATAGATCCCCCTTATCATGCTGAACTAGCTAAGTGCTTATCGGATTACTTTGCTTTAAATAAAAACACAACAACAGTGCGCGCCACGGAATGGGACGCTCATAAAGTGGTTATACGTGGCCACTGCCTTGCAGCCTCGCTGGGGGTCAAAAGAATGCTTAATAAGGAATTACTAGAGATAGAATTAAAAATGCGAAGGCAGAGACCGAGACCATCACTAGCGGGTCCTCGCTTGAAACACTAAACTCGCTGAAATCTGACTACAAAGAAGCGGATGACAGGCTCAGCAGACATGACTATAGACATTTTAAAACCCGTCAACACGCGGAAGGCGATAGATCGGGCAAGCTATTGGCATGGTTGGTCCGTCAACCATTACAGTCCTCACCCATAGGCGCGATAAGAACACACTCAGGGGAAGTGATTAACACACAAGCCGGAATCAATGAGTCCTTTCATATGTATTATCGTTCCCTCTATCAGCCCACTCACCCTCCAAATGAACAACTTCTTTCTGAACTCCTCTCATTGATTCCCCAAAATACGAATATCATTGACAGCGCAGCCATACTGGACGGTCCCATCACTATCGAAGAACTACGCTTAGCTCTTTCTCAAATGGCGCGCGGCAAAACTCCTGGCTCAGACGGACTACCAACGGAATATTACAGTTCACTATCTGCTCATCTCCTGCAGCCCCTGACCGAGGTATTTAACGAGGCACGTAATAGAAAGCAGCTGCCAGACTCCATGCGCGAAGCATTGATAGTGGTGCTACCAAAACCAGGACGCGATCCACTTGATGTCAAATCCTATAGACCACTCTCCCTATTAAACACTGACTGTAAACTCCTGGGGAAAATTCTAGCAAATAGGCTACTCCCTTATTTATCAGACTTAATTCATCATGATCAATCTGGATTTGTACCAGGGAGGAACACTTTTTTAAATATAAGACGCCTAATACGTATATTACACAGTACCACAGAAACTGAGGCAGTGGCTGTGGCATTGGACATAGAGAAGGCATTTGATACGTTCGGATGGGAATATCTCTTCCGCACTCTGGAGGCGTTCGGCTTTCAAAGCGGTTTCATTAGCTGGATTGCCACTCTATACACTAAACCAATAGCACGCGTCAAAACGGGCCAAATGATATCAGACGCGTTCCCCATCGGCAGAGGCACCAGACAAGGTTGCCCTTTATCCCCTTTATTATTTGCTATAGCTATGGAGCCACTGGCAATTAAACTTCGTAGCTGGGCAAGCAGATGGGGCATCCTAGAATCCAACACATACCATATTATTTCCCTATACGCAGATGATGCTCTAATATATTTGCGTAACTATACCTCCTCCCTCGCAGAAGTTATACAAATCCTGGATAACTTCGCTTTATCATCTGGTTTATGTGTTAATTGGGCGAAATCATGTATTTTCCCGCTCACTCGTATACCTATGGAACAGCAATCGGTATTACCACTACATCAACTGACATGGGCATATCAGACTTTTAAATATCTGGGGATTCAGGTTTACCACTCTATGACAGACCTACGCGAGGGCAATCTCGATAGGCTGCTACGCTCAACTCGGGGATCCATGGCATTTTGGAGTTCCCTCCCACTATCACCCATGGGTCGCACGGCCGTAGCAAAAATGTTAATATTACCCAGATTTTTATACTATTTTTCAGCGCTCCCATTATCCCTGCCACGTTCATTCTTTCATAAACTACACTCTCTGCTGACTGATTTGCTGTGGGGCAGAGACAGACGAAGAGTAGCTCTAGCCATTACACAATATCCACAGGAGGAAGGCGGACTCAGTATGCCGAACTTTGAATTATACTACGCAGCAGCCCAACTCCAATGGGTAGCCACGTGGCTTAGCGACCCACCCACCCCAGAGTGTACAGCGATAATGTCTTGTGTGGCACCACAAACGATACTGTCATCACTTATGTCCAAACCTCCTTACCCATCTAACAGAAATCCCCTAGTAGTAACAGCTAGATACTGCTGGCGGAGATATGTCCAGGGCAAAACCTTAACTCCCCCTTATTCACCTGCAATACCTTTGGCTCAGGTACCAGGTGTCCGAGCTCTTTCCCATCACCATGATATACGGATAACCAAGACACTGAACATGGGAGACTTGTACTTGAACTCTAAAGCAAGCACTTTCGCAGAGCTCGTGACTGCTGGTATCATGCAACCTGGGGCCTTCTTAACATTTAATGCCATTAACAAACTTCTACAAAACTTTTTGGGGGTGCATCCCAAACGAGCCTGATGAATCCCCCCTACTCACCTCATTACTCACTATAGGAAACATTAAGGGCTGCATTACTAAATTATATAAAATACTCCTAACAGATACCTGTACTGCTTTGACCCAAGTTAAGAGCCGCTGGGATGAGGTCCTCCCCACACCAGTTGATCCGAAATCCTGGAAAGCTGCCCTCGCCACGATTAAATCTGTATCCCGTAATGTTAGACTAAGATATACTCAATTCAATTATATCCATCAAGCATATCTATCTCCGTCCCGCATCAACAAAATTTACCCAAACTCTAAGCCAGAATGCCCTAGATGTGCTACCCCTGCTGCTAATTTCTACCATATGGTTTGGGAATGCCACACAATACATACTGGCTGGTGTCGCATCACCGAGACGGTTGCAGACATAATAGGAAACACGCTTATTCCCACACCAGAATCCTGCTTATTGGGCATACGTCGCCGGGACAAGAATGAAAAACACACTCACAAGTTTATAGATCTTGCGTTTATAATATACAAGTGTTTGATCGCTACACACTGGAAGGCCCCTAACGCCCCCTCCTTCCGCGCCTGGCTTTCAGCCTTACACAGCTCCACACTAGCGGAGGCACACACTCTAAGACAGCTGCAACTCAGAGGCCAGATGCAGGAGGGAGCCACACAGTGGGATCACTTTGTAATACAAATAGAGGCTAGAGATGATGATTACCCCCCTTGAAACACGCGACACGTACACAACGACCTACGCGTAAACACTTAGCAACCACGATAAGTAATAAATCATATCCGAAGCAGCGTCCCAGCCAGCCTCGCCATATCAACCCGTAAATATATAATTGGATAACAAGCGCAACTTCATCCAGACACGAATATACAAACTGACAAAAGATCCCGAAGCCCTGCTACCCCAGCCTTTGCCCCATTGCAAACTATATAGCATGCAAACAAGCACTAACATATTACATGCCTATATAGTTGAATATTATCGTAATCACTTAGAATACCATTAGATATACTTAAATAAAACCATAGATATGCCTATTGTTATTGTTTTAAAATGTATCAAGTTAAGTTACATGCCAGTACATTAAAAATTTAACCGTACTGTATGGGAATTGCAGGTACGTGCAAGGACACATGAAAAGGGAAAAATGTTTATACTCTTACTAACTTAAGCTATATGTACTGCCGCTCGTGTGTTGTGTTTAATAAACAGATTTAAAAAAAACAAAAAAAACAATATGGTGGCCAAGATGGTGGGCATGTAGGGCGCATAATCTGATCCCTCCATCCCTGCTGCCAGTGGGCCGAGCTGATCCCCCTAATTAATGCTGCAATTGGGCTTCAGCTTCCCCCAGACTGACTCGGGGCTAACAGAGCCAAGAGAAGCGGAAGCGGGGGACCGGGGTGCTGGAAAAGTGTAGAATGGCACTGTGGGGCCGTAGTGAGATGGGAGCACAGACGATGCTCATCATTCTGGGAGTCACTCCTCTGATGCCCGATGAAGCCTGGGACCTGCCACCCCCACAACAGAGCTACCGCTGGTAACTGCTAACTCTCTGCACGGGACAGAGGCTCCCGAAGGCACCAGTGGGACTAGGCTTGCAGAAGACGGAGTCAAAGACAGTAAAGATGCTAGATAGGCAACCAGAGTAACACTTTCTCTGCCTCCCAACCACAGTGCCCCAGAAGTACTTGCTATGAGCCAGCGCAAAGGCCTGAGGGACAGTAGGCTGCATCTTCCAGTGTGCATCCTCCCAGCACCTACAGCACCAGCACAAGCCTGTTTGCACCAGTACTCAGCTGCAATACGCCAGAATTAGAGGGAGAACACCACAAGGTGAGCTGTGACAGTGTATCCTTTAGGCTCCCTGTAGCTAGCTCTCTGGCAATGCGCACTAGCCGCTAGAACCACAGCACACAGAGAGAACACCTTCCATGAGCTCCAGGATCCTGGCCTTCCGAGGCCTACAGTAGCGCTGCTGGGAAACTCGCTCCAGACTTTGATCTCTACCCTTTCACCCTGGACCTGGTGCCCCTGAGACCGTGCCTTCTCGCCAAGCCATAATTGGCCTAGGTTAGCTGGCTCGCACTGTGGTTGCCACCCGCAGAGTGTACATTATAGCCTCCCGAGGGCCTGGGGACTGCTGACCGGCAGAGAAGGGCACCTTGCAGTCACCGTTGGCCTGGATCTCGGCCTTCACAATGCAGCAATGTCCTGGTCCACCCGTGTTGCTCCTCCTGAGTGTTGTGATTAACGACTGGCATCTTTCTCACCATGACTTCTGCTGGAGCCTGTCGCAACAGAACACTGATTGACAATCCCAGTGATCCGGCTGCTTTGTACCCCAGCAGGGGGTTCTGGCGACTGGCTGCCTGGCTGTGACATCAAGACCTCCCTTTGGACACAGAGGAAAAATAGTCTGGCCTGAGGAGGGCCCTGTGGACCACGAGTGGGGCTGAACATGCCACGCAGAAGAGGCAGAGATCGTGAGGACATGAAGAGGGTCCAAGATATAACTGGCCCCGGTGTGGCAGGAGAGGCCTGTGGGGCGGCACCTAGAGATAATGAATGAGTGGTCGACACTGCCGGGTAGGGCCTCAGACCACAATCAACAAAGAACAAAGTGGACAGACAAGCCTGAAAAGCCTTTCTTGATAAGGTGACTCTGGATGAGCACTTCACCGACCAACAGCACACATTGGGCCCTATGTACAAAATTGCAATTTTGCATTTTTTTAAAAGCGACTTCATAGAAATCGCTATTTAAGAAATGCAACATGCTATGTACAAAGATGCCAATTTCCTAATAGTGATAGGAATCACTTTTAGGAATTTGGCATTAAGAAATCCCATTGGATTTGAGTCAATGGGTCAGTTTTTAAATTTCCTAAATAGCGATTTCTTATCAAGAAATTGCTATTTAGGAAATGCAAAATCAGTGCACTGGAGAAAAAGGTTCCCAAATGCAATGGGAAAAAAGGCCCCCTAGGTGCACCCTAAAAATAGGGGTGCACCTGTAGAGGACACATATTCCTAAGGGGCACATATGTGCTCTCTTGCAATTTAGAAAAAGCACCTTTTAAATGACACCTTGTTTCCACTGACTTCAAGTTGGTGGTAATTGCATCTAAAAAATACCATTTTGGAAATGCATGGTATATCAGAATAGGAAATGGTAATAGGAAATCCCTATTTGCACTTCCTATTCTGGGAATCACAAATTGTGATTTCTACAGGGTAGAAATAGCAATTTGCGATTCCTTAAAGGGCCTTGTACATTAGAAAAGCTCAGTTTGCATTTCTTAACGGCCCGAAATACCAATTTGGCCCATTAAGAAATGCAAACAGGCTTTGAACATCTGGCCCATTATCCTTAAGGGTCCCGACAAGCCAACCAACAACGATTGCCTCAACAGCAAGTTCCTTCCCGTTCAGACCAACCATGGCAACGGCATGTGAAAAAAGAGACCGGACCCTCAAGGAAATGCTCGTAAGAGCTGCAGGAGGTCTTGCCACGGTCCATATATCCCCCCTAAGCAAGAGTTGGAGCTCTTGACCTATCAGGGAGACTATGGGCCTCATTACGAGCGTGACGGTCTTCAGACCGCCACACTGGCGGTGGCGGTCGGGACCGCTGCTGTTGCAGAAGTCTGACCGGTACATTTAAACCCTGGCAGTCAGACTGCCAGGGAACCAGCAGGATCCATGATCCTGGCAGTCTGGCGGGGGCGGAGATCGTAACTGCCCTGTAAAGGCTGGTGGAAAACAGGTGCAGGGGCCACAGGGGGGTTCCTGCACAGACCATGCACTTGGCATGGGCAATTCAGGGCCCCCCTGTCCAGCACCCTGGCAATGTTTACTGTCTGTTTTGCAAACAGTGAACATTGCGAGGCTGCTGGTGAACGCTGAAGACAACAGCTTTGCCACCGGATTGATTATGAGCCGGAGACAATGCTGTTGCCTGTTTCCCACTAGGCTGGCAGGCAGAAAGTGAGGTTTCTGCCTGTCAAACTAGCGGGAAACTCTTAATAACCCTGTCGGAGGGGGACACAGTGGGAGCAGTGGATGTTGGTGTGTCTGCATGTGTGTGATGCTTGCATGAGTGCCTGTGGGATGTGTGGTGCTTGTGTTTGCTAGAGCTTCCCTTGTGTGTTGACGTGTATGCATGCTGGTCTGAAGGTGTGCTCGGGATAGGCTGGGGTACAGGGGATTGGGTCTGGGTGGAGGAAGTTGGAGGGGGGAGGCTAGAGACAGGGACAATGGCTGCCATCAGTGCTGAGGCCAGAGTCTGAAAAGCTCGCTGAAGGGCCGCCTGACCAGAATGAATGCCCTCCAGGAATGCATTTGTTTGTTGCAACTGCCTTTCTACACCCTGGATGGTATTCAAAATGGTAGACTGCCCAACAGTGAGGGACCTGAGGAGGTCAATGGCCTTCTCACTGAGGGCAGCAGGGGTGACTGGGGCAGGGTCTGAGGTGCCTGGGGCGAAGGTGATGCCCACCCTCCCGGGTGAGTGGGCACGGTGCAAAGGCTGAGGGGTTGCTGGGAGGGCGGTGCTGGTAGGGGGGGTGGCAGCTGTACCTGTAGATGGGGGGGCACAGATGTTGCCACCACCACAAGGGAGCTCCCATCAGAGGACGAGTCTGTGTCGCTGGTGTCAGCTCCTGTCCCCGCCGTGGAGCTCCCCTCGCCCTCCGTCCCACTGGTGAACTCCGAGTCCGTAGTGTGGCCCTCCATGGACATGTGGGATGCAGCTCCCTCGTGCTCCGGTGCCACTGCTCCTCCGCCTGATGATGCTAATGCACACAAGAACAGGGAGATCACAAAAAGGGGGGGACGACAGAAGAAAGACATGTTGAGTGCATGCATTACCACTACCGTTGGCGGACACGACAGATACAGAAGCCCCCTGCACTACGCCAAGCTCTTCGGCTCCACTGTTCAATGCCTGGGAAATGGCCTACTAGGCTATGCACGACATCTGCACACATGGATGACACAGGGACATGACTAGGTGTACTTGGCACTCTACAGAGGTGGGGTGGGGTACCACATGGCCTGCCTTACGGAGGGACCTTACCTACTAAACTCGCCCTGGCCTAGGGAAACCCACTCCCACCTCCACCACCCAGACCCCTCCACTGCGTGCAAAATCAGCAGGATGAGAGTGTACTCACCCCCTTGTGGATGCTGTGATACCCTCAAGCGCCCATCCAACTCCAGGTACGCCACCGCCAGGATCCTGAACATAAGGGGGGTCATGGTGCGACGGGCACCCCTCCCACGTTGGGAGGCCATCCCCAGCTGAGCCTCCGCCGTGTTCTTGCTCCAGCAGCGAATGTCCTCCCATCTTTTCCGGCAGTGGGTGCTCCGTCTGTGGTAGACCCCCAGGGTCCGGACATCCTTGGCGATGGCACGTCGAATATCTTTTTCCTGGTGGGCGCTGACCTACATGAATTGTACAGGGGGAAGAGAAACTTATTACCAAGTGCACCATCACAGTCATTGGCCCCCATCCCTACCCTTGCCATGTGGCACAATCTCTCCCCCCCTGCCTACATCCACCCCACTCCACACAGGCATATCCCATACAGCATGCTCCCAGTGTACTTACCTGTTTGTCTGGAGGCCCGTAGAGTAGCGTGTACTGGGGGAGGATCCCGTCCACGAGTTTCTCCAACTCCTCCAACGTGAAGGCAGGGGCCCTTTCCCCAGACACTCGAGCCATTGTCTCTTCCAGACCGAGGTCACAGCAGTACTTGCAGTGTAGGTCGTCTCCTGTCAAAGATCTGGTATCGAGTGATTGAACAGATAGAAAATGGCGGTCACGTCCGTGGCGGTGCATACCGTCACCGCCGGCGTACATCGTCATTGGCTCCTGGGACCCATAGGGTCCAATAGTAACCAATGCAGCATTGCGCTGCGGTCTTCGACCGCCTACCGCGACGGTGTACAATGCCAGAGCCGTTACCTCACATCCCATTGTCCCACTTTGGAGGTCAGGCAGCAGCCATTTCAGGGGCCCACATGGCTTCATTTTTTACTGCGTCACACATACCTAGGCCTAGACTCAACACACATACAGGCCACTTTTCAGATTGGAACTCGTGTTCTGTGTAAGCTGTGGGTACGTACCTCTGAATTAGTTGACTCTGTGCTCGCTGTTGTCCTTCATAGGCACCGTCCGCTGGGACATGTGAGGAGATGGCGGCATCCTCCGGTGTACAGACCGCTGGTGGACCGTGCCACAATCCAGGAACTGTGTACCCAGCTGGAGCCAGACCTGATGTCAGCTGTCCGCCATCCCACAGGAATCCCCCCTCAAGTGCAGGTGCTGTCAGTGCTCCATTTCCTTGCAAGTGAGTAATTTCAAACAACAGTGGCCATAGCATCAGGGATGTCCCAGCCTATGTTTTCCAACGTGTTGTCCAGAGTGTTGTCTGCCCTGCTGAAACACATGCAGAGCTACATCGTTTTCCCTCAGGTGGAGGATTTGCCTACAGTGAAAGAAGACTTCTATGCCCTGGGACATATCCCCAACATCATAGGTGCCATTGATGGGACACATGTGGCTTTGGTCCCCCCCCGCAGGAGTGAACGGGTGTACAGAAACCGGAAGAGTTATCATTCGACGAATGTACAGATGGTATGTTTGGCAGACCAGTACATCTCCCATGTGAATGCCAAGTTCCCTGGCTCAGTGCATGATGCCTACATCCTGCGGAATAGCAGCATCCCTTATGTGATGGGTCAACTCCAGAGGCATCGTGTGTGGCTATTAGGTGAGCACCTGGAAGCAAGTCAGTGGGAATGGTTGTCTGGGTCTGGGGATATCCCTACAGGTTAGTGTGTGTCTAACAGTTGCCCTCGCCATTTGCAGGTGACTCTGGTTAACCCAACCTATCATGGCCCCAGTGAGGAATCCCAGGACAAGGGCAGAGGAACGCTACAATGAGGCCCATGGGCGAACTCGGCAGAATATAGAGCGGATCTTCGGCCTCCTGAAGGCCAGGTTTAGGTGCCTCCATATGACAGGTAGATCCCTATTCTACTCACCAAAGAAGGTGTGCCAGATCATTGTGGCCTGCTGTATGCTTCACAACTTGGCTTTGCGACGACAGGTGCCTTTTCTGCAGGAGGATGGTCCAGATGGCGGTGTTGTTACAGCTGTGGAGCCTGTGGACAGTGAAGACGAGGATGCAGAAGAAGAAGACATGGACAACAGGGACTCAGTGATCCTGCAATATTTCCAGTGAGACACAGGTAAGAATACAAACCTGCCTACTACATGTACTTTAACACTCTACTCTCTGTCGTTTTCACCCAGTGTATGGTCACTGAGTTGTCACTTTCCCTTACGATTTCACAGATGTGGGTCCGACTGTGTGACATCTGCTTTGATTCCTCATGGACTAGAGCTGTGTGACATAGGTATGTTGACATTACAATTAAAAGAGGTTTTTGCCACAGTAATAGCTAATACACTATTTGGAAATCACAGACTGACTCCAGATTGTTTTGTGCTTCAAGGGTGTTTATTTAAGTGCTCAATATTGGAGGTGGTTGCAAAATTGTGAGGGATGATGGTGGAGGAATGTCCATGGCAGAGTCCAGTCTATACGTCTCACAGGTGCATTGCCCAAATGGGCATAGGAAGGGGAGCTGGGGCAGTTTGAGGATGGACAGGGTGACAAATTGGGACAGAAGGATGACATTCAGGGTGGTCTCATTTCTTGGCGGGTGTCTTGGCATCGTTCTCTGTCTTTGTCCTGGATCTCAGGGACCATTTGCGGGGTGGTTCTCCCTCTGCAGGGGTGGGGTGCTGGTGTGGTGGTCCTGTGGCGGTGCCTCCTGTCCACTAGCGCCGGCGGAGGTGGTGGGCAGTTCATCGTCCATGCTAGTGTCAGGGGCCCCTTGTTGTGCCACAGTGTCCCTCCTGGTGTTGAGTACTTTCTTCAGCACCCCTACAATGGTGCCCAGGGCGGAATTGATGGTTCTGAGTTCCTCCCTGAAGCCCAAATACTGTTCCTCCCGCAGGCACTGGGTCTCCTGAAACTTGGCCAGTACCGTTGCCATCATCTCCTGGGAGTGGTGGTAGGCTCCCATGATGGAGGAGAGGGCCTTGTGGAGAGTGGGTTCCCTTGGCCTGTCCTCCCCCTGTCACACAGCAGCCCTCCCAGTTCCCCTGTGTTCCTGGGCCTTCGTCCTCTGGACCGTGTGCCCACTACCACTGCCCCCAGGTCCTTGTTGTTGTTGGGGTGGTGGGTTAGCCTGGGTTCCCTGTAGTAGTGGACACACTGCTGATTGACGTGTCCTGGGGACAGAGGTATGGGCCCGCTGGGTGGGTGCTGTGCTGGTGTTTCCAGAGGGTGGAAGCTCTGTAGTGGCCTGTGACTGTGTGATGGGAACTGACTGTCCTGAGGTCCCCGATGGGCCTGGCTGGTCATCTAGATCCAGTTGGACAGAGGTGCTGTCATCACTGTGGGCCTCTTCTGTTGGTGGTGTGGACATGTGTGGACCCTCCTGTCCGGTGACGTTAGGTAGGGGTCCTGCAGGGGTATAAATGGATGTTTATTACATCTGTGTGTGGCCTGGTGTGCAATGGGTGGGTGACCGTTTACCCCAGTGCTTGCATTCCTGTGTGGGACCTTGTGTGATGGTGGTTTGGGGGGGTGTATGGGTATGTGCAGTGGGCATGCTTTGGTGATGGGTGTCCATGCTTTGTTGTTGCATGCAGGGCTTGGTGTTGGGATGTGTGGTCTGTGATGTTGGGACGTTTGTGAGGAGTTGGAGTGATGGGGGTGAGGGTGAGGGTGGGTTTATGTGATGGCATGCAGGTAGGGTGGGGGATGTAATAATTAAGATTTGACTTACCAGAGTCCATTCCGCCATCTACTCGTGCGAGGCCCTCAGGATGCAGAATCGCCAAGACCTACTCTTCCCATGTTGTTAGTTGTGGGGGAGGAAGTAGGGATCCGCTGCCAGTCCGCTGAACCGCAAGGTGGTGTCTTGAGACCACGGAACGCACCTTCCCCCGTAGGTCGTTCCACCTCTTCCTGATGTCATCCCGATTTCTTGGGTGCTGTCCCACTGCGTTGACCCTGTCCACTATTCTTCGCCATAGCTCCATTTTTCCCCCCCCCCCCTTTTGGGTTTTTTCCCCCCCCCCCTTCCTTCTACTGCCCCCCCCCCTGGTTGTCACCTCCTCCCTCCCTCTCTTTTCCTTTTTCTTCCCGTTCTGTCTCTCTTTCCCCCCCCCGGTTGCATTTCTTCTACAACACCCAAACCCCCCCCCTGTCCGTTTTGTTCCCCCCTCTCCCTCCTCCCTTTCTTTCGTCCCCCCTTCTTTTCCCCCCCCCTCCTTCCTTTTCTTTATCCTTTCCCACGTTTTTCTCTTCTTTTTTTTTCTCTTTTTTTTTCTCTCTTTCTTGGCCCTTCGGTCTACGGGACCGCTGGGAACTACATTTCCCAGCGGTCACTGGAAACGCGAGCCTTCCGCTGGTGGCGCTCGGGCCGGAATCTTGCACTCGCCCGCATTCATGCCGGCTCCCCGGCACGGCTGGGGCGCCCGCGGGTGCGGTAAAGCACATCGAGGCCATCAACCTAAAGAGGCCCGCCTTTACACTCGATCACATTCATGCCGGCGTCCCGGCTTGGCCGGTGCGCCCGCCATTACGGCAATCATATCGAGGCTAGTAACGCAAAGAGGCCCGCGGCGGAGATTAACATCAATTGAACTCCAATTTACGCGCTAACAGGGCGCACCTGGAATTTCTTACAGCCATAAATAGACCGTTCTCCCTCAGCCACTTGTCACAAGCGGTCCAAGGAGAGGACGAAGTAGGCGCACGGCGAGCGTCCCCTTTGATGTAGTGAGTGGCATACCGGATCACAGGCAGCATAGATAAGCCCTTATTGCTTTTAATCTTACTTTTTTTGTCTCTAGTCACTTCGGTTTCTCTTAACCAGTATTTTTCTACCAGCAATAGTGGGTTCCTAATGGGAACTTGTTTTCCTTCCCCCCCCTTATGCTCCCTCTGTATCTATTCTGCCTACTTCTGTTCCTCTCCTCACTTCGTCTTTATGTTCATCTCTATCCCTTAGTGTGTGACTATAAGGGGACACTCCCCCTCCTGGATACCAGAGGCTAGCTGCCTCTAAGAAAAGGGTAAGAACTATAATTCCCTGCAGTGATAGGACTGTCCACTTGTGTAGATATACCCACTCAGTCACTCCACGCATGTATTTTACCTTTTTTGAACATATGTGTTTCGTGCATGAATGCATCCCCTTGACACGTGTGTAGTTGGTTGGTTTTGCAGTGCTGTGTGCCACCAGAGTGCTAATTAATTGTTTTTCTCCCCATAGGCCGCCTCAAGGTAATTCCTTGGGTAATGTAGATCATTCATTTTTCATTTTCTCACTCTTTGATTTCCCCATAGAGTATTTTCCTCCAACGTGAGACGTAGGGATCCTAGGCCCTGACGAATGCCCCGAGACCTTCATTGGCTCACTTTTGAGGGCAGAAACATGTTGGCTAGTAATTAGTTAGGTGACCCTGTGAGTCCTTGTCCTCACAGAGGTGTCCCAACCCCCCTTTTTAACTACACCAGTCAGACACCACCATTAAATTTGTTGCTCTTCACAGGTGTCTGCTTAGGTGTTTTTAGTTTTTCAGTAGATTAGCTGGATCCCGATCTTTCCAGAAACACGTTTATTTACGCACTCCCTCCTGTTCCTTTAACAGTGAGGTTGAGTCCGCCCAGGTGGCACTGTCCTACCTGGGTGGGTCTAGGTGGTCAAATGATGAAGCATGACACTATATAGTGTGTGAGACCACCTAGTCCGTAAAAGGAAATCCCTTTCTTCCCACCCCTCGCTGTTCCACTCGGTAATTTCCAACTGACATTCCACTGACTTTACCCTTCCAAATAGGAATACATACAACCCAGGGCTACGCTAATATCCGCGACGTCCGCTTTTAGAGAACCCCGTACTTTCGTGTGTATTTTGAATTATAGGGAGCTAAGTACGGAGTGTTCCTCCATATTTATCCCCCCTCCTCCCTCTTCCTCTCTCCATGTGTAATGACATTTTCAATACCTAACACCACTTACATGTTCTTTGGACATATATATCTTCAATGTATGGAGACATGGAGCTAAGAATAATAAATCCTTAGCTCCTTCTGTACACTTTTCTTTTTGATATTTTGTCCCTCCATATTCCCATCATGATATTTTGACCTTTCAATATTTCTTCCTCGATATTCCCTACCACAATCATTTGTGATTACTTCACACAAACATTGCATTCATTTTCTCAATCTTGGACCGAATTTAGGAAAAAGTAATGGAAAGTTGTGTTGGATGAAAGTTAGAGCAGAACAGCAGAGTATCTGCTAAAATATGTCACTATTTTCCTCTCCTCCAGTGCTGGTACACTTTAGACTGTCATGAGCCAAAGCACACCCTTGCACCGAAGTGCAAGGGTGTGCCTGTGCTTTAAGGTATAGTTTTTGTACTGAACAACCTTCCAATACAAAAGTATCCTTCAACACTTTTCCTGTTCTGTTTGTATGCAAATGAGAAGAAATGAGAATATTTCTCTATGTTACTGTTGCTTTGAGTGTTCTCTGTGAAAGCCAAGTCTGGGTGCAGTGGCCATCTTGTGTTGTGGAGGCCATGACTCTCTCTTCATGACCTCAGGCTGCTTGTTAGGGATGGCTTCTCAAATTCAAACATGGCAATTTTCTTTCACCCAGAATTATTTCTGCTACTTTCAATTCAGTGCTTCATTCTACAATGACTTTTTGTTTCTTCAACACATCTGAATGCCTGAATTTTTTTCTCTGTTACACTGTTTCTCTAGCAATTCCTGTTGGGTGACATATATTCTGTTCCTCTTGTGACTAAGGGCCTCATTACGAGTTTGGCGGTGGTGGTCCTTTGAATGGCACCTGGCTGACGGTCCTAAGACCGCAGTATCACAGGTTCTACATGATGCTGGAGTGACTTGTGGGTGGAGGCATGGGTCAGCACAATGGAGCTACTGCCGGCCATGCTCTCCTACCTGTCAGCACGATGGGCAGTCTGTTTCCCTTGCACCATTCTGTGCACAGGACACAGTGAGCCCCCAAGCCCCAATTGTTTTTTTGGGGGGGGCACATGGACCCTCGCCTTCCACTCCCTGCGGCTTTACCATTTGGGGCCCCCTGTTTTGGGGCCCTTACCTGCTGGAGTGCCAAGCTTTCCATGGCAGTCCGGCAGGTCGTAATAGCCATGGTGATCCCGATGCCAGGTTCTCTAACTATGAGCACTGCGATGAAGGACTGACAGTCAGTATGGTGGGGCTGGCGGACTGCTGGTGGTCTTTTGGAGGTCCCATAGCTAAACTCATAATACGTTGGTTGGACAACCAGAGTTGCAGCAATCGGACAGCCAAAATGGCAGTCCACGGTCCTCCGTACTCGTAATGAGGCCCTAAGTAATTTATTTATTGAGCACTCATTTTCATATTCAGTTTTACAAATCCTTGCTCAGGGAAACACAAGACTTTAAGCTTTCATAGAAAAGCCTTTTAAAAAGCAGGAAATTGAGATTTACCCTGATTTATTGAGTAAAATTGAGGTCTCTGTCACAACCTGACAAGATAACATGCCCTCTGCAATACCTAAACTGATGCTTTCTACAAAACCTTCTAACTCTTCATCAGCCGCTGATATAAGCAGGATCCTCTATCTCCGAATACGTCCTGTTCCTCTATTTCCTTGGAGCTGCCGCTAGATGAAAAAAGAGTGCTCCACTCATGTGGTGAAGAAGTGAATAGGCATTTGTAAATATTAGATGAGAAATGGTCTTCTATGGAAAAATGGGTCACAGTTGCAAAACAAAGAATAAGTGACATTCAAGATGCAGTGGTTAAGATTAACTCTATTTAAAAGGAAATGATTCATTTTAAGAGAATTTCTGAAGATTTACAAAGTAGAAGAACTTATTTATGGTATACCAGATGAAATTGAAGAGAATGATCCAATCTCATTAATTGTATATTTTCGTCCTAAATTATTGCACTTGCCAGAATCCATGAGTCTAAATGACCTGTGTCTCCAAGAAACAATCATTCTACCAGATGTACTAAGCCATGAGGTGTTATTGTTTAATTTCTTAAGTTTACTGAGCTCCTTAGAGTTTGTAAAGCAGCAAAGCCTAAAAAGCATCTTTTTTAGACGGGTAATAAAGTATTTATTTTCCAAGATGTAGCTAGCTCTTTGTTCTATCCAAGCAAGATATGGCTTAATTCTTCCATGCTATTTTAAAATGAGGCACAAAAATCAAACAATTACTTATGAAGATCGAACTCAATTTAAAAGAATGACTATGGGCATTTCAAAGCCTGTCTGTTTTTAAGAGTTTGAAAGCTGAAATTAGTTACAGTTTAAGCCCAGTATGCTGATGATACCAATATCTTCTTTTTATTACAGATTTCATATTTTGTTTGTATGCTTCCTCATTGTTTTTGTGAATATCCCATCACCACGCCTGTGACTCCCTGGCCGTGAAATCTCCGTAATGTGCAATCACCTTTCCCCATTACAGGCATGCTTATCAGACACCATCTTTTTGCTATGTACTGTCTGTTCTTCCCTGAAGTACACTTTCTTTCTTTTCTCTCACTATTCTTGTTTATGTCTTTCCCTTTTCTTCTTCTATTATTCTGTTTTGGTCCCCATCTCATTTAATTTTCTCCTAGCATGAGTTTGATGTTTCCCTTCGTAGATCTTTTGGAAGTGTCCTGGAGTCATCGCTTTATATACTAATTTGATTTTAAAATTCTGAGTTATCTCCTGGAAAGTTAAATGCTTAAATCATCCCATTAACAGAAAGAGAGTTCCTTTCCACCTGGCAAAATTTAAAACCAACATTGTTTTATTGAAAGATACTTTTTTGTCCAAGTTAGAAGCATGGAAACTTAAAGGATGCTGGTAGGGAAGGTTCTTGTGTCCCCTGCCTTAAATGATAAACATGGTACCATACTTTTCTGTGACAAATATTTATATGTTGCATTCAGATCATAACAACCTGACAATGAGAGTAGATGGACTGTTGTTGAGTTAAATGTTGATCGGGTTACTATTACCATTTGGTGTGATTATATATTAGGCCACATTCAATTAAACCACTGTAAGAATTTGAAGTCCAATATTTCTTGTTAGAGAGTGATTCCAATCAAGTAATGGATCCTTTTTTGGATGGAGAATTCAATATCAAGTTTATACCTAATGAAATGCAAAAACACTTTGGCTCAACTATTAAACAAAAGTCGATCACCAGAAGATTAGTAATCCAATATTAAGAGAACATTCAGTTTTTATTCCGGTTCATACTTGACATTTCTATTGGACTAATTTTTATAAGTAAACCTTTAACTCAACCTCTAAGAAGTTCTGACATTGGATCCACTTTGATATCTGACCATGCTCCTATTATTAATGATAATGATTTAATTCCTTACCAGAAAGGTAAGAGGTTTATTAATTCACTTTTGAATAATTCTAATTTTACTGTTTATTTTTTAGGACTTCGGTAACGGGTTTTTCAAGATTCGTAAAACATCTCAATCTTTCATTAGTGTTATTTAGAAAGTGTTCAAAGCAGCTGCCAATGTTTAATAATAGATTTTGGGTTCATTATGAGTGCGGCAGTCCAAGGACCGCCACACTTATGTTGACGGTCAGATTGCCACACTCCAGGCCGTCCGACCACCCAATTACAACTCTGGTGGACGGACCCACCAGGGGACCGCTGTCCCTGCCAGGAACATAGTTTCCGATGTGGGGACAGCGGTCTGAGTTGCACTCAGCCAGGGTGGCGCTAAACTCAGCACCATCTGGCTGATTACAACTCCCCTCACCACCAGTCTTTTCATGGTGGTTTTCACACAGTGCACATTCTGAGGGTGCTGGTCGGTCCCCTCTGTGCTACGAGATAGCACTCTGCTCCTTTAATGGAGCAGAGTGCTATCTCGTAGCACTGTTCCCACCGGTCTGACCAGCAGGAATGCTCTATTACAATGCTCCCGCCGGTCAGACCAGCAAGAACATTGTAATAGGGTGGGGTGGGGTGCCACCACCATGGCAGTTGCGTCCTCCCTGTGAGTTTGGTGGTCCCATGTTGGGGCCGCCAAATTTGTAATTAGGTTGTTTGTCTCTCAGAGGAAAGAGCTTCTACTTTTAGAAGAAGAATGTCCTTGTGATAAAAATAAGGTTCTAAAACACCAATTTTATAAAGCAAGCTCAGAAAAGGCTCTTCAAGATTTAGTTGAAGCAAAAATAAACTTTAATATGCTTGAATGCTGCCATGTTTCTTCTTAAAACAATTTCAGCAGGATGCAAAAAAGCAGGCAAGCTAATGGAAAATCAGCATAAACATCAGCAGGAGTGAGTTAAAGTGGAGTTACCGTTAAATGATAGTGGTGTTCTCTGTATAAAGTTTTATTCCCTATTGATTACAATTCTAAGAGCAGATGTGTTAATCTCAAAACCAAGAAACATAATAGCATAGTCACGATATGGCAACTTTGGTAAGATTTCATTAAGGCGAGAATATTGATGATAATATTGCAGATGAATTTATGTGAGAAACTATATTCTCCAAAATATCCTACTGACATCTCCCAGGTTAGATCTTATTTAAATGTAATTAAAAAAACCTAGTGGAGAACATTTGGATTTTTTATCATTAGAGCAAAATATTCCTTTGAATGATATAGTAAAAGCCACTTCAGTTTAAAACATGTAAATTCCTATGCCTTGATGAGTTTTTTAGAGGTTTACCCCATTTTTTCAAACATGTGGTCCCAAAACTATTAGAACTAACCAATTACTACATTTCTATTGGTACTGCTAATGGAACATGCTAAGATGCTGTTATTTGCCTCAGTGCAAAAGAGGGTAAAAACACCAATTTGTTAAAAAAAAATATAGACCCATCTCTTTTTAAAGTCAGTAACCAAATGTAGGCAAAAGGTTTGCGTCAAAAAATTTACCGCTGGCTAGCGCCATTCCTATGCACCATGCAGGCACCTTATGTAAGGATTGACGTTAGCTGGCGTAGGGGAAAATGGGGGTTCTGCGTCAAAAAATGGTGCAAGTTGGTTTGAGTAAAAAATCATGGCTCAAACCAAACTTGCGCCATTTTTTGGCGCACAACCCCCATTGAAATGACTCCTGTCTTAGCAAAGACAGGAGTCATGCCTCCTTGCCTAGTGGCCATGCCCAGGGGACATCTGTTCTTTGGGCACAGTGGCATGTAGGGGGGCCCAAATTAGGCCCCCCTATGTCACTTTAAAAAAAAAATACTTACCTGAACTTACCTATACTTACCTGGGATGGGTCCCCCCCATCCATGGGTGTCCTCCAGGGGTTGACGAGGGTGGCAGAGGGTGTCCCTGGGGGCAGGGAAGGGCACCTGTGGATTGCTTCCATGGTCAAAGACCATGGAAGTGAGCCCACAGGTCCCTTAATGCCTGCCCACACCCAGGCGTTAAAAAACGGTGCACATCAGGCTGGGCACCGTTTTTTTAAGGCCCGCCTCCTCCTGTGTGTCAAAATGATGCAGGAGTATAAATAAGACGCACAGGCCTTCAAGTCATTTTTTGGGCAGGAATGCCTACTTTGCATGTCATTAACGCAAGGCAGTTTCCCTCATCCAAAAAATGACACACACAGAGGAATTTTGACGTCTGCGGGGTCGGGCGTCATAGTATAAATATGGGGCAAGGTTTGCGCTGAATGTGCGTCAAAAGTTTTGATGCACAATTGGCGCAAACAGAGTATAAATATGCCCCTTTATGTCTCAGTTGATTGCCATAGAACAATCCGGTTTTGTCAAAGGGAAAGTATCATGTGACAACACTTGACTGTTTCCTAATATTAAGTGTAAAGCTATTAATTCATCTCTTCCTTTAGCTGCGATCACTATTGATGCCGAAAAAGCTGTGTGGTAGAGTAGGTTGGGAGGTTTTTTTGAGACATTAAAATTGTATGGATTTAGTCCTCAATAGCCATGATAGCTTTTCTTTATATTTCCTTAAAGACTTGTATTTGTATAAATAGGCTGACATCGCATTATTTGTCTTTAAATGAAGGGGTTAAACAAGGGTGCCCTTTCTCCTTGTTAATATTTATTCTGGTACTAGAATTTTTTTTTTTTAAGAACAAAGAGAATATTGATATTTAAGGACTAAAATATGAGCTACAAATGTTAGAATTTGCTGCTTATGCATATGAAGCTCACCTATTTGTTTCCCATTCTGAAACTGGTTGTTAATGGGGTCCTTCTAAAATACACCGTTTGGGTATACTGTTTACCAAACTCCATTATTAAAGAGAACAGTAATATTAATCTCAAACAACCTCTATTATAACTGGAGTTTTCTACAACTAAAAGGAATCCATTATGTTTATGTTGGTAGGGAAGACTGGATTCCATTAAAATTATATTATCTCCTCTTATGTATCTGATTTCTATGATACAGTTAAATATCCTTTTATTAATTTAAAATTAAATAGACTTAGGGCCATATGTACGAACACATTTTCCCATAGACACAGAATGGGCAAAACTGCTTGCTACATCTGGCCCTTACTTCCATCAAGATTTGTATGAAGTAATAAGAAATCATGGTTAGCTTTAAGTATGCTTAAAAAAGAGTGGCAGTTTGCCTAAGAGAAATTCCTGGAGTTTACCTAAATCATTAGGTCTTTTAATTTATGACCTAGCTCATATTGGCTCTCAAACCCTACCTCTTCCTTTTCACCCTTATGGACATATATGAAATGGTCTTATATTTACCCCTTTCCTTTAAAGAATGTATTTCTTTTATTTCTCTTCCTCCAAGATTTTCTAAACTAGTTTTTAAGTTTACTTGTAAACATCTTTTTGAAACTTATTTAGGATATGGCATATCTCTTTAAGAAGAATTTCTTCAGTACTTAGTTTACTGTAATGAAAACATTATAAGTAAAAAAATCTATTTTTTTGGAGTTACTGGTGAAAAAAGGATATATTCGTGTCCATCAACTTTTCTGTGATTCCCTTCCCTTAGTGTTTTTTTATTTTCTGTTATGATTTAAATGCCCTCCTTCCTTTAAAAGTAAATTTGGATCAATCTCCAAGAATACTGTGAGTAATGTTTTGTAATTTAATTCTCACACTAATAGTGTCAATGAGCAAAGATAGTTTATCTATTCTTGGAACTAATCCTAAAGCTTCTGTTATGTATAAATGCCTCAGACATCAAATCAAAAATTGAATTACTCTGGGAGCAAGATTTAACATGTGTTGGCCTATTAAATTTTGGGATAAGATTTAGATCAAGATACAGAAGACTTCGAAAGCAGAAAATATAACAACAACTTAGGATTTTATCTATAATTGTTTGCCTATCACTCTATTGTCACTTTTAAAATTAAAGAATAGATCAAATAAAAATAACAATTCAAAATGCTGGTCCTGTAATACCATTGGTTGTGAATGTGAGAATATGTTATTTTTCTTTCCAAATGTGATGATCTTTTAGAGCAATGCTTAGAAACAAATTAATAACAATTGTCACATTAGTCACCCCTTTAATGTTATTCTTTTATTTCTTCGGGGATTAGCTGAAATTTGGCCACGAGATACCTAAAAATGTTTCATTTTTTATTTTTAGCTATGGCATTCGAGCTGATTGCTTGTAACTGGTAGAATTCTTCCAACATCACTTTCAAAGCACAGTGGTATTCAGTTTGTTGTAATAATAGCCTTGATACTGCTTATGTTGTTCCGTTGTTGCTTTCGAATAAAAGGAGATTCATGTGGCCACCCAGTACAGATTTCCTTACCAAAACTAGCCTCACAGCTAGGAAATGGTTAAAAGGAGATTATACACCTCTGTGAAAGTAGTTATTCTCTCCGTTTTGAGTTTACAATGTGATAATACAATTTTTTGGTTAATATCTTTTCAGCAACTGACAAGGTTTACTTTATTTTTCAATTGTGCAAATATCTTTACACTATGTATAATATGTATATATATTTATGCTCACTAAATAAAGCTTTCATACTAAAACAAAACTATTGGAATATTTATAAATATATAATAATTAACAAATGCAACATTAAAACATTGTCTAGTTTATAAAAATCTTGTGAAAACATTCATACATTTTAAAACATCATTATTGTTAGCTAGCTTTGTTCAAAGGTTCAAGGTTTCTAGTTGCTAGAGAAGTTCACACAATTCCGTTCCTTTCAGTAGATTATGCGGCACTTCTCAATTAGAAAACCTAAACTAAATGAGGAAAGGGGAAAACATTTTGAAAGCTGTGCCACTGCCAGTTTTATATTAATGCATGTTTATGTCAGCAGGAGGGAATTTAATACTGCTTTGTAATATGTTGTTTGAAGTTATTTTGTATGTGTTACATGGTTAATTAAATAAATGGCAAACAATTAATAAGATAAATAAAAGAATATCTAATACATTCTTGTAGCAAATTGCTAATCTTTCCTTTTTAGGAACACAAGCAAAAATTAGACAGGTTTCTGAAAAGATTGAATGTGAGTCACAAAATGCACTTTTTGTTAAAGATCAATTGATCAGTTTCTCTGGAGGTCACCAAGATGGAGAGGAGTCCTAAAGAAGTCTCCATACTTGAAGAGAAATGGGGGACAATTACCTTAGAATGCCCTCTAGTTTGTGTAAATATGAATACCATTACTTATGTGTCATACTAATTGACATGGACAGAAAAAGTGACAAAAAAATAAGCAACGTATTAGGATCAAACACTAGGGCAGCCATTGGTTATTCACGGGAAGGTGGTGGATATGTGAGTGTG
Organism: Pleurodeles waltl; assembly: GCF_031143425.1. Lineage (NCBI taxonomy): Eukaryota > Metazoa > Chordata > Amphibia > Caudata > Salamandridae > Pleurodeles > Pleurodeles waltl. Next base: position 1,872,866,731 of record NC_090440.1, on the reverse strand, counting down.
TAGGTGAAGGTTATTAAATGCACCAGTGAGTTATTGGGTAAGTCAGCAAGGGAGAGGTAATGACTTTGGGGGTTATTTGGAGTTTGGCAAATGCTTAATACATCAAGCTTGACATATGCCAAATTTTATGATTGCCCTGTATTTGCCAACTCTAAACAAATGTCTACCATTAGTAGAATAATTAATTCTTGTCACATGGGGGAAGATTTATCTGGGAAAAAGTAATGCAAAGTGATGGAAACCAGTGCAAAGCTGTAATAAAGAATTTAGGGCCAGATGTACGAAGCATTTTTCTAGTCGCAAATGGGCCGATTCTCAGAATCGGCCCGTTTGCGACTAGAAAAATGCTTTTTGGGATGAACAAAGCCCAAACTGCGATTCTGTAACTTGTTACCGAATCGCAGTTTGGGTTTTGCTATTCGGTATTAGGAAGGGGCGTGTCAAGGGTGTCCTTTCCTAATACAAAATCTAAATGGTATGTATAATTATTTTGTGACCTCAAATGCGGTCGCAAAACAATCACAGTTAGCACCAATTTCAAATTGGTGCTAACCCATTTGCAAAAGGGAAGGGGTGCCCAGGGGACCCCTTCTCCTTTGTGAATGCATGCGAAAACATTTTTTCAGAGCAGACAGTGGTCCCACAGACCACTGCCTGCTCTAAAAAAATTTAAAGAAAACATTTCATTTTTTTTCCAAAATTCATCCCGTTTTCCTTTAAGGAAAACGGGCTGCATGTCTGAAAAAAAATACTGCTTTATTTAAAAGCAGTCACAGACATGGTTGTCTGCTGACACCAGCAGGCAACCATCCCTGTGAGTGCCGCCATTCCCAATGGGGTCCCAAATTGCGACATACCTCATGAATATTCATGAGATAGGTCATTTGCGACCCCATTGCGAATCACAGACATTGTCATTGACACTGTTGTACATCCGGTTTTGCGACTCGCAAATTGCGAGTCGCTAAGACTCCCGGTTTGCGAGTCACAAAACCGGATCTTCATACATGTGGCCTTTACTTTCCAGTGCAAAAGCTATTTGCATTTTTTTTAAAGTAGGTTTAAAGGTAGGTTAAGCATAACATGAAAGGTTCTCTTCCAGTACAAAACCTACACTAGCCATTTTTGAAGAATAGGAAAAAGGTAAATTATACTAAATCCTTGAGAATTTAGAAAGATGCCTTTAGTGTAAGGCAGGAGGGGAACATTATATTAATTATTCATGGAGGAGCTCTGCGAGTTTTTTTCGGCAGCTTGTGACCACGTAAAAAAGCTGCAGATTCAAAATCGTTCTGTGCAGCCCTTCAAGAGGACCTGGTTGAGATATCATTTGCTTTATTTCATTCTAATCTAGTTATCGTAGTTTTGGTACTCTCCCAAATGAATGATCTTGAGATAGAGCTTCCACTAATGCCCTGATTACTAGTACCCCTATGGAGGAAGCAACATTATTAACACCTGATTAAATAAGATACCCCAATGTTTGGTATGTAATGGGTGCAATACATATTGCATATCACAGAGCCAGCCCTACAAAATGGGAGTGTCACATGTTCATTTAGGGACTTTTTGCACCAAACTCCGCTTGCCCTGGTATTTTCTGAGCATTCTACAGAGGTTAATTTCAGCGAGTTTGACCAACTAATATGTCCCTGGGGTAAATTATGCAGCTGCAAACTTTATTGTACCTGGTAATTAGCTGGTGCGGTGAGCTCACGCAACTCATAATTCTGACCTATATCAAACAGCGATTTGCTTTGTTTGCAATTTTGTTGCCTATTTGTAAGCGGATTTAAGTCGTCTGGAAATTCAGGATACTGTTCTAACCCTCTGGGCAGTTTGGATGCCCTGGAGTCCTTCTGTTGTATCTCTTTGTTAAACAAATATTTGCTAAAATGGTCATGAACAAAAGCTCACGTTTGGTTGAAGGTTGAGACTATTATGCAAACGACAACCCAGACCTTTGCAGAGCATACCATTCCATACACTACCTGTTTTTTTCTCAACTGGTAGAGAAAAATACAAAGTTTGTGAGTCCCCATGTGGTTACTTTGGGAAAAGATAACTATATTGAAAATGTTAAGAATCATGAACGCATTCTTTAGTATGTATGAATGTCATCCACGCATTCTTTTTTCTCCAGAACAGCATAGGGTATGGGACATTTTGCATAGAGCATGGCATTACTTTTCACCAGCTGAGCAGAAAAAAACATGCCAACTGACTATAAATAGTGTTAAAACTAAGGCCATTGTCTTTGGTAAAAATTCACATAGGTCAAAATATGAACGATTTGACATAGAAATAAAGTTGAAAGGGTATCTCTATGTAAACTTCTGCCTGACAGGTATTTCCTTCTATGCAATGTAATTCCCAAATTAAAGCATTATATGGGTGTGTATTATTGGTTATGAAGCATTTTTAAAAATTCTTCATAACCAAGGTTATGAGGTCTCAGTGGTTCATGTACTGAAGCTACAAGTGAAAAGGTGGATCACTGGATACATCTGAAGTGGAAATCTGCAGAGGATCTCCTCCTATGTGCTGAATGTTACTGAAGGAGAGACCTGGAGGGTGTTACTTGGCCACAGCCATGTAGAATGGGACACCACTGGACACTTTGTAAAGTGAGTTAGTGTTATTTCTGTTTATCTGCAAGCTGTTCATGCTGTTCAGCAGATCCTGAAAAGGCGTCTGGTATATCGCAATAAAGGATTTGCTGAGCATAATTTTGCTATGTTCTAAGGACTATGCTTTGAGGCACAGAGAACATAAATTAAATGCTTTCGGTTTGGGGAAATTCGCACGATCGATTTTGTTTCAGAGTGTCCATCTTCTATTTTTACAGATGTGAATGAGGTGTCTTTGAAGGAAGTATGGACCTAGGCAAACAGGGCTCAAATAGTACATTATTTATGGGGTTTTGTAAACCTGGGAATGCGAACAGAAGGCCAACAGCAATAGTTAGAATGTTTGATTATTTATATTGAAAAGACTGAGAATGGATCTTTTTAAAACCTCTGTATACATTAGGGAATACTGTGAAATGACGGATCCTGTACGTGTTATGACTCTACAGGTACTCTGGCTCAGATACTTATATTTTGCCAATAGTTTGAGCCGTAGAGATCAAAATATGGAGGATGAGCCTGATAATATTAATTTGTATTTTATGTTGTTATGTTATTATTAGACCCGTTAGCCTACGGTGGTCTGCTTCCAGACTTTTCGCCTCTCCTCCTCCATTTTTGCTAGACCTATTTTTGTTGACCCTAGGACTTTGAGCACTTTACCACTGCTAATTAATGGTAAAGGGCATGTGCTCACACCTTATAACATGGTAATATTAGCTTATTCCCCAATTGGCATATCTATTTTAACTATAAGTCCCTAGTAAAGTGCAGTACAAGTGCCCAGGGCCTGTAAATTAAATGCTATTAGTGGGCCTGCAGCACCGAGTGTGCACCCACTTAAGTAGCCCTTTAAAACATGCCTCAGGCCTGCCAGGCTGCGGAGCCTGTATGCAGTTTACACTGCCATGTCGACCAGGCAAAATAAACCTTTTGCCAGCCCGAAGCCTTCCTCTTTAATATTAATAAGTCATGTCACCTATAGGGTAGGCCCTGTATAGCCCAGAGGGCAGGGTGCAATGTATTCAACGAGTAGGATATGTATGTAGTAATTTTATATGTCCTGGTAGTGAAAAACTCTTACATTTGTTTCTCACTACTTTAAGACCTGTCTCTCCCATGGGGTAACATTGGAGTTGCCTTGTTATTAAGTCTTATAAGCGTATCCTCCTAATGGGACGAGATGATGTCTTTGAGTTTGGTGTCTCTGGAATCACAATCTAAAATCTTAACTTATGGTAAAGTCAGATATCAAATTGTAAGTCTGAAAATGCCACTTTTAGAAAGTTGGCATTTTCTTGCCTTAGCCATTTGGTGCCTGCAGCCTGTCTCTTGTCACATAACTGCATACAGGTGGCAATTGGACTTTGTGCATTCCTCCTAGACAACTACAAACAATGAGAGCATAGTTGTGACTAAATGGGTCATCCTGGGCAGGATGGGAGGGAGGAGCTGGACACAGTCTCACTTACACCTGAATTAGCTGTGTCCTGCCCACACACAAAGGGCCTCATTTATAAGTGTCTTGCGCTGCCGGTGCATCACTTTTTTGATGCACTGGCAGAGCAGGCTGCAGGGCCATATCTACAAACCCACCCAAAGCCACTTTGCTCAGCTTTACATGGCCTTATATATATAGCCCTCTTTGATGCATTACTCTGAAAGGGATATTCCATGGGTGTTGCTGTGGGAGTTCCTACGCAACACCCATAGAATCCGACGCTCTCCCAGATTTACAGGGTTTTGTAAACCTGGGAATGCGTCAGTTTCCTATGCCACCCCAGGGATAGCGTAAGGGTGGCGCAACAAGGAGAAATAACATTAATTCTCCCTGTTTTTTCCTCTTTTTATGTGTGCTGCATTATGCAGAACACCTATTAGAAGGAAAAAGCCTCTTGTGATTGTTTTTGTGCACGAAGGTGTCCATTCATGCACAAAAAATATCATCCCCGTAAAGCAGGCATCCTTGCACCATGGTGTAAGGATGCCTGCATTGGTGCATGGCAGCAATTTGTGCACCAGCACAGGGACAGGAATGCACCATATCTTTTAGCTATGGCGAATTCCTGCCCTTTTGTTCTGATGTAGGGCAGTGTGACAAAAAGGCTTGTGATGCTGCCCAGTGCCAAAACTTTGTAAATGAGTCCCAAAAGATTTAACAATTCTGTATTGTCACTCCAGCCAGCTTGGAGCCAGGGAAGGAGGAAGGGGATTCCTTACACTTCAAAGCCACTGTCTAAAAGCTAATTCCACCTTCCAGGACCAGGGCACCAAAGTTGAAATACTGGACTTCAGACACCACCACTTCAGTACACTTCAGGACATGTGGATACTCTGCCAGGATGAAGCCCTGCTGTTTTGCTGGACTCCTGTTTTGCTGTGCTGCCCTGCGCCTGCTGCCTTCTTGCCTGGGAGTGATAAGCACTGGACCTGCATCTCTCCAACCCAGAGAGATTCCAAGGGACAGCTGACTGGTCTCCTGATCTGACATCTCAGGGACATATAAGACTTCCAGCCAACCTGCCTCTGCACCTAGACTCTGTCAACTGTGAGTCTGCTCTTCCAAGTCTTGGACCCTTGGAAGTCGGCTTTGGGTGCTTTCTTCAGTAGAACCGACACAACTGCTGTCAACCTGACACATCACCGCCACTGCAGAGATCGGAACCGGTGCATCGCCCCTGTTCTATGGATCGGAACCGGCACATCACCTGTGCTGTGGGGATTGACTCTGACGCATTGCTGCTATTGCAGGAACAGAACCTGGGCATTGCCTTTGGACACACTGCATTTTGGAACTGACAAATCACAGCTGCTGCATGGAGAAAATCAACATCTCTGCTCTACTGCGTAGGGAAAATCGATGCATCCCCCCAGCTACAGGGATCAACAGTGGTGCACCACTTCACCTGCACCCTGAATCGACGTCATTGATGCAACCATGATTTAGGCACTTTTGTTCAGATGGCCTTGAACTCTTGACTTTGTCCTGTTCTGGCATAACCTGATATCCCTGGTTGGCGCTTCTTGCTTCTAAGTGCTATTTTTCAGTTTAATCTTCAAAAACACAATATATCATACATACTTACCAACACGCCTAATCACAGGCAGCCTGATCTGCTTATTTCTTCACATTCACTCTGATATTAACTCACTCTCTGATGCTCAACATTTTCACATATGCAATTATGCAGCCATTTTCAGATTACTCAGTCACATACTCATCCATCCATTCACATATTCAGTCACTAACATGTTCATTCACATAGTCACGTGTCTTCATTGAGTGTGTAGCTGGTTATTGATTAGGCAATGTGAAAGTTTTGTGTAGGGTCAATGGAGAGTTCATCGAGGGATGGGAGGTTTTTTTTGCCCTGCCATGGAACCCTTGCGTTTTTATGTGAGCAGTAGGTCTCTTCCTGGTACTGAGCACTCCATTTGTGGATTGTGGTTTGTTCTTATGTGTGTATGTGATAACTCCGGTCTCCGTGGGTGATCAGGTAAAATGTGAGGTTTAACCTATAATGGCCTAATTAGTGATATTTTAATATTGTCTTAGTATTCTTGTGAGTTTATATATGCATGTTTCTAAAATTTCTTTTGGGGTACATGTTTAGTCATGACCCTTAGATGGGCCAGTCCACCAGTGGCACCCTATCAACCTTTTGTAACTGTGTCTTTACCTTGTCTTCATCATCTTTGGGTGCACCCACCCACCCATTACATTACTGTCTGATCAATCCATTGCCTGCTGTACATTGTCACCGATAATTTATATAAAACAGATTAATGGAAAAGGGTTATTGAATAAAACAAATCAGGTGTTTCCACTTCCCCCACCTTTAAAAGATGTAATGCTGAGTCATTAGTGTCAGGGCATGTAGTAACATATTTCCATCTTCTGTCTCTTTGTCTTCTGCCCTCTGCATGACCATATTGTGGTGTGGGCAACCTTTTGTCGTATAGTCTATGGAAGGGGTCTCCAACCTTTTCTATAACAAGAGCTACTTATGTTTAGTGAAAATCATTTTGAGCTACTAATATGAATGATAGTAGTGACAACACTATCCAAGATTGTCAGCAGTGACCACATCAGTGCATTAGGTAGGGTTGCCAGCAGTAAAGCACAAATTCATTTTTAATTTGGAATGCCTCTAAATGGGTAATACATAACATCTGTAGCTGCAACGCCCCTGGCACCAAGGTAATAATGTGAGTAATTAATCTCTCCAACTCAAATAACATCTTTAAATACATTTGACTATTCAACTATTTTCCTGCAAACAACACTGTAAAGTTCTCTTTGAATGATGACAAAAGAATCACAGAAATATCCAAAATTGAATCTTTATTGCAGGAACAGAAGAAACTTCAGCCACAGTAAGACAATACCCCTCACAACTGACAGGTCATACCTTCCTTGAACATAAACATTCTACTACAGAGTTAAAGGGAGAGCATACCATATAGCTAAAAGGGGTATACTATAACAAAATGGAACAAACAATACAAAATATTAAATATATATGCACATACAAAATACCACACACAGCCCTCATGGGTACTGAAAATACACACATTCTCATATCGAATAAATACTTTTTAATTTTGGTACACAAATAATAATTCAACCAATCAAAAGCTTCTATAATAGTAGCCTTGCTGCACACAGAGGAGCTACTCACAGAGAGCTGGAGAGGTATTGGTAGCTCACAAGCTATTTGTTGGAGACACCTAGTCTAAAGAAAGGGGCAGGACTAGAGAAGAGAGAGGGATGAAGGAGAAAGCTAGGGGAGAAGAGGGATGTTGAGAAGGAGATGGAGGACAGGAAGGGAATGTGTCATAGGGAGAAGAAGGGAAAAGCAGGGGAGAAGGGAGTGGCTAGAAGACGATAACGTAGGTAGGAGAGACAGGAGGTTAGGAGTGCAAAAGGGGGCATGAGAGAAGGTAGTAGGTGGAGTCCTTAGGGGCTGCATGGAACATAGCAGGAGCAGGCCATACATGGCAGCTTATCTTTGCAAAACTCTCGAACTTTACCTCCTGGAAGTATATTGGAATGAAAATGTCTCTATTTACCAGTATCCACTTTTCAGCAGTATCCACATTCATGGATATTTGTGAGTATACTGGCTTTTAAATTCCAGCTTAGCAGGAATAGGTTGCTTTGTGAATTCTTATAGAACTCTGCAGTGGCTGATTTGTACAAATTCCATCAATTCATGTCAGTGGAGGAAGTTCCGGCTTATTCGGTTCACAGTTGTTCATGTTTTGAAATGATACATTTGTTCTAGGCAGCTGAAGCAGCATTTCTTCCAATTTTTGTCTGCACCCTTCCATGATGTAGGTTTTCACAGAAGCCAAGTTTATAAATCTTTCACAGCAATCCATCGACCTAACATGAAGTACTACTTTTCTGGTGCAAACATTCTGCTAAGGTGCTATTTATTCAGAGTGGGCGATGTGGGAGGAAAAGAGAGAATCTATTAAGCATTAGGTGCATTCACCAGTGGCGTCAAGAGGGCAGATTGACTTTTGTGTTGAGATGGAATATGACCAAGAAATCCAATGAACTCAAGACTAGCCTCACCAGAAAGCTTTAAGCCTGATTTCATTGTCCTGTTATATAGAAAATCATGTGTGGTCATTGTGCTCACTAGTTATCTAACTATTCTAACTCATCTTGGTTCTCCTCTTTATAGATGTCAGACAATGTGATAATAAATGCCAATGGCTCTTTTTCCAGGTGTAGAACACTGGCACTAGAAATAGAGAAGAGTCTCAGGAAGTGGAAACTGACTGACAGCAAACAATATCCACATGGTAAGTGTGCTAATTTGTGAAACAACTTATCATCCTTGCCTTGGACATTTGGCATCAACCAGCACTCTCGAAGGAACTGAATAATAAATGGACTCCAACCCCTCTGTTGCATTGCAGAGAAATCGAATAAGCAAAGGTGGCCTCAACACTTTAAGAATTACTTGATATGTAGGATACGCTTTCACTGTGCACGTCATTATTGCACTACGCTGGGATCAGTTTCTACTTACCATGCACACTAAGAATGTGGTTGTCAGAGAGCTCGTTCATCTATGCATACCACACATAATTCTTACTCTACAAGCCCTACCCTGGCTGCCTGAGGCCAGAAATATCACACTCATGGTTCTCTGCATTTCCCACCAGATGAGCCATGGTGCAAACCAATGTTTCTTCAATTTACAGATGGCTAAGCTGTGGAACCCGCACCTAGCTAAAAAAAAAGTTAATCAGTGGACATGTTGTATTCTGGAGTGCGATAAAAACCTGGCAGTTCAAAAACTCGTGGGCCCTCAAAAACATAGTTCATACAGCAGAAGATTATCTGCAAGCCCAAATCTATCTATCCAGACCTGTCTTGCACTCTGTGCTTAAGTGAAGCTAGAAGTCCACAATACACCTGGGACACCATTCACTCATAACAGTCACTTTCTGCAAAGTCCATACTACAAGCTGATATTCTATAAGCTATACCTAACAAATGGAGCAGCCTCATACTTCACCACCAAAATGATGGTATGTATCTTCACAGGTGGAACGCATGTCATTTTATACCTCTCTGCTGCAGTCCATTGGTAAGCATGGTACCAAAATTAATCTATTTTGCCATATGACCTTGCTTTGTGTCATCTGCTTTCTGTGGTGGTGATGAAACAAACAAATCAATTGAGGAGGTTCCAGTCTCTGTCACTGGTGTTGGTAAAAAGACACATTGCCACGTCCTGGAAGGCCACGACCGCTCCTTCGGTGGTCGGTGGTCTGATGGGCATTTGTGGAACTGTCAGTTCGGGTGGATGCCAGGGCCCGATATGGGAGGGGTAACCTTATGGAGTAGTGTGGAATGATTATTTGATAAACCTTAATGCTATACTTATCTCAGCCGATCAGAAAGTTGGCCTCTGACCATAATGATTTTTGTATATGGCAATTTAAGTGTTGCAGTCTGCCGATATGGAGTTATAATGTGCCTTTCTCTTTTATATTATGTTGGAATTGGAGGGGGTGCTGGCAGGGGACTGGGCAGAGTTGGATGTTTTGGCAGATACTTTGTTCCTTCTTGTTTTGAACCATAACCCTTGGTGGGTGCTGTCAGCATGGAACTGGGCTAACATGTTGTACTTGTCCATATGTGAATGTATTGTTTGTTATGCTGGGTACTCGAACCAGACCTGCCCATACACCAGCACTTTAACAGCTTGATATATACATAATGGTAAAGTCACAGGAGGCAAAAGTAACGAAATGGTAATACAAATATATATACACTAAGAAGGTGTGGCATTAAAATTGCCCCAAGGTGATTGGAGTACCATTTTGAACCTCATGCACCACATGCACACTGCTTCCCACACAGAAAAGACTATTAAACATACCAGCCATCTCCAGCAAACGGGGTAGCCTTTTACTCGACCATCAAGAAGTGGTTTGGGCTTCAAAGAGTGAACAGAATGCTACACAATGCTACTATAAATATATTGCAATACAATCCCTAGTGTTGGCACTCATTTGGGGTTGACCTAAGCAAGTTGAGTTTAGATGAACTGTTGGGTTCCAGGACACTGCCACATCAGACCCCCTGGATAATCATTGTTTGGGTAAGAAAGACAAAAATACATTTGCATTTTAGGGGACACGCAGTGTCTTAGCGTCTGGAGAAAGTTGAATATGTTTCCGTGTGACTTAAAAAACAGGAAGCCTATACCCTTGCACAGCAAGGTCAGGCATGGGGCACTGGTTCTATAACCTAGCATTCACTCAGTACTGCGTTGCCTGAATGAGTGACGTGCCACACCCTGCTGAAAACTGCTCCGCTTGAAAAATATTCTGCCCGGCTGTATCCTGTATTGTTCTCTGTTTATTTAAAATGTCTGCGCCAATTCACCGCTGATGTGTAAACAGTTCGGGGGAAAAGGCTGAATGCTACATTAATCTACGTCTTATAAACATTCTGTGCATTAGGCCAGGAGGCGGCTTTAGAAGCTCGAGGAGTAGAGAATAGACATACAAGTGTAATGGAGCGGAAAGGTTACCATAATGTATGACCTCTTAACCTTTCAGCGTGTGCTTTGTCTTGTTTCCACTCCGCCCTTACCTCTTTCCCCCAGCAAAATATATACATTTTTAGAACGTTCTTTTTTATAATACACGACTCACTATTTCTTTAGGTCCTTATTTGATTTTTTTTTTAAAAAAGCTGCCTGCTTTTCTTGTACTGCAGCATTCTTTAATGCGATCGAACGCCGCAACATATTTGTCAACCAGGTGCATTTTTTATCTGTTTGTTTTTCTTTTGTCTAGAGAAGGAATAATCCCTCGTGGACACTTTCCAGGACATTTTCAAACAACATATTCTGTTCCTTCCATTTTAATCTGACTGTATTTGTTGCTCTTTAAGAGGATCTTTATTTAGCTATTCTTAGTAATTTTCTTTTTCATAGGGTTATGACATCGGTGGTTATACCAGCACGCTGTGCAGGTACCATTCACATACAGTGACCCCTTACAAGCAAATAATAATTAAGATTTAATGTAGCCGAGTATATGTGTAAAGGTGTCTAGATGGTTTACAGTTTGTTCAAAAATTCCATGAGTGTAATATCATGATGTTTTGAGTATGCCTTGACAGCACAGTTGTCTGCATGACCCATTGTCACCACTTCAGTAATTAATGTATTGAGCGGGCTTTGGCGCAATCGAGAGGAGAGTTCCTCTTACTTTCTCACATCATGTTGTTGGTTGCTTGGTGTATCATCCACCTTCAAAGAAGGGTTTTGAATAGAGTGCAAGAGGGCTCAAACATCTCACCGTTTGTTACTTTCATTTATTTATCTCATATATGCAGTGTATACAGAAAGCAATCGTTTTTTGCTTCTTTTTCCCAGCATTGATGTAAAACGTAACCTAATTGTTTTTATTTATTTTTTATTTTGTCCTCACTCACCCTAGGCCATATGTAAACCTCCTTTTTTCCTTTTTCAACCGGATCGCAGGAAATTTTTCCTCGGCCAGGGGTTGCTTATTACTCTCAAACAATCCTCAGACTGTCCCAATACAATGAGGATTTCAGAGCAGGTTATGAAATCATTGGACAGATGTCACAAATACAAATACAATTCTATTCCATCATTAATTATACAAACATCTATACATCAATCTCCTGATTTCCAATTCATTAATGATACCCAAAAATTCCCTCGCATCCTTTCCTTCCCCCCCATCTTTTGATCCAATTCTGCTATAGAAAAAACATCACTAAGCCATTCTGAGTGATTTGGGGGGGGTTTTTAAAGTCAATTTTCTACAAATTTCTCGCCTCCCCAACAGTATTGCATAAAATACAAACTTTTTATCTGCAATAATATCCCGACCTGACCACCCCTGCTGATCTTGAACTTGCCCAAAAATTATTAACTGGAGAGAGGGTTCAATTCCCCGATTCAATATACCTGAGATTGTTTCGCATACTCTTTCCCAAAAGAATCGAACATCAGGACATTCCCAAAACATGTGAATATCAGTTGCCTGCAATAAACCACATTTTGGGCATCCCACCTCCTGCCCTTCTTTCATTTTAGATAGCTTCTCGGGGGAAATATACACTCTATGTATTGTAAAATAATGATTTTTCCTAAGAGTGGCTGGTTTCACAATATCAAAAAGCATTTTTAATGACTCTTCCCACCCCCTTTTAGCTACCTCTTTTGAAAAAAGAAATTCTCCACAAATCACTAGGTAATACGAACTCACCATCCACCCCTTCCAGAATCCCCCAATACCATGTAGACACTCCGTGAGGACCTCCTAATGGGCTCGGGGTGATCACGCTCAATGGATTAGACATACCAACACCCTCCTTAATCCCCTGAGCCCATTCTCTTATTTGTAAAAATTTCCATCTTGACAAGGAACCACCCGTCTTTAACTGCAATTCCTCCCAAGAGAGAAGAGTCCCTTCTGAAAACAAATCCCCCTAATATTCTAATCCCGCTTGTTTTATCGGTAATGCTAGAACATCTCGAAAACATTCCGGGGTTCCCGGGGAGTCCCAGATAGGTGCCGTCAATATTATAATAAGTAAGTTTTGCAGATTGCCTAATATGATACCAACATTCTGCCAGCCCTCGCATAATTTTTAACCTTATCTTTTAGAAAAATTTAGGGTCCCCAAATTTAAACATAAAATTGGTTGAAGCACCGTTAATTCTAGAGGCCATTATCTTAAACATTAAGCCCGTTGTCGTGGAGTCTGACGCAAGAGACAAGAGTCTAAATTTTTTTTTTAAAAAGGCCCATGCATAATATTGCAACTCAGGCAATGCCAATCCTCCCTGAGCCTTACGCCGACGTAACTTCTTCTGAGAAATTCTAACGCCCTTAGATCTCCAAATAAAATTGCTTATGAGGCGCTGCATTTTTTCTATATATATTTTCTGCACTGGAAGTGGGGAAGTAGAAAACAAAAAATTCCATTTCGGAAGAATAGCCATTTTTACCAAATTTACTCGACCTATTATCGTCAAGGGAAGGTGCATCTAACCTTGCAGTAAACTCTTACATTCTGCCAACAATTTTTCCTGGTTCCTTTCCGCTAACTGATTAATATCTTGAGGTATCAAAATTCCCAAATATCAAATTTCTTTTTTACGAAAAGCAGACTTATATTACATATTCCAAGCCATGATCTCCGTTTTTTCAACATTCACTTGATAACCAGACACCCTCCCGAACTCCTCGGCCAGTTTACAAATCTCGGGAAATGCAGTATCTAAATTATCTGTATATAACAAAAGGTCATCAGCATACAAAGCGAGCTTTCTTTCCCAGCCCTGGCAGCTAAAAGGAGTGATCATCGTATTCCGCCGAATTTTCCTTGCAAATGGTTCGATATATAAGTTGAATAGTACAGGGGATAGCGGACATCCCTGTCTAGTGCCTCTCGCTATAGCTATCGGTCCTGTAAGGTTCCCATTCACCAATATTCTAGCTATAGGAGTCCTATATATCTGATTCACTACCCCACAAAAATTATTTCCCAGTTTAGCTTTTTTTAGCAAAAATTTCAAGTAAGCCCAGTTTACTTGGTCAAAAGCTTTTGCAGCATCAACCGTTATGATCCCCAAGGGGGATTCTAATGCTACTGCCATATCTATGGCTCCTATTAATTCATATGTTAACTCATGCAAATACCTTCCCTTTGAGAAGCCCTTCTGGTCGGGATGAATTAAGCTGTCTACTACTTTATTTAACCTATCCACCACTATCTTAGTAAACAGCTTATAATCGCTGTTCAATAATGAAATAGGTCTATAAGACGAGCAATAAGCTGGATTTTTCCCAGGTTTCGGTATCAATGTAATGACTGCTTCATTCCACGAAGCCGGCATACTTATCTCATTAAAAAAAACCCTACCAAATAACTCAGCCAAGAACGGGACGATTAACTCACCTAATGATTTATACACCTCCACCGGAATACCATCCGGACCCGGGGCTTTCCCTTCCGTACCCTTAGCTAAGGCTGCTCGCACTTCCTCCACCGTAATAGGGCATTAAGACATTTCTGATTCTGCTGCGAAATTTCTGGTAATACATCCTGAGCTAACCAATTCTCCACCATTTCCTCTTGCACCTCTGCCTGTTCCGTATACAAGAATGTAAAAAAATCTTGAAACCCTCGTTCGATGTCTTCCGCACAAACTAGTTTAACACCCGTATCTTCATCCACTATTTCTTTAATATGACTCCTTACTTGATCTGTTTTGACTTTCCAGGCAAGTCATTTCCCCGAGCTTTCCCCATATTCAAAATGTTTTAATTTGCTAGCCTCCCATTTCCTGACCACACGTGACTGTAAAGTGTTTGCTATTTGAGTTCTTAACTCAGTCATTTCTGTTCTTCTTACTTCCTCCTGGGCTCCTTCTCCTTTACCAACCAATTTCTCGCATTTTACTAACATTTCTTGCTCTAACATATTTATTTCATCTCTGACTATTTTATGTTTGTAATATGCAATACTCCTAATTTCCCCTCGTATTACAGCCTTAAAGGAGTCCCAAACTGTTGATAACGATGCTGAACCTATGTTAATCTTGAAGAAAATTTCAGTCTCTCTACGTAGATGCACCAAAACATCTTCTTCCAACAGTAAAGCGCGCTCCAGTGTCCACCTCTTAAAAACTCTTCTCTGTGGGAGCGTCAGATGCAGCATTACCGCTGCATGATCTGATAAATGCGGGGGTAAATATTCAATCCTGTCAACATTTTCCAACAATCTATCATCCACTAAAAAATAATCAATACGTGAAGCATGACTATACTTCTTATTAAAGAATGAAAAAACTCTGCCCCCCCTTCCCTCTTCCGCCAAATATCGCACAGGCCATAATCCTTCATCATCTTCCTTAAATAGTGTTGTGATTTTGGCGTACCTAAAGATCGACAAGTATCTGTTCTATCTAATCTATTATCAAGCACCACATTATAATCTCCCATCATAATAGCTGCATCTGAAAAATCGATTAACTGAGAAAAAACCCCTTTAAGAGGTTCAATATCATCGCAATTCGGGCCATAAAATCCAGCCAGGACCAACCTTACCTCCCCAATATGAATTCTTATTATGACCCAACGACCACCATGATCTGCCCTTGTTTCTAGAATCTCCAATCTAGCTTGTAATCCCTGTTTAACCAAAATAGCTACTCCCCTTGTGTGAAAATTGTTGGTGGTGCAGAAACACATTTGTACCCACTTTTGAGCCTTAAATAACTCCTTACACTCTTCTGCAGCCAAATGGGTTTCCTGTAAGATACAAATCTGTGCCGGAGAATCTTTTAAGTATTGTAAGATTTTATTACGTCTTGCTTTCGTCCTTAGACCATTAATATTCCAGGAGAGTAATTTAATCGTAAATTCCTCCAACCCCTGACCTTTATTTAATCTAGCCATTCCAAAGTAACCCGCCGTCCCTCTGCCTCGGTGAATGAGGAACTATTTCTACACAAAACTCAAAATCAAAAAACCCAAAAGGGAAAAGCAAAACCCCCCTAATTAACAATCCCCCCTCCCAACACCCTCCCATAGGGGACCCCCCCACTATATTAGCCAACTTGGGCCTTATTTTAGAGCACCCCGCGTACCTGGGGGCTTCAAAACTAATTTATTTTACATGATCAGTCTGTTCCTTTTTTATAAGTTCTAGCAGCTCATCCGCCCTGACTGTCTCTCTTATATTATACATTTTATTATTATACATTACTCGCAAAAATGCAGGGAACTTCAGCTGTGCCGTAATTCCTAATTTTTTTAATTCATCCAACCTTTTCCCCAATTCCCACTGCCTGTCCATCGTAATCTTAGATAAATCGGACCTAATCTTGAATGTCACATTTTCAACTTTTAATGATTTCTGTTTCAATGCATTATTATTATTTTTTTCCTTTAAATGATAAGTTAGAAAATTAACCAGGATTTTCCTCGGCCTAGTGCTATTTGGCCACTTCGTAAAAGGGTCACGATGGACCCTCTGAATATCTCTTTCAATCTCTTCGCGACTCTCGTCCAATTCACACACAGATTTAATAAGAGAAACCACATATGACTTCAGATTTGTTCCTTCTGCCCCTTCCAGGACTTTTAACAGCTTTATGTTGTTTCTACGCGAATAGTTCTCCAACTGTTCAATTTTTACTTGTAAGCCTTGTTCCTTTTCACTTAAGTCTCGAATCTCCTCCTTCTGGTTATTTAACTCTTCCTTCATCCCTTCTACCGTCTCTTCCAATGACTGAATCCTCTCCATTAAGTTATCAAATGTTCTTTCCAGTACCTCACAGGCCTCTCTAATCTCTACTTGATTGCTCTCTGAGCTAGCAAAGCCTTTTTTTATGTCCTCCGAAATGGCGAGAATCATCTTCTCCATAGACTGACTATGTCTTGGATCGAGGGCCAGGATTTGAGAAGGGGGGGGGGCTGGTGGGTGTTTCTACCACAACTCCTGCCTCCTGTAAATTACCATCTTGTCTCACTACAAGCTCCAAACCAGCTTGTTTATCCACTTGATGAGCCGAATTGTTGGTCGAAGGGGGATGATCCTTCATACCCCCCTCACCGAAGTCTGCATCTTTTCTAGTATACTTAGTCATAAAAGTATCCATTTTTCCTTGGCCGGGTACCAACACAATGTCTTCTGGCCTAGTCTTAAAATAAGCTCTTAATGAGGGTGCAACTTTATTATTATGTTTTTTCCCTGGTCTTCCCTCGCTTCCTCTTTTCTTAAATTTAAATGAACAATTCGATAGGTCAGAAGTTTTGCCTTGGCTCTTATCCTGTCTGTCGATAACCTCCTTATCTCTTTTTCCCTCTTCCAAACTCAACCTCCTCTGCAATATGTTAGCAGAAGGCAAGGGTGGGGACAAGCTTTTATTTACACTGTCTCTAACCCCCAAAGCCCCCACCTCCTTACTTATTCCTCCTGTATTCAAAGGTGCCGGGACCCTTTCCCAGGAGCTTTACTAAAACTAAGTTTGGCAATACCCCTGGCCCCCACAGCCCCCACCACCTTACTTGTCTTGGGTGAACAAAGGCGCGTAGTCCCACTATCTGGCTCCCGGAACTCCTTCCCGGGAGCCTTGCCGCTGCTGGCTCTGCCCGGATTCCCCCAAAGGGGAATCCTCGCTGAGCCCTTTCTTACCCGGCGGAGCTCCAGTGCGGCACGGCCCCAGTGCCGGAGCCTCCCGCCGAGTACCTCGCCTGGAGCCTGGGTTTGCCGGGTTTCCGGGTCTCGAGAGATTAGAGAAGCCGTTCGTAGAGTTGAGCGGCACATCCAGCCGATCTCTGCCGCTTACGCGTGCCACGCCCCCAAGCACGGCGGGAGTGCGTCTAGCGGGTTATGCCGCTACGCTACCCGCCATGTCCCCCTGGTTGAATTCCACGCGCTCCGTAACCTAATTTTTGTGTTAATCCTACATTTTTACCTGTGTGGTATAGCTCACTTTAGGATGCCATGGTAAACCGCATGTGCTTCTCCCCCTAAAAAACAAGCTGCACAGTACAACACCCTGTACGGCCATTAACTTCCCTATGAGCACTGAGATTCAATCAATCAATCAATCAATCAAAGATTTGTAAAGCACGGCTAATGACCCATAGGGTCTCAAAGCTCTGTTTGTGGAAGTGCTGCTCAGTCGAAGAGCCAAGTCTTGAGGTCCTTCCTGCACTGCTTTAGTGATGCGATCTGCCTGAGCTTGAGAGGTGGCGTGCTCCATGTCCGGGCTGCCAGGTAGGAGAAGGATCTTCCTCCTGCTATGCTTTTCAGGATCTTGGAGATGGCTGCTAGGGTGAGCTGAGAGGAGTGGAGATGTCTGTTGGGTACATAGAAGGCAAAGCGGTGGTTGAGGTATGCCGGTCCTATGTTGTGCAGTGCCTTGTTGGTGTGGATCAGGGGTTTGTATGTGATGCGATTGTTGACTGAGAGCCAGTGTAGATCTCTGAGGTGGGAGGAGATGCAGCTGTGTCAGGGGATATCCAGGATGAGTCTGGCTGCTGCATTCTGGACTTTTTGTAGCCTTGATTGTAGTATCCTGGGGATGCCGGCATAGAGTGTGTTGCTATAGTCCAGGTTGCTGATGATGAGTGAGTAGGTGATTGTCTTTCTCATGTCAGAGGGAATCCACTTGAAAATCTTCTGCAGGAGTCAGAGGGTGTGAAAGCATGACAATGAGATGGCGGTGAATTGGCGGGTCATGGAGAGAGAGAGCAGTCCAGGATGATGTCCAGGTTGCGTGCATGGTCTGTGGGGGCGGGGGCATTTTCCAAAGCGATGGGCCACCAGGAATCATTCCAGGCAGAAGGGGTGGAGCCAATTACAAGGATCTCTGTCTTGTCTATGTTGAGTTTGAGGCAGCTGGCCTCCATCCAGGTGGCAACTGCTCTCATCTGTAGTGTGGAGTGCTTGGACAAGGAGAGCATCAGTTGGGTTTCATCGGCGTAGGAGACTATGTTTAGCCCGTGTTGTTTGATGATCTTTGCAAGCGGGGCCACGTAGATGTTGAAAAGCATCGGGTGAGTGAAGATCTTTGGGGCACCCCGCAGCATGTGTCTTTGTGTACTAACGTGAATGGCGGTAGTCTTACACTTTGGTGGTCATTATGAACACGGCGGAAACAACCTCTGTGTTCATGCTGGCTGTCAAAACACTGACCGCCAGCGACCCCAGAACCCTGCCGGCCAAATAATGAACATTTCTGTGGGCCGGCAGGTGCAAAGTTGTTTCCGCCTGCCGGTTCACAGAAAATCTCGGCCGGGGCATTGGAGCCGCCGTCAATGCCTCTGTGCGGCAGGTGCAGCTGCACCCGTCGCTCAGATCACTGCCCGAAAATCGGGCAGTGACCTGCGTGACGGGGCTTTACACGGGGGCCCCTGCTCTGCCCATGCAAAATGCATGGGCAGTGCAGGGGCCCGCAGGGGTGCCCCGGGGTACCCCCTCTGCCAGCCTTTTCCTGGCGGGATATCCCGCTAGGAAAAGGCTGGCGGGAAATTAAACATTATCCGCAGGGTAGCGCCGCTACCCTGGCGGATGGTGTTTCAACTCGCCGCCAGGCTGCCTGATGGCGGGAGCATGGCGGTGGGTGAGGGCTGCTGATGGCGGCCCTCACTATGTTCAAAATATGGTGGTTTGGCCCGCCATGCCGGCTGGCGGCTTCAGCCGCCACTGCCGGCATGGCGGGCCACCCCGCCAAGTTCGTAATGAGGGCCTCTGTGTTCTTCTAGTGGGGAAGGACCTGATCCAATCCAGTGCTTTATCTTGGATTAAATACTATAAGTAGGTTTTAGTGTACTTACACCACCCACGCATATGGCTGGGCTGCAATTTAAACACTACAGTGATGCATGGCAGAGAAAAATGGCTCTGCTATATAGGAAAAGCCTATTTTGCTATATTGCAACCATATTACTATATTTTTCTCTAAGGTGCGACTTGTATGCCTACAGGGCAGGGTACTAATATGTACAAATATGTTACACCACATATTGGGGTTAGTGTGCTCTCACAGTAAAATAAAACCCCAAAGGCTTTTCACTGTTTTACTAGGCTTTGGCAGACTTTTCTCTGACAGGAGTAGATGGGCATTGGGGTGGAAATGTCCACTGCATGATGAACACGTATGCACTCCCACTCTACAGCATATGAAAGATTTTTGGCCATAGCCTCACACTAGACTAGCGTGAGTCCACAGGCCTAGACCTTCCTGTAACAATGTGAGGTCCAGGACCTATCCTGTGACTTGGAGGGAAGCACCAATTGCACCCTCATGGAACCAGCAGACTACTGTCCCTGTTATGAATGCTTCACTTGAAGCGGTGGTGGCAACGTTGTATGTTTTATGTTTATAGTGTGGTCAGAGGTTTTTCTCTGTGTCAGCGAGATCATGATCTACTGATCTCTCTTGTGTTAAGTGGTGCGGTTATGTGAAGTCCCAGTACCTTCCTCTGACATCCTCTGTGCATGTGAAGTGCATGTGTGCTTACTGTGTGCATGTGATATCTATGTGATAACAGCACAATGTATGTGTGTGAGTCTCAAGACTAAAGACAGAGGGATCTTTTTTGGATGCTCCTCGTTTAGCATGGTGCAAGATGGAGGTTGAGGACAGCTTCCCCAGACAATGGAAGTGTATTGCCTGCATTTCTGTCTCTGGAAGTGGCGCTCCTGACACTAAAGTGAGGAAAATGCTACCTTTAGAAATTCCATGAAAACCTTTGTTAGCAAAGAGCTGCTGATTAGTTCGTTTTGAGCACTGCCATTTATTGAATGGTAGAGGTAAGCAGTGAGACTGCAGTTTATGGTATTTAATATTAAACAGTTTCAGGTCAGAGCTGCATTTTTTTCTGTCCTTGATTTCTGCATCAGTAAGCCTGATAACAGCCAGGTGCTGAGATGTCACACTTCTTTGGGCTTATGTTTTGGGTATTGTTGCTTGTAGGCAGTCCCACTGCTACATGCTGTGAGAAGCACCACTTTACAAAAAAGTTGTGCCTGGAGATCGGTTGAGAAGGACACCTGAACTAGAACCACCACAAGCCTGTCCTGAAGTTTGATACTGTGGATCCACATGTATAAAAGTGGTATCCAAAACACTCTACATAGCTCTAGTCCCACTTTCCTCATGACCAAGGTAAGCAGTGCTCATAGAACATTCGAAGGGGGTCTCTCTAACTAAGGCTGGTGTCTACCAGACATCCAGTCATCAAGAGGTAAAGGGCATCACCTGAAGTCTGCACTTTCTGCTGGGAGAGCTGAGTATCTGCCTTGTAGCTACATGCCTTCCTGCCTACGAGAGAGGGAAAGGGTATGCTTGGCCACACTGGAAGAGAAACTATCCAGGAGGAGAAGCACAGAATGTTCCTAGTGCGGTCAACACCTTGGGAAAGCAGCCTACATTAGTGAGCAAAGTCATGAATGACCTATAATATTAGTGGGTCTCCCTGTTCAGTTCCTACCGAAAGCTCCCCCAAAGTCTTCACCAAATAGGGGCCGATTTACTAATGCCAAAGTTGCTGTGCTGCATTGCGTGAGAGAGAGAACGCAGGACAGCATCATATCACTAAAATATAGTACCGCTGCTCCATTTCCAAGTGCTGGTGCACTTGCGTCATGCACATGCCACTGCAAAACAGGCCCAGATTTTCAAAGAGCAGGGTCACTTTTTTGACCCAGACCTGATGTGAAATCCATTTTGGTATTTACAAAGCAACGCAAATGTAGATTTACATTGCTTTGTATACAAAAAGTAACGCAATGAGGCGCTTTGTATTGCCTTGAGTTACTTTGCATTAGGGAGGTGTTTCATGAGTGTTGCATGGGCATTCCCATACATCCACTGAAGGATTTTGTTGGAAACCATATATTACAAGCGTTGTACACATCGGTTTATGGCAAAATGGTGTGCACACTTGAGCCTAACGTAACAAGGAGAAATATCTCTAATTCTGTTCATTATTTCCTCTTTGACTATGTGCTGCAATCTGAAGCACACATGCAAAGGAAAAAAAGGCCTCCAAAGATAATTTTTGTGCAGGTTCGTACTCCTTCCTGCACAAAAAAATCCTGACCATAACACAGGCACCCTTGAAGTATGGCATAAGGGTACCTGCGTTGGCACTAGGTAGCCCAGACTGTGCCAGCAGAGGGAGACAGCAGAACTACTCAATTTCTTTGAAAATATGGAACAGTTCTGCTCTCTCCCTTTCATACAACACAACACAGCAACTTCACTTGCTGCTGAGCTGTTATCATCCATCGATACCAATGCAGAAGTGAGACTGCCATGAGGACGGAAGGCACAGACTGCACTTGTCACATCACACTATCTGTGAGACTATCACATGGGTACTGCAAGACTTCACCTGTGACTGAAGCCAAGGACTGAGATGTACTCAAACAAAATTGAGTGCAAGGACTTAAGGCTTTCTGTGCAAACTAAAGCCCGGAGTACAAACTACTGAACTAAATTGTGCATTTAAGTCCTTGGGCGTCACAGTGACATAACCTAAGTTTATGACTAATTCATATCTCTACCACAGAATACTGGAGATTGTGGCTATTAGGGTCACCCAGGAGGAGAGGGAATACTGAAACAGGGGTGTAGCACTGACTGAGGTCATAACCACGGGTACAACCCCATATTTGCTAATCTAATTGAATTGTGTAGTATTTAAATCTGCAGCGCGATTAAAGTACTTCTTTTTAGTTGCAACAGAGTACCCTCTCATCCAAACTCTAAATCAGCCCTGTAGACTGAGATGACCCACTTGGTGCATCACAACTCTGCACCCTCGCAGTCATCCTGACATCACACCTAGGTCTGGTTGATCAGTCACTTTTTTTGGCACTTTTGTTTTTTACTCTTCTTTCCTTAAACATTTAAAATTCAAATCTTTGGTTCCCCTTACCCTATTTTAATATCCTTAGTGTATTTTGCTTGTTATATTTTTCTCTGTTTTTAAAAATTGGATTGGCAATTTTATTTTGTTGAGTTCTTTACTTTGAAATTGTTAGTACTGTTTGAATTCAACAAGCACCTTTTTCAGGAATCAGCTACTGCATGGGCCATAGCAATGGCTTGAGTGGAGAATCTCTCAGAACCGTGTTTTGATCTAATCAGACTGGATTTATTAAGTTTGTAGGAGTACCATCTCCCAAATTAATAACCCCATTCCTGAAGATTGGCAAAGCCAGTAGGGATGGTTACAATGGATAAACAGAAGTTGTACATGAAACGCAAGCAAATTGCATTTGTTGATGCCTGCACTTACATGTGAGGGCACATTAAAGGTAAACCTATCGGCTTTGCCAGTGGCTGTTAACAGTTACAGTAGAGCTGTATTAACAAATCCCACAAATACACCTAAAAATCCATGCAACCCATTGATTTCTACTTATATTCCTACCTCAAAGTGCAGGAGTAAATACAGGACAGAATGTGAATTGATATATGCGGAT